>NW_028187133.1:1775777-1803388 GCF_003343005.1 Rhea americana | reverse complement strand
CGGCGCCGAGCGCTGCCGGGGCTCGGACCGCGCCGGGGCGGCGGGGCGCTGCCGTCCGGGCGCTTGATACCCGCGCCGGTGCCTGCCTGCCTCCTGAAAGTCAGTAAATACCTGCGCTCTGAGAGGAGAAGCCATTCTGCGGCTTAGGTATCTGTGTGGGGCTTTTTTCCCTAATTAATTCTGATTATGATCGGTGTTTCATTGCTGTGTCAGAACATGTTTTGCCTTCTCTTGTTACTTGGCATTCCCCAAATAACCCATTTAATTTTTTTTCCAGTTTGGTCATCTAAGGGGCGATTCCATGCCTTTAATCAACCTCCTTGTTCTCTCAGCTCTCCTTAATTACAGTGTCCTTTTTGAGGTGGATAAATGCACATGGTAATGTGGGTGTTCCACTGATTCACCTAATGGCRTTAAAATTTCAACACGCCCTTTCTTCATTACAGCTGCATATTGATCAGAGGCTTTCGCAGAACCACCCTTAATCTTTCTAGGTCTTTCCGAAGTCGCTATAATGAAGAGCTCTGTGAGATACAGTACTTGTATTTTTCCCTGTCTGTGTGCATTACTTTGCATTAATCAACTGGGTGTATTAATAGCACTGATGTGCTATTATATTATTCTTTCACTTAGGTTATTAAATCTCTTTGAAGTTCTTCACAGACTTCTCTAAATTTGACTAACCAAAGTCACTGTCTGCAAACTTTCAGTCTCACTGCTGACATCCAGATCTGATGTGGGAATATATAATTACAAAACATTGTCCTAAATAAGCACTAGAACTATGCAAATTTTTTTTCTTTTTACATCTGCTGAGCAACTTAGTAGAATAAAGCAAACACTTTGGTTAACTAAAAATTAAACCCAAAATTGAAGTTTTCTGTCTGTTTTTGGTTTTTCAAATAGGCACATTTCAATCTGCAAATTGGTTAAAGTCAGTTAGGTTTATTTTTGTGTTTTATTTATGTGTAAGTAATCAGCCTGCCTAACTTAAAAATTATTTAAATGATAGGAGGGAGAGCTTCCATACTTCCTCCTTCTCCAGACAGTTTATTTTAGCTATAGTCCCCTGAGATGTTATTCGTAAATATAAGTGAAAATTTGTCAAAGTGAACTGTTGTCTTTAAATAACCCCCTGTACAATTTTCAGTTGTCAAKTTGCTTAAGCTTGAGGGCTGAACCCTTCAGCAACCCTCATTCCCTCAGTCTTTTCCTTTTATACAGCCTTCTTGTGTCTCTGTTCCCATCTACCAAGAGAACATTTTTCCCCAACAGTAACAAGGTGTTTTTGTCCCATGTAGGTATGTCACCATGGGGATGTGCAGTATACTGCCTCCACGTGCTTGCAGAGTAGTTCTTACTGAAATCCACTGGAAAGGGAGATTAACTTGGGGTGGGCACAGCACTTATCTGAAGGAAGGAGGCAGTGCTTTAGCAGTATAGCTGTATGTATGTAGCCATGTAACTCAGGAGAGGGTGTTTCACGGCTTGGAGACGATGGCTGGAGAGAGGCTAAATTCCCTCAAGCATTCCTTCTCTGTACATCAATGCTTGCTTAATTTACCTTCAGTTGTGAGGAGAAAAATATGACTTTTATCTGTAAGCAGAGAAACATATTTATAAAGTATTAGTTGCTGCTGTGATTTGAACAACAGTAGTGGAGAAACTGAAGCACACAGGTGYTTGATCGTGTCATTCTCCATCCCCAGATAAGTTTCCCCATTCACCGGCTGTAAGGGCAAAGTGAGAAGAAACGAACTGAAGTGAAGGCCAGAGGCAGWGTTAGGAAGAGGTTGTGCAGGATGAAGCTGCATAGCTCTCAGGGAGTTGGCCTGTCCCYGCGAAGCAGCAGCGAGGAGGCAGGGGGCAATGGGGCAATGCGCTTAGCGCCCATGCTGTTTCTAAAGGTTTGRCCCCTTCCTTTGCCCTGGCTGCCCATGAATGCCAAGAAATTTCAKCAGGAGCTGGAAGCAGGACCACAGTTTCTGTTTATGAGTCAGAGTGTTCTGGTGATTGTATTAAATGAACATGTCATTCTAAGTATAAWAATACATAAGATGCAAAGTCAGGCTTATGCTTTTGCTTTATTTATTTATTTATTTATTGTCCTYCTTCTGTCTTCATTTTAGAATAGCCTTACTTCCCCTCATCATTTATTTGTACGCTTTTTGGGCAGTTACCTGARAATAGAAACTCAGTTCAAGCTGCTCAGGATACCAGAGTGAAAAACCCTGCTTTGTCTTAGTACAATGTGTTTAACTATTTCAGAAAGAAAGCTGCGCAGTCCACAAATGTTTCTTTTTTTCCCYGGAAAATTTATCTGCAACTTCATCATAGGTGCTTTACTAATGAGTTATTTAAATAAGTCAGTAGTTTAAAGGAAAGAGTTATTGCAGCTGTCATAAAAAAAAAAAGGGTCAAGTTTCTCACATGGAAACAAAAGCAGAGACTGGTCCACCTGTTCCTCAGGGGAATGCTGTAAATGGTATGTAGGAAAGAAAGGCACTGCACTTCTGATCTTTCAAACCAAGGAAAAGCCAAAATAATGGATGCTTTCTTAGTATTAGATAATCAAAGGAATATTAGTTGGCATTCAAAACAGCAAATACAATCAAGTTAAAATATGACCAGATGTTTTCATCTATTRGTGAATCACCATACCATTACATTAGGGTAATTGATAATGCAACATAAATCTGAACATCTTGTGGTTTTTGTTAGCCTTCTTTTTTTTAATTGAAACTTGGAYTCTGTTTTCGCTTTTGGTTCCACTGAAGTCACTTCAACTAGAAGTTTACTTCTGATCCCCCCCCCCTTTTTTTTGCCCTGCAAAGTGAAGATTTACACRAATTATGAAATAAAGGCACTTGTTAAGAAATTGAGAGCTGACAGCAAGGTATGGACTTGGTGGTCTTGTGAACAGAGAGAGAARGGTCTAAAAAGTAAGGAGAAGGGTAAAGAGAGGGGCTGCCTGGACTGAGCTTTTCCTCAGATGCTGTGTGGGAGCCCACAGGACCAGAGGAGATCTCCAGAAATGCCTGGGCAAGTGCCTGGAGGTATTGGGTTCCCTCGCACTACCATTTCCTGACCTCTCCGTAGAAGCCAGGGGAGCAAACATTAAAAAAACAGCAAAGAGAGCAAAGCAGGAAATGAGGCAGTTGGGAATATTTGTGAATCTGTAGGTGAGGAATGAAAGGTTGAAGCATGCGCCAAGTCCTCAGGTTGCAGGGGGAATGGCATGCTATAGACATCTACTAAAATGGCAGTGTAACAGAAATGGTTTGTAATTCCCTGCTTTTGTTTGATATCTCTGTGTGAACTTTTCCAGGCTCCATTCAATGTAGTTAAAGTACATATGTTATCAGTTTAGGTTAAATTGAAATACTTTTTGTATGTGTGAATAAAAGTGTTCATCAAAATAACCAGAGGTAGGAATTCAAAATCTTACTTTGATGCACCCTGCCCAGCATCTTCTCTGTATGCAACACTAACGTATTTTCCTGACTCGGCTGCTGTGTGTCTGTGCGTGTGTGTGTGTTTTCCCCTAGAGTGCTGTTCTGAAATCATCCTATTCTTTTGTTTCACTTGGAAGTCAAGGTCCTTCCTAAATTCAGCTGATCATTTCTCCAATCTGTTGTCTAACTTTTTCAGTCCATTTTCATCCTTCCTTTCTTTGAGAATGTACCTCAGGCTTGCTTGCTATATGCTGAGGTGCTGCCTTTGCTGCCATGTTGAAGAAATTAGCCCTCTGTGTTTCCGAATGAATTTTCACAGGTTTTGATGGCTCACCCCTTCAGTAGTGGTGGATGATAATTTCATCAGAAATAGTACTGGAAACCAAATGAGCACTGAAGTTATACAGGGCCTTGAAGGTGAGGACAACATACGAGAGTTCATGCAAGGTCCCTCATTAACTGCCGTGGAAACAGAAGTCCTCCATTTAACCAGCAAGTGCATGAGCCACAACATGCTGTGTTACCACATTGCGCCTCAGTCTTGCCCTGGAGTGGTCACTGAAAGTTGATCTTTTCAGTCTTTTAATCCTGGCACACTACTAATAATCAGTGGTCAAAATGGAAATTTTTAGAAGGGATAACATAGGGGTGAGGAAGTYCTGACATGCTGCTTTCCTGTCCCTTTCCCCCCCCTGCAGAAGGAGCTGGTGCACTTTGATGTGCCATTACATTGTACCAGGGTTGACATGCATTTTGACCGCATGGCAGTAAATGCACTAAAAATATTAAAAGCCCATTGGATTTTAGACGTATGTGGCACTCAATATTGCAGTAGACAAAAATGGTTAATATAATTCCCAAGAATTCGCTATAGGGCTTTGTATAAAATAGTAATGTCAATCAAAGCAGTAACTGGTAAATTATGTTTTTATGCAGTACATGATCATTAATTTTGCTAATGTGTTTTTTAGGTCCTACCTCAYATTACAATAGTTCACTACTGGAAGCAGTGGTATTTTAGGCACTCTCTTTAGAATGACAGCAGTTCAAGATGGATCTCTGTCACAGTTTTTCACAGTCTTTATAGGACCTAGCAGAGCCTATCGGAAATCACCAATTGATCCACTCACTGAAGACAGAGCCTTAATTTTTAAATCAGGACAGTGACATACCTAAGTTGATACAAAAAGATCAGTAAAATCAGATTTTAACACTTCCAGATTTCAATTCTAAGCTTTCTAGGGACCAAAATAGGCTTTTAATTGTAAAAATGTTAGGTTTTAAAAAGGCATGGTGTGGCATTTATGGAAATAATAGACTTCTTAAATTATAAAGTGGAGACATCTGCAGTATGAAATGATTCTACCTGCTTTGTTACTCTTATAAAGCAGTCCAAAATAATAATTAAGAGTATTTGCTCTTGGCAAGAATTTGCATTGCATTAACCTTTCCCACTCCTCCTTAGAATTAAAGAAAGGCCTGAAGCATGTGCTTTCACTGACAAAAATTAGACCAAGTCTTTTGTAAAATAGAATTATTTCAGCAGCACAGTGCATGTTCACTCTGACTACATATTTATTTTTATTCTCTTCTTCTGCCTTTTTCCACTCTTTTCTCTTGCTACTGTTTTGCAGTTGTGCTGCCACCAGTCTTYGAGGCAGGAACATTAGCTCCCTGCTTATTGCAACAGATAGATAGATAAGCTCATATCTATGCAAGCAGTGATCAGTGATCACCATCTTGTGGCTGTGTCCAGTCAGGAGTATAAAACATCCTTGGSGATTGGGGTTGGAAAGAAAGAGGATGGTAGGATTTGACAGTGCTTAGTAATAAAATTAAAGAATGCCAGGATGAAAGAGCAGTGTTTATCAGTAAAATGGCATGCTGTAAAAACAGTGCAAGGAATGAATGTAAGAGAATGAATTGTGTTGTGGTTTGTTTTCCCTTTTTGGCCAGGTTTAACAAATATATCAGAGTAGATGGGTTCCCTTGCTGTTTACAGAGCCTAAGTCACCCAGACTGTGCTGAAAACATCTAGAACTGTCAACCAGGTTCATGTGATATCCTCATATGACTGGTGTGGGGTCTGGGAATGCAGAGTTGTCGTTTTTGGCACAACTCTTGCAGTAGTTAAAGCTTGGCGAGTTCTCCATGGTRCAGTCTTCCCCTTCCCCTAGTCCTACAGGCGCAGAGACAGAGGAGGGGGACGTTTCCCTCCCATCCCCAGCCTCCAAACTCAGCAGTTCCTCAAGTGCTTTTCCACATCGCTTGGCTGAACTGCAAAGTCTTCTCCCTAAAACCGTGGCAGCGAATAGGACATCAGTTAAGGACTCAGACTCAAATTTCTAGTGTGGCATTTTCACATCCCTGATGGCCAGAGCAGCTTGTACGTTATGCGGCAACGAGGAGAGGGGAATACTGAAACGTAGACCATGCAGCTTAACGTGACTGCAGCTAACAGGGAGAATTAACTGAGTTACCTCTTAACAGGTTAACCTGTTAAGAGAGTGCCGTTTCTGATACACTTTCTCCTTACCGTCGTCATGGCACACGCTAGTTTCAGCCCATTGAATGGGACTAGGGAAAGTCAGGGTTTGGAAGGGATCTAGTTTCATGTTTYGCCTCAAGCCCAGACGCAGGAGCTGATCAGAGGGACGCTTCCCTGCTGCACCCCTTTGTGAAGGCCCCAGCAGCTGCGATGGCAGGCGGCCCGCCTGGCCGCCTCGCAAACAAGGCACGTTGCTCGGCAGGGACGCCCCKACAAAGT
This sequence comes from Rhea americana, assembly GCF_003343005.1. Taxonomy (NCBI): domain Eukaryota; kingdom Metazoa; phylum Chordata; class Aves; order Rheiformes; family Rheidae; genus Rhea; species Rhea americana. Next base: position 1,797,166 of record NW_028187133.1, on the reverse strand, counting down.
GGAGGGAGTGCGTTCGCTGCGTCTCTCCCGCTCAGAAGGGGTCAGTGGTGAGGGGGCAGACGTGGCAGGAACCGTGGTGGCCCCAGGCCCCTTGCTCTCTCTGGAGCCCATGTAGGTGCTGTGTGGGAACCTTGTTGGGTTTCTTTTTGTTCTTTTGCCTGATAATAATTGCCAGGTAGATGCGGTGGTTCTGCTATGGGCCTTGGGACAGTCAGGTTCTGGGTATCCAGCCCCGTGGCGGCTGTGGAGCGGGATTGAACAGAACCATTGATAAAACAAAGTAGATGCAAGGCAGGTTGAATTACTGTGGTTTGAGTTGTTTGTTTTTGGTTTTTTTCTGTTTGTTTTTATTTTAATCATGCTAATTCTTGGAAAAAAGACATGGAAGGAGGCCATGAAGTCAAAGTTTGGCTCATGATTAATTTGCCCATGGGTAACTAAGAACTGACTTCTATAAGTGACTTTTTTTTTTTTAAAAAAAACCCACTTTTTTAAAAAAATATAGGTGAACAATTGTCTTATTATTTAAGGATTTTGTTTGGTTCACCCATATATATTCAGGGTAGAGGCTTTCCGTGATGCAGCATCTGCTATGGAACAAGAAAAAGAAATACTGCTAGAAATGATCCACAATATACAGAACAGCCAGGATATGCGGCACATCAGTGAAGGTGAGAAGCTGCATTGCCATACTCTCATAACTGACCTGAAGTCAAAATAGCGCATCTTAGAGAGCAGCTTAGTTCAATTGCTTGCCTGGGGTAAAGGTACAGACGCTTGAGCCAAGGTTATTGAAGGGCCTTGTGTTACTCTGGGATTCCCTTATTCTTGACTGCTTACATCTACATTCYTGTTCAGCAGAAGAATCTACCTTAAACATCATTACCGAATTTGTGAAGCCCATGCTTAGTTCACCGCTTTATTTTCAAAATCAAGGCTAATATATCTCTACTGAGAGGAAGAAGTTGATTTTTATTTTTAGTTGAAAACATCATTTTAATGGCTTTGATTACATTGACAGGAGTGATTGCTACAAAGTATGTATGGCCTGATGAAGAACCTATGGTTCCAATGGCTGTGTGACCTAGGGGKTTAAATATATTCTCCAAACCCATATCTTTTATAGTCAATGACTTAATGACTTAAATAGACAGTTTATTGGGTTCTTTCAGAGCCTGTATGTAAAATATGTTGAGTTGGTATTTTATGGGGAAAAAACACAAATGTTTTCAAAAAATAGACTTGTCCCGATCCCCCTTCCTTTTTTTTAAATGGCCTCTCACTGAGTCTGGTATTCAGAAATCATTTCTTTTGTTACGACCTTTTAGGGTACAGTATAAATCTCTTCCTCACAGTGACACAGAAGGTCCTTAACACGCTTGTTTTGCTAATAAAAGATGTTTACTGGTAATACTGTATGCTTCACTTTTACCTGGCATAGCAGGCATTGGATGGGCAGCAGAAAAGTAGAGCTTACATTTTGAGTGAAGTTAACGTCTCTATAAACCAAATGACACTAGCCTTTGTGAAATAAGTAGGACTTAGATGCAGAGAACCCCATTTGTAGCCTCTGGAAATCTTGTTCATTGTCAGTTGCTTAAAAAACATAAACCTCTAGTACCTCTTTTACTATGTGTTGCAGTTTGATTATCTTGATGTTATTTGCACTGCAACATGCTAGCTGATAACCTAGATCTTTTTTTCCCCCTCAATTTAGGTGAGAGAGAAGAACTTAATCTGACTGCTAATCGTCTGATGGGCCGAACCCTCACTGTGGAGGTTTCTGTAGAAACTATTCGAAATGCCCAGCAGCAGGAATCCCTGCTACATGCCACAAAGATGATTGATGAAATTGTCAATAAACTTCTAGATGATCTGGAAGATTCCAAAATCCGCCTAATGTCACTTTATGGTGCATGTACCTCTGATGTGCCAGCAGGACCCATCGATCAGAAATTTCAGTCTGTTGTAATTGGATGTGCTATTGAGGATCAGAAGAAAATCAAGAGAAGGCTAGAGACTCTGCTCAGAAACTTAGAAAATTCTGAAAAGTCAATCACATTGTTAGAACATCAGAAATCATCTGTTCGACAGTCYTGCAACAGCAAACAGGATTAAAACCTTCTCTTGGTTACTTCTGTCAAATCACCAAATGATCAAGTCTCCATTAAAAAAAAGCACACAGAAGGCTAAGAGAAATTACTTTTTACAGATACATGCCTAATGCATACACACGTGCACACACAGATTGTGAGGTGCAAGCATTTAATGGGTTTTGGTAGTACTGGCATTTTATTTTGGCAATAACGCTATCCAGGTTTCTCCTGTAGAATTGATGCTGCTACTGCAAATTGTAGTGTGCTTCTGCTGAACTGTCAAGAACTGTCAAAATGCAGCCTTTTTTCTTTCTTTTTTTTTTAAACTGAAGTTGTTTTGTCATATACTAAGATTTCAATTACCACAACTTTTCTCTGCTGTATACATAGTGTATGAAACAGATGTTTGGGGGCAAAAAGACAAATCACTGCAATAAACCGGAAAAAGTTAATAAACTGTATATTGTATTTTCCTAACCAATACAGTGTCCCACTTCTTACTGATTTTAATAATTTGGCACTATTTGTAAAGTAGATCCCACTATTTTCTAGAAAGAGAGAGCTCTAATTTATACTGGGGAAGTTAAGGGCAATGAACAGTCCATCCAAGGGTCACAGAAGACGAGAATGAGGCTCTACCTCTTGTGATACCCGTTCCATGCTCCGCCTATGGCATAATCCTGTCTCCCACTATTTCTGTGTAGTTTGAGGTTGCTGTGGATGTTTTTTTTTCTGTTTTTGTTTTTAAATAAGATAGTTTAAAGGGGAATTGCATTTTATCACTTACTGCTCTGCAAGTTTAAGCTCTTTGGTTTCTGATAACTTTCTGTGAAGCAACAAAGCAAAATGGGTATATTCTTAACTGGCRAATACCACATTTGTTTCTTCTTAAGTTCAGCCTTATGCTTTAGGGAAAGGTGGGGTTTTTATTTTGGCTTTTTCTCCTACCTGCTGCCCCTCTAATTTCTGTTTATCCCTACACTAACTCACCAGCTGCAAGTCCAAAACYGAAAATTTTAGAGAGCCTGGGATTTCCTCTTAAAAGGCTTGAACTGTGTCAGYAAAGGGTAGTGGTGTCCATAAAAGCCTGCCAGAGTGCTGACAAGTCCCACCGCTTCCCAGCGGGTTGCTAGAGAGACCAGGCTGCGCAACTGTGGGCAGCCCTGCCCCTACAGCTTCTGGGCTAYGAATCAAAGAGGCAACATTTGTTCATGTTAAAGCTCAGCTGTGTGGGAGGGAGCTGGAAAAGCCAGGRCTACCCAGGTGGCTCCCAGCTTTCAGATCTACAGCTTCTTTGGTAATTTGAGCATCCTAAATGTTACAGCCCTGGTGTCACCTCTAGCATCTGGGGAGCCCTCAGAGCTCCAGCTCAAGGTGTGGCTCTGCCTAACATGAGGCTCTTCCTGCCCAAACAGTGTTTTAACTCCTTGCATCTAGGGCAASTGTATTGTATGGGGGAGCTCATACCTGGGACACTCCAGCAGCCACAAGTTAAGAYGCTACATTTTATTCCAGAAACAGCACCTGGTTTTCAGCTTTGAGTTTGCAAAGAGTTCCCAAGAATTTGGCAAGATTTATTTTCTTTTCAGATATTTCTAAAAATGCAATTCTAAAATTAAACTTATCATGACTACATTTTAGATAGGTGTAGGCTTTGACAAGAGAAGCAAAGCTTCCAGCTGTTTAACAAAGCAATGAAGTCCATGATAATGCGGTTTTTCTCAGAAATCTCTCTCTGGAATATGGTTCAAGGGAACATAGTCTATCTGTGCTCAGAAYATTCCTTCAGGCAGCTAAAAGAAATTTTACTTTTTACACCATTTACTAGTATAACACAACTGTGATTTTGTTCTCAAGGACAAAAGTGATCAAAAGATCAACAGATAAGTTTATAGCATAGATTAGTAACTTAGGCCAAAATAAGGCCAGAGTTTATATTTTTTAAGTTCTTTCTCTGTTTGCTTTAACACTTTCTAAATTCTGTATCTGTATCTACAAGTGCCTCTATCATTACCATCTCCTTTTTTTAAGATAAAGATAGCATACTGACTTTCCACATCAAGTATCACATAGGCTTAAACAATCAGTAATTTTACAGTAGGTGAAACTCTTAACAGTTTCACTCATACAGGCATATCTGTAGACATCTACGGAGTCTTCTCCTGTAGTTTCAAACTGGCTGTCTTAAACATCTATTGCTAATATAATTCAAAATAGCTAAACGCAGTTGACATCATGCAAGTGACATGGATCAACAACTACACAGATGGAAGATTTTAAAATACCTATTATTTTATATAAAAGTACTATGTTGTGACACCCCCCTCCCCTCCCAGTCGATCAGGCATAAGGCACAACTGAGACAAAGTCGGGTATAGAAAAATTTACAYATTTACACAATAACACCAATACTGGTTCTGGTATCTCCCGAACAAAAAAAATAAGGTTATTATCTACTTTTCAGTATAATCCACTTTTGGAAAACAGTGATCTGCAAGCATGGAAAGTTTTCWCAGACATGGTGAAGTACCTAGGTGTTTAAAATGATTATGTTAGGGACTGGCAGCAGATGACTGGCCATCTTAAATGGCCATCTAGCTTCCTACAGGCAAATGTGATACGGTGCATAAAGTGGGTACATAAAGACCCACCTAAAGAATGTCAAAGCTCAATTCAGTTTAAGCACCTACCTGATCTAATACTATGTAGTACTTACTAAAAGTCTTCGCACATTCTGAGTTTGTTTTTTTCCCCTGCTAAAACACTGCTAATTAATCCTTACTGGGATGCTAAGCAAACAAATCTTTTAGTATACCAAACCAGATGCAAGAGATRGTAATAGTACCTTATTTTCCAAACTACCTGGGTAGGAGGCAGACCCAGCTGCTGTGAATTCTGTCTTACTAAAGCCAGTGGAGTAGACATCTGTTTATTCTCAGAAAATCAATCAAGCATCTTTGATATATTAGCAATATTTTAATGCCATTTAATGCCAATGTCTGCAAACACTGGCTTGCTGATTTAAATTGGGTCATTATATTAGCCACACCAATCATGGAAAAAGCAGAAGCCAACCACAAAGAGCAGAAGCAGCACATATTTGTATTTGAACTCAATAGAGAAGAAACCAAGAGGCAAGAGCTTAGAAACACTGGGATGGCCATGTTTGTGCCTTTTAGGATTTCTGTAATATCTGTTACCTTGGATCCCAACTGTTAGCAACATATGGACTAGAATCAGGCACACAAGCTTCTGAGCAGACTCAGACAGTAATCAAATAAAAATGTTCATACATTGCTGTGAAACAACTAATATCACTTACAAGARAATAGTAGAATTAACTCCTATGGCTTTTACAGGAACAGCATACACAGAATATTTAATTTTAAACATTTATTTTTCCACTTGAGAATTAACTAAGTTATATTGACATGTTTTTCTAAAAATATATATTATATTAACATGAGTGCAGGAAGGTGATAGAAACACTTACACACATTATCTGTTTTAACCACTCAGATTCCTATGAACTTGCAAATAGAGCAAGCAATTTATAAGTAACAACGTATCTTAGCAATGAGAGCAGTATTTCTCCTGGTCCAGATTATTATTATTTTTTAAATCTTTTGACCAACTTGAGTTGGTTCTGCTGAACATTTATCTCAGTWAGAGACAACAGGAATACTCCACTACGTTTCACTGTTACCTTAATTCTACTAGTACCCTGAGAACAAGGCTAATTTAGTACTGCAAATGTAGGACTCAGCGTCGAGATGGCAGTCTCATGGTGTTGAGATGACTGTCAGCTCTCATATAGAACACAATTTRTTATTTAAAATAGAACTGTGTGAAATTTCTCTTACTCCACTCTTAGCACCATTGGTCCCCTCTTTTTTTATGGTTTTATGGATTATCTATTAGGTGCCATATTCAAGAAAAATATTTTCATTTGTAAGCCTCGGATACTACTTGAACACAAAGATACACACAACTGAYAATTCCTATGGAAATATGGTAAGGTAGTTTTGATGAAATCAAGCTTATTGGACTACGCAAGTTCAGGAGCTACAATTTTAGCCAAAAATTTATGATCCCATTCAGAAAAGCAGCAGGGATTYAGGTACTGTCACTGGAACGCAAGAAACACGTTTGTTAGTTTGCTGTTTGATTGAATTTCTACAAGTGAGTTCACCAGTGCAAATAATGAATTTTATTACTGATTAACCAGTAGCTAGCTATCAGCTTGACTAGATGAATTAACAGATTCACTATGCTTGTTCAACTGAGTACTCTGCATGTACTCAGGCAAAAAACACTCAGCAYTACAATGTGTTCAGCTGCTCAATTCCCTTTAGTAATAACATACATCTACAGAAGTGATGTGAAAGAAAACTACGTGTCAGATACGCTGTAGCTCAATAGCAAAATATAARACAGTTTTACTTAAGTATAAACAAAAAAAATTAAACAGGAAATCAGACTCACAGTATGGTAATTTGGGAATGGTGACAAAAAAGAAGAGCTTTGCGTTAAGAAACACTGAAAATAAGAAAGCTCCAAAATTGTTTTAAATGGAATATTTGTAATTTTTAAGTTAACAACACACACACACACACACACATAAATCTTAGTGTGACCAATCTTAAAACGTTGAGATTTGTTATTTCCAGTTGGAAACGCATGATTGAACTACAACTTTGCATCAAATGATGCCCCACTTATGGAAGAACACCCATTCACTGAATGGACACAACACAGGAGTGACAGATGCTTTAGTGCACAGTCTTCAGTGAATGCTTATTTCACTAAGGCATTAACACGTACTGAAGTTTTCCATCAGTGGTAGCATTATCAGTTGAAAGCAAAGAGTATTGTCAAGGTTCAAATAATATATCCAATGCAGCTATTAAAGAGATATTAACAGATATAACAGGTTTAGTCTCACAGAACAAAACTTCGTGTCTTGTGATAGGAACGTCTGTTGCTGGCAATACAGTATGTTGCTCTGCCACAGATCTAACAGGTAGCTACATCCTCTTCCACCGAGGAGGCACACAAGATGCACAGAAAAGGGCATTTTTTTTTCATCAGCTCTGCATGCATAGGYTTTGGTAAATACACAGTATTAGGATATTTTAATGAGAACACTTTGAGTGGGGAATGAGGCAATGTTTATAATAAAAGTTATTCACAAGGGACTACCTGAGTGCTAAAAGTTTAGGCCTGTCTTCTCATCCAAAAATCAAAAACTACTCCCACTGAATAGTGATGCGAATACCTAAGGAATTCTGCAATACGCAAGTCATCTAGTTCACATCTGAATACTAAAAAACAGGAGAAAAAAATGTAAATTTTAAAGTAATGTACATGCAGAGTACTCTCCTGTCAAATGCTAATTTGGACAGTTTCCATCTCTGTTATAGTGGAGAATAAACACTGCAAAGTACAAAGAAAAAAAAACACTTTAGAATTAAGATGGGATTAGAATTAAAACTTACTGTTACCCAATGCTGCAAATATATTCTTAGCTTAAAGCCAGTAAGTACTAAATTTCAACATCTCCTAAATTTAGCAAGTCTGTCAAGTCTCCACCTATGATACTGAGTTTTCAGTTCTTAAAATAGTGGTTTATAATGACAAACCTTAAATACAAATGGYTACTATATGTAATAGTACAGATGTTCATTATATAAAACAATTACTTATTTTCAGTACTCTGTACAAAGTTAAATAAGACAAAAAAAAGATGCTTCAGACACTTTGTGGTTCTGTTTGCTTACAAAAAGAAACTGKCAGACAGACAGTGAAATGTAAAAAGTTTCCATGTTAAACATTYGTAAAAATTCTTCATGCACACATTCTAACCTAATTAGTGAGATGGCCCCATTAGGTACAGTTATAATTCTTTGTTACCAAATCCTAAATACCTTACTTCTTAAATTGCTACAACAGCTGGGACTCGGCTCCATCTACACATACAAACAATGATTAAATGCACTTGTTGGGGGGGGGGAGAGAATAAAAAAAGAAAAAAAGGCCCTTATCCGAGAGAGAATACAAGAAACACATGGTGAAGAACACACAGTTTTGCTGCAGTAACAAAGGGGATCGAATGCCTTGAAGACCACCTTCCTGCCAGCAATAGGAGATGCTGCAACAGCTTGTCAAAGAAACAAAAGGTACTCAGCAGAAAGTCTAATATAGTAAACAAAATACAAAGTTCAGAGATCTTTAGTGTTCGTGCGTAACTGTTGCCACCCACTTCTCTCCCTGCAGACAGTGGGACAAGAGTACATTTCAGTTTTCATACTCATTGACTTAGAGATAAAATAAGTCAAGCTTCCTATATGAATTCACACAGTGAAAAGTCTTTYCTCTTAAAATATACAGGATCAGTCAAGTCATTTTCAATCTCATACACTATTTAAAAAAATATTAAAACTCTTTTTTTTTTCAAGCAGAGTATCATTGCATTTGTCACTGGCAGGTTAGTTATAGAAATCCTAGAAAGTTAAAATTACATCATACCACAAAAAACATGTAAACAGAATGGATATTTAAAAACAAATGCATGTTTTTGAAGAAGATTAAAAAGTGTTTATTTTTGGTAAGTAAAAGATATCTTGATCAACATTTTTAAAGCACCTTAGTGATTTAGGAGCCTAAGCCCAAATGAATTTAATTTAGATTTGGGCYCCTAAATGTCTAAATCACTTCTGTAAATTATTAAGCACTTTAAAAAWTTTTTGCCATGTCTCTGATCCCGCTGATTAGATTTTCTTTAAACAGCAGCTATCTCTTAATCTATGAAAACAATGTAATCCAGTCATCAGCTGCAATTTCTTGGATTTTCCACAGTCTAGTTTATGATATCCAAGAGGAATTTCTCCAAAGAACTTAAACATTTTGTGACACTACTTTGCAAGTTCTTTCTGCACAGATAATACAGCATAGAACAATCAGGTTTTCGACAAGAATATGATTATTTTTATAGTGTCCATCTGGATAATTGTTAGTGTTAGAGACCATGTTATTTGTTCAACCTGTTAAGACTGAGAAAAACAAACTTACAAGAACATCTGTAGCACAGCATTAGGTAAAAAGTAGTAACATTTTTGGCACCATACATTTTTAAATCTAAGCTCTTAGGCCCAAGGTGTAGCAAGTTAAAGATACACAGTACCAACTSGGAAAGTCTCATCTGAAACACAAAACTTTAAGAAAAAAAAATATTCTAAAAAATCATTAGCAAGTCTGCACAATAAGTCAAATAACATATACACTTGAATTTAGCCTAAATATTCATATCAAATGTTTACATTTACACCGTAACACTCACATAATACAAGTATATTGCACTAACAGAATTGCCAGAATCTATATGAACATAATCTGGCATAAAATGCGATGCCTTCATCATGCTCTTCCTTTAACTTTTTAATGACCTGGCTAAGCAATTCTAACATGTTTTCTTTTAAATTTAATTGTAAGTGGCTACTTCACCTTGGGCCATAATATTATGGTCTGTACCTATACTTGTAAGCATTATSCTTATGTTAAATGTGCTTCACAATACAGCAAAACCTAATTCATAGCTCTGTAAATAATTCCTTCAAACAGAAGAAGCTTGCTTAATTTTTAGAAAGTGCATGGGGCAACCATGGTTCTATGTTTTGCCACCAGGTGTCTCACTCTACTCACCAAAAAAAATTGCATCAGCAATTTTATTTAGATCCACCATCTATCAAAGATCCCATACGCACAGGAGACTTGCTAAAGCACTGGTAAAATACCTCTACAGCTGGCTTCATTCCGTACTGAACTGCACAACTTCATCCAATTCACTGTCATTTCTTTTCCTGCAAAAGTGGTCTAAAGTATGCTGCAGTTGCTAAAAGGACCTCTGTTTTTCTTGGTTCTCTGTTTGTTTGGTCTAAGGTTGATGACATCTCCGCCATTAAGACTGCTAGTATTCTGGTTGGAGTGACTTCCACCAGCGGTATTGAAAACACCTACAGAATTTAAAGACAAGAAAAGTACTTCTGTTTCTTTATATCTGGCAGCATAATATGCTGATGCTTAAGRCTCAACACTTACTAATAGATAATAATGCATCTCAAAGGCAAACTCTAGTTTTTGAAGGTTTTATCTATTTTTGTCATCATTTTTGCAGCTAAGTTCAAAGTACAGCTGGATGGAATTACCAGCTAGGCAGTATATTTAAAGCTAGTATACAACATACATCTACACAATTGAATTGAGTGCATATGCACTCAGATGTTGATCACATGGCAGTCAGCTGAGTAATACAATAAAAGAATGTGACAACATGAAAGTTAAAAACTTTGCTGAGATAAAGTTTTTAAAAAGATTGAATAAAAAGGAAAAGCTTTAGGGAAAATCAGCTGACTCAGAAGTGCTTTAAAGAAGGGCTACAGAAGTTCAGTATTCCCTATGAAAAGGCAAAGCTTACAGAGACCTTATCACACGCCAGATATTTTCACAGTAAGCCTCTTGTAAATCTGCACCAAGATGAGCAACACTAATTACATTTAAAAATAAAACAAAACAAGGATCCTTTCTCAAGCCCTTACACAGTATTTTTTAAAAAAGAATTAATCATTGGTACTTGCCAAACATTGGCTAGAAAATTCAGTGCATCAGCTTGACATCTTTAACTTTAGACTCACAAAGTTACTTTACAAAAGGAAAGGAGACAATATACTAAGATAGGAAGGTTAGTAATTAGAGCCTGACTTAATTTCTGTTAACTCTGAAAGGAAAAAGATTAGACCATATGCTTTGATGGCAAATAACACTGTCTTTGTTTGTTTGATTGTTTTTAAATCATATTGTACTTACCAATCTTGTTACTGCTTGTATGTACTAGTTCCGGATCTTCTGCTGTTTGTTGCTTGAGCCTTTGAAGATATTTATCAGCCAAATATTTAAAAACTGAAATATTAAAAAAGWATGACATAGTATGCTTGAAAAATATCTTCATACCAATAAAAGTATCTTCATACCAAAAACTTGCTGGGTGACAGAAGTGCATTTGACAGATTAGGTTTGCCACGATCTGGTAAGTGATTCTCTCCCAGCAAGCTTGGGCCTCTGAGCAGAATCCAGTTCAATGTCTGCCCAGACTTTATTGYCTGCAGTACTAGGGCCTGGCACAGCATACTGGACTTTTCAGGACTCTTGTAATGAGGCTGGCAGATACATATTGCCAAATGTTCCAATTCACACAGCTTGAAACTTTTCAAAATTATGTAGTATCTTTAGGAATTTTTATATACATATTTCACAAAAAAGCCTTAGAACAACAGCAATCATAAAACTCAACAGCAGCACTGTTCTAATGTAACTAATGCTATCCCTAYACGAATAAGTGTATGACAAGACCATCTAAGATTCTGAAAAGTCTGCAACTGTATGAGATTTTTCAGAATCTATATATGTAACAGTTATTTACAGTTGTAAATACTAACTCATTTAGAGCCTGTACAAAAAAAWTTTACATTTTTTCTTATGTAGAAAATCTGTAGAAAATTTGCTTTTCAATTTAAAAGATATTAACAGTGGAGAAACAGGAAGTTAATTTGTAAGTTTCTCTGATTAAACAAAAAATAAGTCAGACACAAAAAATTCCATGCTTATTCAAAACTATTCCACACAGGATAGGGATTGAAGTACAATACTGTTACAAAATTAAATGCACGCATTAAAACGWGATACTTAGGAACTGGTAAGATATCACAAATAGAAAAAAGGCAGCAACAGATCCCATCTTTAAATATACTTTAACTATTAATGAAACTATTACATAATAATAAATAATATGGATAAACATTTATCCAAACTATTAACTACTATGAACTAAGCTGTTCTACAATTGCATATTGTAATAATTGAGGTTTTACCTATAATTTTTTTTTTAAGCTCAGTGCTTACTGACAGTCAATAGCACCAACAAGCCTGAACACAGTGACACTTTTAAATACTGTTGCTATATTTTATTTGTGGAAAATGTACATGCACGAGGAAACAGGCATGACACGCTGATACCAAACAATTATAGCTATATGTTTAAAGTGTGCTGCTAAGAAATATAAAAAGGATGGCAAATATCATAAAAAATAAAAAAGAGACGATAACAGTTCCAAACTACACAGACGTATGCCACTATAGAGCAGATTACAACAGGGTAGGTGTCTATCATGTTATCTCTTACCTTCAGTTACATTTAGGTCTTCTTTCACAGATGCTCGATAGAATCTTAATTTTAGCTTTTTCGCCAGTGCTTCTGCCTCTTCACTGCAAAAAGAAAAAGACTTTGTAAATACTGATTTGTATAATTTTTCAGCATTTATCAATATTTATAGACAAAATGCTTTGTGGTTAGTCAAAAATGGCAAGGTGGGTTAAGAAGTGCTGAACATACAGACGTACTTGATCCTTAATTGCTTTACAGTATCTCCACTATGACAAGAAGATTATTTTACACACAATTTCTTTATGGCCAAAAGTAATTGCATTTCAGTATTTATTGGCTTTATTAACAATAAAATTTCCCAAGCGTTGCAAGACAGGTGTCACTGAAACCAAAAGGAGCTTGTAATTATATGATACTGAGCAACAGGCCCAGAATAACGATTACCACAGCAAAGTGAAAAGAACCAAAACCCCCAACTCTTAGATATATTTTACTAAAGCAGTAGATGATGCAATCATATGAGTGTAGAGGTGAAATCAAGAGTTACTTTTTTGGGGGAGTGGGGGGAAGGGGTAGTGGAAAGGGGRAAAGGGAGAAAGAAGCCAACTTGTGCTAAATTTTAAGGAAAGGTTGAAGGAAGTTATGAGAATTTCACCAAGGGAAATTATGTCATCAGAAGGATGAAGTTGCTGAGGCAGATGAAGTATTTTGAGGACAAAACCTAAGTGACATACCATAAATAAAGGAGGAGCTCAAATGCAATTTTGCTTTTCCTTTGAAAAATCCTCAGTATTCTGTGCAGAGGGAGTAGAAGCTGATTTATGCCATCAATGATGGCAAACAGAGAACAAGGAGAGCCAGTGTAGAAAACAGCAAAAGGGAGAAATAATTTAATCTCTCAGGAAGATGGCAGAAATAAAGAGGTGGAGAATGGTCAGCCTTATCATGCAGTATTTTCCACAGTATATGCTGTTAAGCTGATTTTGTAGCAGAAATGAAATGAGGCATAGATACAAGAAGTAAGGCAGAATGGATTGACAGTAAAATCTATGAAGAAAAATACAATGAAAAAGGATCAGCACAATGCAGTTTGAAAATATTAACAGATACAGATTTCTATAACAGTTATTTTTTGACAAAAATGGGCAAAAGAATAAATTCAAGAAAAGCAAACAATATTACACTTTTTCAAAAAACCTATTTAATACTCTTTATGAATTTAGCAAGCTTTCATTAGCCAAACTAGATTTTGTAAACTGGTGCACAGCAGAGTTTAACTATAAATTTTATCAGGCAATTCAGTTTTAGAGCTTCCTATTGAAAAGGGGAGAGATTCATATCACGGCACAACCAAACTCATGCCATTCCTCTGTCTCATTCTTAAGACAACAGCATGAACCAGAGTTCCTAGCTCATCAAGCCCATCTGCCCAAGGAACTACACTCACGCAGTAACACCAACCATCGGTGCTTCTAGGGCATGTTTTCATATATGTTCTAGGTTTGATAACCTATGCATCAAAAGCCTTCACAAGAAAATCCCATAGATTTTTTTTTAAAAAGTATGTCTATATAGGAATACATGTTGTTCTTTAAAAATAGCATCATAAAACTCCTACTTCTTTATACAAGAGTCATCAAGGAGATCAATCTTATTCTGCACAAGAACCGTGGGAATGTCTCCAACTTCAGTCACCACTTTTTCTTTCCAGGTAGGGATTGCTTTGAAGGACTCTCTGTCAGTTGTGGAAAACACAAGAACACAAGCCTGGGCGCCTAAAAATATACAACCAATTACAAATACAAATATATACAAATCAACCAACAAACAAGAAAAAGAAAAGAATCATATCATATAAAACATATTTGGAAAATGAGGGTTTTCTTCTAATTTCTCTCATAAAAGTCACCTTTTATTACCAGCTTGTGTCAAACTAATGGTTAGAAAATTCCCAAAAATGAAAGTAGTAAATTACTATGTTATTTCAATCATTGTTCCTGTTCTTCACAATGGTTACGTCTGTTACCTTTCAAGCTATTCCAGCAAGGTCGGTGTATGCAGGGGAAAGGAATAGGAGGGGGAGTGGAAAGGACTGGAAAAGGGGGCTGTTTTTCCCTTACTATTTTTCAGAGTTTAATGGAAACCAAATAGCAAATATTTTTCARTATTTGTAAAACTCATTAAACATTATTCTTTATGCTACAATAATTTAGATTTAAAAAGCAGAAAAAATAAAATTATCAAGCAAAGTTGTGGTTATTTAATAGCTCTTCAGAGAAAATAAGTGTATTTCTAATTCACGCTCATTCTATAACAGCACTATGGTAAGTGATAAAGGTCTTTTGATTGTTCTTTGCTATCCTCAAGAAACTATTTCTCTTTGCATGTTAAACTCATGTAGAAACRCTATTATTTATATTCCTTTAATATATTTGATATTCTTATAATAGAACTCTGTATATTTGCTAAGGGAATTGGTAGCTGATGTCAGATTCTGCAGTGTTATTTTGCAGTAAATGTCCCAGTCTAATATATATAGCATGAAAAATTATTTCCTTTTATCAATATGGTTTTAAATTTACCTATGAGTTTCACAGAGCATTTCCCACTCCTGTACTCTGTTTGCCTTTGTACTTTGACACAATGTGCTTATTACTTTTATTAGGTTTCCTCTCATTTATCAGTTCAAAGCCAAGTTTGGTTTAGTTTTACAAAAGTTTTCCTATTCTCTTTAGGATTCTTTCACCTATCTTTAAAATCTTCCCATGGTTTTATACAGAACAGTAAGAACTGCCCCCAGAACTTAATGTGAAGTTCTACCAATAAAACAGTAGCAATGTAAAGTCTTCCATAATTTTCTCTGWCTTATTATTTTGTGCATGAGATCAGGGCTTTGAAAAATACTATATTTTTATTTAAAAAAAAAGATTCCAAATTAGCTGCACAGTCACTGTTTGCTGCAGTATTCACAGGTAGGCTAATTCAGGAAAAAAAAAGTTAAGAGCAGCACTAGCATCTCTACTTCATTCAAGAAGAGAATCAAGAAGAGACTCAGCCTGTCAGCTGAGTAGGTCTCAAAACTCCTTAGTAAATTGTCCCATCCTCATAGACTCTGTAAGCRTATCTTCTTCTTTCACAATGGTACAAAGCCCACATAAGAGAAAATGGGTAAAGAAATTTCTTATCACGATAGACTCACCCAGGGCTTTATACCTGTACCTACTCGTTTCACTCTTCTATTTTTGGGCTCAGCTTTTTCAGGCTGGGACAAAGAATGTACTCCCTATAAAACTGATGCTGTCATTGTAAAATTGATGTTGTTGGTGTCATGTTCAGCCTCAAAGTGAGATCAGAATCCAAGGTCAATGAAATCATGACYCAAAAGTTCTTGTTTTTGTTGATGGTACAACTGCTGTGGATTCAGGCCATCTTTCATAGGTGGTAGGATGTAATGTCTCACTAACAATACCCAGAATAGGGCTGTCTTGTTTCTTCTGGTGTGAGGACAGTCTTGCAGCCCTCCCATTATTGTAGTTAATATGGCCGAAACTGGTTGACATGTGYAAGCTAAAGCAATGCTACAAAGGCTTGAGAAATATGAAGTCTAACTAGTATGCAACAAAATGAGGAGTCTCATCATTTGACTAATCAGCAACCTGATAAGAAACTTGAGCAAGATGCCTGTCTTCCATCAGAAAATTAATAAGGATCTATACAAGACGGAAGTGGCAGTGTATGTAAGAGGATGCATACATAAGGAAGTGTCCAAATACTGCCTTGAAAGATAGCAATGTGAACAGAACACAACAGCCACTTGCAAATGTACTTAGTATATGAACAAAGTACCTAATCAATTAGAAAATGCATGATTTACATAGGATAGAGGAAGATAAACAGTAAGAGGATCTGTGATACGATAAATAACGTGTATACAAAGCTTTCTTCARATCTTTGAATTTAGACTGCTGGACAGTTTGACTCCCTGTGTTGTTTGATCATGGGTATGCAGCCACACCAGCTACTTCACATATTCACCTGTATACAGAAAACCACATGACAAATCCACTGTCAACTCCAATTTTATTTCCAAGTGAGGCTGAATAAATTCGGTCCCTGGACAAGATAAAGCTTAGAAACAGACTGTGAAGCATTAATGTGTGGTCACACATATTAATGGTCATGGATGAGCAACCGATCCCTGAAGAACAGATAATGCACAATGTTCCACGTGAATAAATAGGCCCTAGKGTAACAATAGTGGTCAGAGGGATAGTGACCTGGGGAGAGGCAGACAGTAACAACTGAAGTAACAACCAGCATCTATCTTATCTACTTTGAAGGCATCTTCCCCATATCAGCAATAACTCATAATGAAATCCTTGCATTCCCAAAGTATGCTTGACTTGTTGCTTCTGTAACACTGTGTTTACAGATCTGCTGCTAAACTAAAATTGCATTCCAGGCTCTTATAATTTTCCCTTGTCCTTCATGAGTCCAAGTCCAGTGTAGAACAGTCACCATATCAAACAGCTGTTAGATATCCATATTATTGTCTACAATATGTATCTGCAGGCATGTTTATGTTCTATTTCACTGTAATCTCTTCTGTATAAAGATCTCAAAGGTAGAGTTCTAACTGCATTAGGCAGGGTATGAGTTGTGAGAAGATTTCAAGGTTCCCAAGCAGATTTTTTAAAACCACCAGTTTTGCTTGTGGGAAGTGAGGTCAGTAAGTGTACTTCATGTACCCCTGAATACTCTGTATTTTAACGTATCAGTCTCAGATAACCAGGAGAAAAACRCTTTGGCTTGAAACAACTGAACATAGACTTAACTCAATGTTTCAAAAACCCTTCAAATAACACACACAACTGAGCTGAAGGCGAGAGAGTAAAAAGGAAGCTCAAAGATATTCAAGTACTRCTTTCTAATCATTTAAAATTCACAAGCTCAACTTGTAAACTGTACACTAACAGAATGGCCTGTTTCTGCATAAGGATAAAAAGAAATGGGAAAAGCAGTTTTTTTTTCTTTTTTTAAAAAAAAAGATAATAATCAATTACAAGTGATAACCACAAATATTAGAAAAAAAATTSGTTGCTAAAGCTCTTATTGTAACATTTTAAAAGGTCAGAAGACTATATAAYCCTGAAACAGTAAGGTATAACTATTACTTTGTCTCCAAATAAGGTAATTTTTCTAAGGTATTACACCATAACAATATATTTTTTCCTGCCATCAGGTAATTAGTTTATGACAYGAAGTGAGTAACGTAATCTTTGCTATCTAAGTCATTCATGTGGCACATTAAATATATATATATATAAAAAAAATCACAATCACTGTTAAACTATGTGCAAAGAAAGTTAAGTAGGGAATTCATAACTGACTGAATAAACTGCCTTTATAAAACTAAATAACGTAGTTTCTATTTATGAAGTAAATACACTTTCCATATTACCCAGCTGTGTTAACATGCTGAAGAGAGTCTGTACTAGCAACTAAACTGTTGCGCTTAGTAAAGTATCTTTCCAGGATGACTAGTGGATTTTTTCCCCTTGGATTAATTCGTAAATGTTCCAAAAACTAAGGTTCAAGYATTTACAAGTATATTTCTTATAGAAGTAAGCAAACACCTTTAGAGGAAAAAATATAATGACAGAAAAGTCAGAAACTTCAAATCAAAATTACGACACAAATTTCTGCGTTCCGATTTCATTTTTCTCTCCATTTCCTCACTCCTATTATTGAGGGTGAATAATCAATACCATGACCTGAAACTTTAAAACTATCTWAAAATATTTTAAAGGGTATACTGGATCAAAAATACAAGACAATCATTGACACACAAAAAAAAGATAAATTTTGCATTTAGCTGTTTGAATGACCACATACAGTTTCCATGCAGATATTGGTCTCATTTTGTTCAATGCTTTTAAAGAAAAGTACGGAGCATCCTGCATCAAGTTGCACTTAAGTGAGGTATCTTACATGACAGGGAAAACCACTGAGAATTGAAAAGTTTGAATAAAACATGCTTTGCACATACACAGAAATCTTATYAAAGAGATCGAGAAATATCTTAAAAGATGTGCAGACTGAAAAACAAAGAACAAGTAACACAGTATTTTCACCTCGGTAGTAGGCCTTAGTTATTGCATCAAATTCTTCTTGACCAGCAGTGTCCCATAACATTAGCCTGACGTCTTCATCATTAACTCTGAAATAAATGACATAATTTTGTCATTGATACTAAAGCAATTCATATCAATTGACATAAAAAAATATTTCCATCTCTACAATATGTGCGGATAAGAGTAATTTAATTCAAGTTTAACTTGATTTAACGTAATATAACTTAATACCAATAATGTTTCACCTCTGTACCATGCTATGGCAACAGACTCTCAATTACATTATGTGCTGTGCCCTGACAATTCATATTACATTTTCTTCTTCTATTCTACCTCTTCCTCTATAAGGAAAAAATAAAGAAATTAAAACAAAAGCTTAGGCGCCTGAATAATGACCTTTTTGTCTTTTTCATTAGCTTATACAATTTATAGAGTTTGCTTCTTATTACGGTATTTTCCTTTTATCAAATATAATTGGCTATTATCTGCTTATATTACATAAAGAGCTCRGATCTGCATTGTGTTTATTTTTTCCCCACACCTATTTTTATATATTTCAGATAATAAACGTGTGTAATCATTTTATCATRAACTTTTCCATTTTAGATAAGAAATGACAAAAAAAAATCAATAGGTGATAGAAAACACATGAAACCTGATTAAAAAAAAAAAGCTTAATATGACAGTTTCCACTTTAATTTGAATTACAATTCTAAATCTTGGATGGAAAATAGAATATGATTTTAGTCTACTGTGCAAAAGAGGAGACAACTCCCTTTTCCTAGCTTCAGAGACAGCTGACCTTGTGTTTCAAGTCTCTATAAACCTTAAGGTTAGAAAAGAACAAAAGAAATAGAGTGAAGGCAAAAACAAATAGCAAGCCATCTGTTTAATACGCACTGAATTTGTCTCTCCAAGAAATCTACCCCGATAGTTTTCTTGTAGTCTTTTGTAAAAATCCCTTTGCAGTATCTCTGAATCATACTGGATTTTCCAACAGCTCCATTTCCTACAACCACCACTTTGATGGCCACCTCCATATCTTCTTCCAACATCTTTGCAGCTCGGGCAATCTTCTACTTAATTCAGGAATCTCTCAATTCTGTAAATAAAGTAAATAGCTATGCTTAATATTGTGAATAGAAAGCAAGAGGAAAGATGATTACACATTACGACACATAAAAACCTTACAACTTATTTCCAGCTCTGCCACAGGCTACTTAGTGACTCTGGGCAAGTTATTTAATGAGTCTATACTTTCATTTACTATTTATTCATTAGAAATGAAAATAACTGTCTTTTTGAAAATTTTGATTATGGATTTGTTAACAGAGGGATAGTGATTTTTTTTTTTTTTTTTTTTTTTAAGTTGCCTATGGATCCATCCTGGAACTCTATCTCTGTTTTAACTTCTAGACAGTAACATACTACAAATAATATGTTGTAGTTATGACAATAAGTGGTGCTGAGTGCATTTTATTTTCTTGAAAGGCAATATGTTGGAAGAGAAAAAATTTACCGTACCAATTGAAAAATGAAGTTAATAATAACTAGATATATAGATATTAATAAATATTAATCAATAAACTAAATAATGATAAAGCTATCACAGTTATCACTAATATTATCTGTGCCAAGTCGTACTCTAAATAGAGCTGTTTAAAATGTTTGTGTGCTAAACATAGTATTGGCTAAACATGTAGTTCTATGAAGTTAAACACACATCTGAAAAACAGGATATAAAATACTTTTAATAATATTATAAAACATTTTAAATAAGTTTCTAGCTAAACAAACAAACAAGCCTCAAAATATCCCCTTAAGACCTTGGCTAATGGCTGGCTAACATGAATTCTGCACCTTTCAGCTTCCAAAAATCAGTCTTTTGATTTCAGCAGATTGTGTGAACAGGAAAAWTATTCTTCCACGGTAAGAATGTGTTGCCACATGTTGATTACATTCCTGATGCTCCTCTGCTAACACGTACACAAGTTCCGCTAATCAATCCAGCGTCATTAGTCTACAATACAACAACTTGCAACTTCAGCCATTTGTTTCCTTATACTCAAGTATTCTCACTTAACACCAATACCTTGAAAACAGTTTATGCATTCAAATCATTAATCTATTTAATTCTGTGATTCTATCCCTTACTTCAGTTTTTATGAATTTCTCCAAATTTATCTTTGAGGAACAGACAACCATCAAAATCAAGCATATTTGCATGTGCTGTTAAATGCTGATAAATCTACTGCTATCATTCAATCAATTTTTGGTGTGTGAATCTAAACACTAAACTTACTAAATATTATTTGATAAGCCAGGGCATTTTTCAAAGGTCTTTTTTTTAAAAAAAATAAAATAAAAAAAAAATAATAAAAAAAACCACCCCAAGATGCTGAATAATCCAACTTTCTCAAAACCTTTTAAAACGTTTAAGCTTTTAAACAAGTTACCTTACAAACACTCAACATGCAAATTAATTTCTTTTTCTTTTTTTTAAAGAAGTCTCCATAAATATATTCTCTGTGACCACGAGCTTACACCACACGACGTGGCCGCCGCAGGGGGCCTGTTTAGTTTCCCCCCCGTTTAATTTGTCCGCGCATTAACAGGAGACAAGGCCAAAGCGCCGAAGCACACAGGCAAAGCGCGCAGGGAAGGCGCAGGGCACAGAGCTTTTACATAAATTAAAATCCCAGCGTGGAAGAATTGAAAGTAACGCATGAGCGCCATTGTAAAGATGTTTCATTCAGGGTTTGTTGGGGTTTTTTGGGGGTGGGGGAGCAGAAATGCAAGCGCACGTAACAGCGAGGCGTCCGCCGCAGCGAGACCCGGCGCTGCGCGGCCGCGCAGCCGCCCCGCGGAGCAGCGATGCCCGCCCCGGCGGCGGCAGGACGTGCCTGCCCGCGATGCGCAGCACCGCGCCGCTCCCGCACGATA
>NW_028187133.1:1742986-1775485 GCF_003343005.1 Rhea americana | reverse complement strand
GCGCCGCGCGGGGCGGGGCCGGGCCGGGCCGGGCCGGGCCGGTTCGGCTGGTCCCGCTGCGCCTCCGTGCCCGTGGGGCTTGACTCGGGGGCGCTGTAAAACCTGCCCCCTCCCCACACGCACACCGCCGCCCGTGGGCTCGGAGCCCGACGGCCGCCCGCGCCGGGCAGGGAGGGGTGTGCGGCGCGGGGCGCGGGGCAGGGTGGTGGCGGGTCCCCGCGTTGGGCTGTGTAAATGTAAAATGTACATAAATGTAAAATGTTCGCGGCTGCACTGCGGGGAAAACTGCCCCGAGGGGCGGATCTGCCGGGCCGGCGGGGCCGTTAATCCCGGCCTCGTTCCCCATGGGGCGGGCCTCGTTCTTCGGCTTGCCCTCGGCGAAAGACAAAACAGTATGAACATCATGGACCTTTTYCGTGCATTTTCCCATGTATTTATCTAGATTGATCTGCAGCACATGCATAGGTAGCGTTACGGATGTTACTTAATCTTATGACGGTGGTTTCAGGTGGCCTGCGTGAAACGCCTGGAGCAGATGAGGCTGCCCGAGAGGCACCAGGGTGCTCGCTGCATCCTGCGGGACGGGGGAGTACGGGCTGACGGGCGTCCCACCACAGCGCCCCGGATCTGCTGCCTCTCGGGCGTCCCACCACAGCGCCCCGGATCTGCTGCCTCTCGCAGGTCCCAGCCGCTTCCCCGCGGTGGCTGCTGCGTGCTGAATTCCTATTTTCAAACCTTTATATAAACCAGAACGTGGTACATTTTRGCATAGCAGTAGACACGGTAGTCTTAAGATCTGAAGATGTTTTGTTTTTTCCAGTTATATYGGCTAGTCAGATAAAAGATGTACTCTGTCTTAAAACTTCCTTTTCTGTTCGTATTACAAAGTGCATCTCAGGCTTGCTCTGAATGCCCAGCYCTTCTGCTACTCGAGAGCCAAGTATTACCAAGTTAAGGTTGTTGAAAACTTGCTTGCATAGCTGAGCTCTTGTAACCCTGTCGGATGGTTCCTCAGGCTACATTTTCACTGCAGAGTTACTAGGCGTTGCCTACACTAGTAAATACCTTTTGGATTAGCACATTTTGCAGCTACATGTCAAAAAGCAGTCAGGCTATATGGATTGTTTTCACTGAAAGACTTATGCTTTTTTTTCCCTTTTTTTTTTTTCTGTTCATGACTATCCAGGCTGATAACTTTTAAACCTAGCTCATGGCAGTGCTTCTGTGTGCCAAAAAGGCCTTGAATTAGGGAACGCCCACATTAACTTAAAGTCGCTAGCTGCATTATACTGACCTAGCTATCTTGGCAATGCTCAGTACTTGTACTTCCCCTTGTCTTGATGAGAGACGTGGGGTGCATGGTTTGGATTCATCTCACCTGAGAGTTATGGTGTGAACATCCGTACAGTRTGGTGCATCATCAAATAGACCAGATGAGCTGTTTCCTTCAGGTGCCTCTGTTGACTACAAAGGAAGCCTATGATGACTGGTTCAGCTGTGTATTTCTAGGTTGCAATTGTGTAAAATTAGAGGAGACAAATCCTGCCCTAAATGTCATAATTTGGGCACAAAGTTAGTGACTGCTGTAAATAATTGTAGTTTTCCATTTTCTATGCCTTAAGTTTCATATATTGGGTAATGCTTTTGTGAAGTTTAAGGCTGTAACATTTACTATGACCTGTCTGTAATGCTAAGGATGCTGAGACACTTTGTGAAACCCCAACAATTTAGTCAGGCTAGAACATTCCAGCTTGTCTTATGAGTATATTAAGCTCAAGTCAGGAGCCCACAGCGGAAATAAAAGAGTGGAGGAATTGATATATTCACAGATTTCAAGGCTTTGGCATATGGATGATTTAGTGACTAGATCCCCTTACACAGTGATGAGGTCAGACAGCTGTGTGATATGCTTGCAACTAAGAAATCATATCTCTTTTCGAGGATTAATTTGTCTAAATTAAAATTRCGGTCACTGGATCTTGTTACACCTTTTTCATTGAGGCTGATTAGCACTTACTCTTGGATGTCTTTTTCCATTTGCAAGTACCAGGATACAGTAAAGGAATCAGCTGTGAACCTTCTCTTCAATAAACTGAATATCTGAAGTCCCTTAAGCCACTTAYCATTATTGTATCTTTCCAGCATCTAGGTCATTTTCTGTGACACTCACTCCTTTGATCTCTTTCCAGTATTTTTACGTTTTAATAATCTATACCAAATTAGGRACAGTATTAGGGTAGTAGATGTGCAGAGGTTAGACAACTTCTGACCTTCTGTTTTATATTCCTCTTTATTAGACATCTGAAAGGTCATGCTAATCCCTTTTGCCATACCATTTTACTGAGGTCTCCTATTCAGACAGTGTTCTTCAAGTTCTCTAATTCCTGCTTTACAAGGGAGTTTTTTAACATGAACATATAACCTGTATTATTTTTTTCCAGATGTATTACCTAGCAGTTAGGTACAATGGAACTATTTTGTTTGACTGCAAGACATTTCAGATCAGTCTTTAACTGGAAAGTAATGCCATCATTGACTAAAGCCATCTTTGTTAACTGCAAGCTTTACATGGATATTATTTTCTAGATTATTGATAAAAATGTTAAATAATCTTTCACCAAGAATCCTTGGGAGCCTCATTAGAGTCACCTGGTTACTTTTTTCTCCCTAATCATATTTTGAAATCTCTCAGTGAATCAGTTTAATGCATCTGCTCTATGTTCTGTTATTTCCACAGAATATATACATTTCAATCAATGGAATCCTGGGAAAAAAAGAAGAGCAATCAGCATCTTTTTGATAGAACTTGTTTTCTGTGAAAATGTGCTGCATGCTGTACTTGTAGTCTCTGTATTTTTTGTAATGAAATCATATTTTTCATTATATTTTTACTATCTCAAATTATTTTAAAGTTGGGTTTTGTAATTACTCATATGTATGTTACTTATATATAACTATGTTTAGTTACTCATAAAAGAAAATGAACTAGTTGAACTATATACTAATAAGACCATTAAGATGAAGATCTGCGTAGCTGAAAGGCTACAGGTCAGACACAGAAGTGAGTGGTGATGCACTCCTTTGAGTGGATGAGTCAGATCAGCTAATTTGAGTAAGATCAACTTACGGGGGTGACAGAGAACCTTCCTGTAACACAGCGTGCAGCAAGGGGCTGTGCTGATTCCCAGTCTCAGGCTTTCTCTTTGCTACTCCGCTACTTGGCAAAGAYACCAGGCTAACACTTGCCAACAGACATTCTTCTCCACAGCTTGGCAACTCAAAATCATAGGTAYGGACCCTCTGGGCTTTATGAGAGGTTTGAGTGGGAACCCAAGTTTTGCTTTTCAAATCCCTCCTCACAGACATTCTTCATTATTCCTTTGTCTCTCTGTTTTCCATTATTGAGAGTCTTGCAAATGGGCTACTCGGACCTACCATATTTTTTTATCTTCTCAGATTGCCTGTTTGTTAGAGGGCAAATATTCTGAAACTGTACAATTTTGCTACTTGACATGTACCAGGAAATATAATATATTCAATATGCATATCCAATATATAGTGTTTCCTGTCTTTTGATACAACTTATTTATGTAAAAATTTTCTCAAATCAGTCCTTCAAAGTTTGTTAGATTTTCATGTGTGCTTTTATTCATTGTCTTCTTTATGATATGGAAGAGCTATTAAAAAAAAAATACCTGTAATAAATCATCTGAGTAATCTAAAATAAAAATGAACCTGATGTTTTTGTCAGATTCTCAATTTACATATCATGCCCTATACAGCATCCTCAAAGCAATTTTGTTTTCTTTCTTTCCTTAAATAGAACCTCTGCTGAAAGCTGGAGAGAAAAGCTGCCACTCAAACACAGGAACATCTAGGTATGAAAAAAAAATACAATTTGAATGCTACAGTGTAAAAGTGTCAGTAGCTGTGTGTTTTTTTTTAAGGAAAGCCTTTCTATACAATATAAAGCCCACTTTTAAAATCAAATTTACATCAATGTTTACAAAACAGATAGAAATTCTTAGAAGCCATAATATTTTTCATAGTTATTTGTTTTTCATTRTCATTTCTTTCATTGATATATTCCATTAATTTTTAATTTTCATGTATTTCACAAATATATAAAAGTTGAATATACTTTCGTGTTCTTTGATACCATTAGTCACATGATACAGTCTGACATTGTCATTTTCTAATCTTAGGGTTGGGGCTATAACATCAAGATAAAGAGAATGCAAAGATTGTGTTTCATCAGTGCATTTTTTATGCTAAATTTTGTAATTCAACATTCTTCTGACTGCAGTTATTAATGAATTATTTTGTAAATCTTAAATATGTCCAGCAAAAAGAAATATGTTATTTATGAGTAAAATCTATTGAGTTTTGAGTTGTCAACAGTTCTGAAAATATTTCTCATACTGAAGGCAATTGTTTCTATGCTTAGATTCTTAGTTGTGAACAAGGTAAATAAACAGGATAAGTTGCTGAAAGCAGTGCTTTTAGAGGTGCTGCTGAATTATCAGGTACAGGCAGTACGTCATGTAATGACAAAGTAGAATTTCTGAATATAGTTATTTGTATTCTGTAAAAACTAATAAAAATCAAAATACTTGATATATAAGCTGTATGTTTTCTGAGGGATAAAGATTTAAAGAAAGAAATATATGAGGACAACATTAGCACTATATATTAGTGAATTCAGTTATAGGTATTGAAGAATCGTGCAATTTTAGTATTTGCTATAGCTTCATCTAGGAATACATTTGTGCGAAGAAAATACTGAAGTTGTTTAAAACTGTATATATTCAATTATTAATAAATTCTGTATATATTCAGAGTTATTAATAAATTTGTATTAGCAGAGATGTTTGTGGTAATGCAGTTACTTCTCTTTTCCTGTTCCTGGTCATTTTAAGAGGTATCCAGTGAATGAAATGGAATGATTGCTTGAGAAAGAGGGAACTGCACCAAACAAGAAGAAAATGAAAGCATTAACCTTGATTGGGTAATAGTTTGAAAATATTTCGGGGCCACACATGGTTTCTTTAAGACCTGACAAACAACAAAGATAAAAGACTAGATAAAAGGGGGAGGAACTGAGTCAAAATTAGTATAAAAACCTTGAAATTAATATTTGCACAATATTGCATGGGAAAGCAATCTTTCATATGATAGGTCTCCAAATAAAAATTTTAATGACCGTGTGGAAAAATGGGGAGCACTGGAAGCGGAAGCAGAAATTATTTGGGAATAAGAAAACAAACCAAATACACTTGGCTGAAGATAACTGAAGAACAAATTTTTAATAATGATCAGAAGGCTTGAGTAGTCTTTTTTTTATTATTAATTGCTTTATGAAAATTTGGCAGGATGCATAGAGCTTTCTAAAGTATTTCAGAAGGCACAATGCTCACTATAGTCAAGCAAAATGTCAGCTTTATTTATAGTTTGTTTTCAGGGAATATGGCTGATTGGAACGTTATGTTTGATTTTCCAAAATACGGAATGACAGAAATAACTTTCAGGTTCACAGTGTTAAATTTAGGGACTTAACGTGTATCCAAAATCATGTAACAGAGGCTGTATGAGTTTTGGATCTGCTGAGGTCTTGAAGCTTGCCTGGAAATCAGTGGAGCTGAAGATTCTGAGTAACTAAGAAAAGTGTGTTACCTGTATACCTACATGCATACATATATACCTACCTTACAGTAATTTCACCTCCGTATGCAAATATTGACCAGATTGCATTGTGAAAATAGATTTTCGGCTTCCCTGGGTTCTATGAGCAAACATTTTGATAGCATTTCTAGGAAGAATTAAGCGGATGAAATAAAAATGAGATACAAAGAAGGTGACAATGATCCTGTGAAATTAAAAAGATTCAAATTAACTATTTTTTTACGTGTGAAATGTCTAATAGGGAATCATTTGAAATATTGGCAGTAGTCAGCATTATTGTGCGAAAATTAGTCCGATATTCAGCAGGAAAAGGTCAAAAGGTCTAAGGAGGACAAAAAAAAGTTAGACACTTCCATTTCCTATGGTCCTGAGAGACTGTTGAAAATAAGKACAGTTAATCAAAACAAAACTACCCAGAGACCTAAGCTATAAAGAATTTTTCTTGCTGCTTACTGTCATTTATAAGTGCTTTTCAGACTTTCTGTAGAGCTGTATTTTAATCCTCATGAGGAATTATAGGAAAATGTTCCTATCAAGTGCAAAGCTCCCTAATGATAAACTAATCCCTTTCAGGAATTGCAGTCACCAGGATGTAATGAGTGACAGATGAGTGAGGTAGTTCTCATATGTAATTATGACTTTTACGAGGATAGTAGTTTGCTACTTTTCTTCATAAAAACTTTGTCATTCATCAACATTGAATTTTCCTCATATTTAATATTCGAGTCTCCAGAGGCTTTATAGAAAATACATGATTGGACAAATATTTTGTGTGACCTGTTCTCTATTTTGTGGGGTGACCTTTGCAGACAGTACATGTGCTCATCAATCCAATAACATTTGAAACTCGGAATGCCAGGAATTAGAGAAAGTATGTATGTGTGTGGAACCCTGTAGCTAGGCATTAACATACTTGCTTAGTTTTCAGTGTTTTATTAYGGAGATACTTTCCAGGGAGATGAGTTATTCATAATTGTCACATTAGTAGAAGCAGAAGTTTATCTTCATGTACAATGAATCGTATGTATGTAAACTATTTTTGAAGTAAGTTAACATCTTATGTTGATGTAACTTTTTAAAATCTGCTCTATTAGATAAGAGCCATTAATTTTCTCTACTGACTACGTATCCTTATTTTTGGAAGCATTAGTTCATATTACAATTTTTGCATGTTAACAGGAGTCTTTGGAGACAACTGTTGCTAYGTGGACTGCCACATTATGTCTGTTATTCCAACTCAAACTGTGAAATCTAGCCCATTTCAGTCAAAAAAATACTG
Organism: Rhea americana; assembly: GCF_003343005.1. Lineage (NCBI taxonomy): Eukaryota > Metazoa > Chordata > Aves > Rheiformes > Rheidae > Rhea > Rhea americana. The sequence goes on along the minus strand of NW_028187133.1, from coordinate 1,768,524 downwards.
CGAAACGAATCAAATATATGAGATCATCAGAAAACAATTTTCTTGGGGAATATATCATTTTGAGTTCCAGACACTGATTATCACCATTTAAATAACMCTTCGAAATATTGCACTACTACTGTTCAAAACAACACAAGTATTTTTGGAAAATGTTGCCATGATTTACCACAATAATAGTCTTGTATTTAGCATATGCTACTATTGTAGCTACAGAGTTGTTTACACCATACCTCATCTGGTTTCCAATGTGAAATGCCTCCTGTCTTGTTCTCAGAATCTAAGGAAAAGTAGCCGTTTGCTGATCTATGTAACAGAGATTTGCAGATAGATATTTTGAGGAAATTAGTGTGGTTTTGTGGGTAATTTATATTATTAACATTATATTTATATAGATTATACAGCTATCTTAGCAGAACATACAACAAAGTGGAAGTATAAAATTAAGATAGTACCCTTTTAATATTTGCAGCTAAAGGAGAACTGTAACATATTCTTGATGCTGTGACCAGCCATCGGTTGATTCTGTGGCAGCCAGTGTCTGATAAAGTATTCCACCTACAGTTAGGACTTAAGCTTCAAAATGCTGTGAAATTATCCCACATAATGTCCTATTATCCCACATTTTTTAGATGAGAATGTTTTCAGTGTCAAATAGGATGCTTTTGGTAGAGATGAAAATGCTCTATTTATATTCTTACTGAAATGTGGGTTTATCATTTCCCAGGGTTAAACCAGAGAAATTGTTTGCAATCACAGAATGGTTTTGGTAATGCAAAAATTAATGAAGTTGCTTGCTGATTCTTTTGTAAGTATATGTACCGAAAGTAACCAAATCTGTTTCAAGGGACTGAACTCCTCTTATTGCCCTTTTTACACAAARGAAATTGTGAAATGGAAATGAAGTTGCCAAAAAGGGCACTCTACAGAGCAACATACATTTTGCATTAGAGCAGTCTCTCAGGAAGAACTGTCAAGAAAACTGATATAAGGATACTAGGCCAAATTTACTATGAAATAATTATAACTAATTTGTATTTACTRACCTAAACTGAATAATTTTAATGTAAATTAAAGAAAATGTTGAATTTATTAAGAGTGTGCAGGCAAATTGTTACCAAGCATTTTGCCTCTATCCAGGAAAGGCAGCTTTAAAGCAAAGTATTTGTATTTTTATATAGAGCTACACTGCCCTCCCTCCCTCTAGCTTTGCTTGTGGCTGACAGCCTCCAAAGAGGGCCTGATTTTCTGCAAAGTTCCCTTAAACTCTCACAGTGTCAAGAGCAGAGACTGAAGCTGAAGTGCGTAGTTACTGTGGGAACAACACCTTTAAGTCATAATTAAATACAGTTCCTCACACAGACTTTATCGCCAGCCCCAGGCTCAGCCTGTTCAGTGATACTTCYGAGTCTCCAAAATGGGCTGGTGATGAAGCCGCCTTTCTCAATCATGTTCCCTCACTGGAGCCGTGGCTTGCAGGCGCTCCAGGGCCACAGTGGGGAGCCCGAGGTTGTCCCAGGTCTGGACGGCTGAGCTTTCCCGGGCAGTGGAGTCGCAGGACGAGAGCCTGTAGATCGCCCCTTGCCCCTATCTGCCCTCCCCATCCCCATGCCCATTTGCAGCGCCTGCTCCAGCATGCTTGTTTCTGCTCACATGATACGTAGCATCCAGAACATTGTAGAAGGTGTATTTTGGCTGCATACAGCTTTATAAAAAGCTTTATCTGACATTTAGTGGTTSTGTTTATTAAGCCTCCCATTAACCACGACTTGATCTGTCTGCTTTTGCAGTTATCACTAATGGAATCACAACATAATGTAATCCTTCCATGAATCCATGTAAAAAAAGCCAGATTTTTTTTCCAGATTAATGCCCAAGCAATTTCTGTTTGTTTATCAAGAAATGCAAGAATATATAACATTTTTTTCATTTAAATATTAGAAAAAAAAGTTTGTGAATAAGATGTGTGATATCTTGGTGGGTCCTTTGAACCTCAATATTTCTACTAATTTCTTGAGACATTCCATTGTACGTGTGCAAGTGAGACTTTTCTTTCTCCTGTTAACTAGAGTTTGTCTCTTTCTCTAATTTGAACAAAATTGGGTAAAAGCCTGTGATGATAGCATTTCAAATTAAGTAGAAAAGTTACATATTAAGCTAAACTACTTTGTTTTTAGAAGAAAGTTACATTTGAATGAAAACTTGTCTGAAAAAAACCCCAAATACTAATTTTAGCAGACTTATTACCAAAGTGCTCTAAGTTTAGGAATTTTTCATTGAACGAATCTATTAGGACTAAAAGTGCACATTGTAGCAAATGATAAAATGCAAAAATGTGTAGTCATTAATCGTGCTATAAAAATAATGTATCATAACAACTTGTTTTCTGAGATTGGATTTAGTGTTTTAATGAAGAATGGCTAAAATTCGCCTATTCTCTGTAAAGGAGGATATCACTACAAAATTATGTTCTAAGATATTACTGCACAAATGGCATGAAATGTACATTTCTCAGAGTAGTTATGATTCTCTCTATGTCTACATAGTTATTCCTATTGTTCTACATATACTGTATGATATACCTTAAAATACTAYAGGGTGTGTTTTAAGGAACTACTGGGAAGAGGGACAAATACTAGTTATTTGGTAAAAAGGTTGATTGCTATGTCCTGGTGGCTGACCTATCTTTATGCCTTCTGCACAATGTAGGGTTGTTGTACATTTGCCATTAAGTAACTCTAGATTTCCTGAGATTTTATGTGTTTCCTTGGGAATKATTGTTCTTGGGCAACCTCTATGATTACACAACGTTATGAGCTTTGAGGGGAAGTTACGTATATTAAAGTTGGTGTATATTTTTCATCAAAAATGCATTTTCATAAAGAGATTATTTGGGAATGCATTAGTTGAGATAAAATGTCATTTTCTAAAAATTTCCCTCTCCTTTCCCCTTCCACAAAATATTTTGACCAATATACTGGAGGGTCACACTGGAGAGAGAAAACATTTCARTTCAAATCAGGCAGAAATGGGATATGAATTATGCCTCATTTTTCCAAACTGTATCTCTTGGTAAGTAAGTATGAAGGACTAGCAATGGCTGAACTGCCTCGTGCTTTGTGTGAGGTTGGGAGCTTGCCGGATGGTGATTCCYGGGGCACATGGTGCATGCTGTTCCTGTTTCGCTGTCTCTTGGGCCCGGGCTGTAAGAGYTTAACTCTTCAGCCCTTTCACCTCTGTACCAGGTGGGTTTCTAGCACACTTTCTTTCTCCCGTACTTGGCATACACCTCATGACCATAAGGGCTTTGGGCCTTGCCCATCGCTGCCTCGTGGCCTCTGATTCGTACTTGCTCTTGCTGCTGCAAGTGAAGTTGGCTCTGCTGGCCTAGATCAGGACCGCCAGTGTCCTACAGGCTGGGGCAGACGGTGGAGGTTGGCATCACAGACTGCTGCTTCAGCCGGAACACCGAGTGTAGTCAGTGCTATTTCACAGGGAACACAGCCCTGTATATCCTCCACCAGCCAGCAGCCAGGGCCAATATTGCCTGTGGCCAGGCCATGATTGCATCCTGGACCAGTCTTGCTAGTACCCAGCAGCAGTTTCACGGGAGGAAGCCAGCACCCATTCCTGAGCCCGTATGGTTTTTCATGTGAGGGACAGCTAGTGCTGCATTCAGGATCAGAAAGGACATACTGGCCCTGCAGTGCCAGCACGGTTGCCTGAGAGCCGCTGTCGTGTTGCCATTAAAACATGACAGGTGCCATCGCTTTCTGTGAAGTCTCGCCAGCTCCAACTCCTTCACTTTAACTGGCACCTAGCCTAGAATCCACTGCTGCTTTATAGTCTTTGAGCTCATTTGACAGCCCTCCAGGGGCACATGTCACCTCAGAAATGCAAGGAAATAAACAGGTACCTAGATAGTAGCACAGCTAGGAGAAAATATTTCAGCTACATCCCTTTCTTTGGTATTTCTTCACTGCCTGGTTGCACCACGCCAGCTGCTGTGAGTCCTGATCTGGGACTGTTACTCTCTGCCTATCTCATGACCATCTCATACATCAGAGTAGGTGAACACCAGTTAGTTTTGTGACTTGCTTTCCAGGCGGTAGGTGCATGTTTGCACCCATGTCCCTTTGCAGTTCTAACACTGCTCTCCTCTTTGCCCAGAAACATAGATAAATGAGTTACTTCATGCTTGGGGACTAATTCAGATGCAGTGACATTCATTGCAGTGTCTATAGTTTTACCTGAACTTTTTGGCTTTTTCTTTTTTTTTTTTTGGACTGTCATTATGCATCTAAAGTAGATTTTAAGTTGGACTAAGACTGAGAATCTATCTAGCTAGCTGATTTCAGGAAAATAATCAAAATAGTGAGCTTCATAAAGTAGAAATAGATCAAAGATTTGTGGCCTATAAGTAAAGCAGATCTTTTAGTGCTTTTGGAAATATCTGTCTAAGGAATCAGAAATCATAGTGGAAGAAAAAACAGCTTGGAAAAAGTAAATTTCAGACCCATGAAACTGTAAGTTACTCCTGAACACCAGCTCAAAGGCTTACTTTTTCTGTTTTCTATTTCACATTCATACATTGCTTATTTATTTTGTATGGCTGAGACTGGGTTACAGGTCTTACCTTAGTATTCACTTCCATAACAAAAGCTCGTGAGTGTTTTCCCCCAATGCCAGATGGAGTTGGTTCTATAACTTAACTGGCAATGGAAAATATACACTGATAAAATTCATGTCAACTCAAATATCACTGAGAAGAGGAGGAAATTATTGCGTAAGTTTTTTTTGAGAGCTGTGTTAACTTGTTACGAGGCTGTAGCTTGTCCAAGACTGTCTTTCTCTACAGCTGGCTTTGTTGAAATGAATACAGCTCGCGCTTAAATTCTTAATGACACAGTGAGTCACTGAACTTCTGCAAAATGAGCAGACCGTATCTTCAGAGAAAGCTGTAATAAGCTAATCTGTGAATATCCATAATTGACTGACATATTGAAATAATTTGGGCCCCCCAAAATGTGCTCTTCTGATAATCATTTGAGTTAGAATAAGATTGTATTTAGCCAAGTGTAAGTATGTGATTATTTTCCTAGCATGTAGATGAGATCTCATTGTCTTGCAAATGTGGGGTTTTGTACATTTTAGTATCACTCGATCCAAATTCTGAATCTAGCTTGGTATTATTATTCATTTGGGGATATATTGCACTTTTTAACTTCTAGGAATGCAGGTGACAAGCACCCAGATCATATTGCTTATCTCCAGTACTAAGAAATTCACCTCTGTAAATTCTATTGTCATAAAATTGAAAGAACATGTTCTTGGAGCCCATRCTGTATTTTTGAGGCCCCAATATTCTACTAACCTCCTTCTTTTTCACAGGGCATCCTTTAGAAGGCATCTGTCCCACAGGGGTCCAGTGCTGAAATAAGAGCCTTGTATTCTTTTTTTCTCCTCTGTTCAACATCCTCATGCTCATGGCTCTGATTTTTTTTTGTTTTTTACTGAATTGTTTTTTAGACTGTCTTTCCTTTGGAAAAGCTAATGAAGCTTTTTAAGTATCAGTGTGGGTCTGGATAGTCTGAACAACTGGGGCAGCTAATCTATTTTCTGGTTTGTCTTTTATGGCTTTGCTGCTGAACAACCTTCAGTAATAAAATGGAAGACATTAAGCTCCGTAAATAAAACCTTTGTAAAAATCAGCAGTATGTTCTTGAGGAAAAGACTTTTAAATAGGCAACCCTAAAAATACTGTGCTCAATGTTTCTGGCCACCCTGAAGGAAGAATAAAAGAGAGATGTACTAGCCAAATGGCAAGAATAAAGAGCCCAACATATCTCTTTCTCAATGTAAGAGTTTTTTAAAAGGTGACTGGAAGACTAAGAAGTGTATTTTTGTTGTAGACTGGCAGGAGAAAATGAAAAAATGGCTSTATTAAATGTTCTCATTAGCTTAATTGAGAGATATAATGAAGCATTTCATCTGGCCGTCTTTTATAGCCAATAACAATAGTTACTTAAAAAGAGAAGGAAGCAAAATAAAGGAAATACTGCATCTACATGATGTCTGGAGAGAAGCTGTAACATAAAGAGTATTGGTAATCTTGAAATTTTAGGTATTTAATTGAAACGATTGTTTTTGCTGGATACTTCAGACTTAAAACTGTGCTATTTTTATAAGAAGGTGACATATCTAGTTCTGTTGATAAGGTATATGRAAGGCCTGTGTCACACAGAACTATATTTAAAAAGTTTAAAAGAACTAAAAACTAAAAAGTTTTAAAGAACTATATTTAAAAACTTTCATAAATTAAAAGGTCACCTCTAAGAAAACACAGGACTAGACGTTTCTGTGCAAAAATTACTTGAAAATGGACAATTTGGTAGACTGTTTCCATTCTTATTTTTTAATATAAATGTCACGGTAATGTGATACTTTWTGCTGCAATCAGCAGCAGCTGCAATCAGCAGCATAAAGTGCAAACTAATGCTGCAAGCTAATCTTTGTGCTGCTTGTTTTCACGCCTGTGTTACTGATATTTGATAGCTGCAGATAAATATCAAACTTCCGTGTTAACTTTCTTGTGTCCCCAGAGTGCCAGCCACAGTGGAGCCCTATTCTTGTTTGTCACTGAGACACTCCCCAGTAAACATACTCAGTAACAATACTGACCATCTCTTCACTACGATTATAAGTAAAGAAGAATCTCGGACAACAAAAACAATAGTTCCATCTCTTTAAAGAAGGTTAAATAGACTAGTAGTAGTTTCAAGAAGTCAGGGCAGGCTGTGGCATGTCTATAAATAAATCAAGATGCATTTACATCATAGATTAAAATGAAGGCATTATTATGGAGCTGGAATTAGGAAGACAATGTAGATAAGCTTCCTGTGGATGGAACAGTTCAAATCACTTAGGAAAGGTTATTTTTTAGTGTAATGAGATAGAAAGGAAAATATGGGATGAAGAAATTCCTTTCTTATGTTGACTCTGACTCTTGGAATTTYCAAACAAAAGATCAAAAGCAGAGTTAATGTATTTAGGTGAAGTGAATTCAGAGTGTCAAGTATAATTGCCAATTGGAAAAAGACCAAATTAAAAAAAATGCGGAAAAGGAAAATGATATTGCTAACATGCTAATAAAGTTATTTAATCTATTTGTTATGTTTATTAGTATCACTGACACCAGGGACACTATAGAGTGTGTCTGGAAGTCAGTGGRATTATAGCTGCATGACAGAGAGGACAAATTTTTTTAAGGCTTTCATGTAACATTTGTGACAGTTCTCAGACCACAGCACTCCTGTTTGCCTGGGGAAAAATGAACTATGTTAAGTAACGTACCAGTTAGAGCATACCCTGCTGTCTCTCCTAAGCTTCATATTTACCAAAGACTTCYCAGTTTATATATACAAACATTATGGAAAGTGTAACAAAATCTTCAGTTGTTCACTTTAGGATTTTCTTTTGATGCATACTCTTGATAAATGAAGACCATCATTTGGACAATCCAATAGACTATGCTATGTAGAAGATTAGATYCTGTCTGGGGAAAAAGCAACCCTTATTCAGTGGGCTGATGAAATCATTAAGATTTCCATTTGCTTTTGCAAATGGAAACCAAGCAGAAAGCTGGTGCTGCTGAGGTGCTGAGCTGCCTGCTGCGCGCACACCTCGGCCCTGGGGAAGACCTGTCCCCTCTGCCCTGTAAACACGGACACTACACCTAGGAAATCTCTACCGTTATTAGAGAGATGGACACATACAGAGATACTCCAATAACACGCAAAATAGTTCTGTGGGGCTACTTACCTCCTTCCCTTAATTATAGAGGAAGGATATATCTATTCAATTCCCCTTTTCGTAAGGCGAACCACCTATGCCTAAGTCATTCTTGACAGACATTTGTCTTACCTATTTTTAAAGAGCTCCACTCATGAACTGTGCAAGTCCCCCCAGGCATACTATAAGAAGGTTTTTCCTAATGTCTGCATGGATATCTTCCTTGCTGTGATTTAAGATCATTATTACTTTTTCTCTGTGAGGTTTTTGAAAATTTTCAAGATTCTCACTCTTCCATACCGGTCTTCTCTTTATTAAGCAGAACCACCCACTTTATTATATGTTTGTGATTTTAGGTTGCTGATTATTCTTGTGGCTGGACTTTCCAGTTTTTGCCTGTCCTCTTGAAATATGATGACCAGCTGCAAAACGATACTCCATCTGAGAGCCTATCAAAAATACATCAAAAATGTTACTTCAGTGTATACAGAAGGTTACATTTGTTTGTTGTTTGCTTAGATATTTGTCAGTTAAATGGATACATTGGCTGAAATTACTTCTTAAAAGCAACCAAGGATGGAATTCATCTTTCTTATCTTTGGCAATCTTAAAGTTACACATCTAAGTCTAAGCTTGTCTATGGTCAGTGGAGAGAGGTAGGCTCTTCAAGAGGACGATTCATACCATCCTGATAGAATGGATACATGGGATTAAATCAAAGGAAATGAATGGCCTCCCTTTTCCCAAGAATAGTCTTAAGGAGGCCTAAAAGACTAGTTTAGACTACATATCTAACTTGCAGATAGTTAAATTGATTTACCTTAATAATACAATAAAATTCAGTACTGTTAATAGAATGAATAGATCCTAGGGAAATACCAGCTTATATTTTAATTTCTTACTGAACTTTATGACTATTTTCTTCCACAGTTATAAACTGCAGTACTTTGGCTCTATAGTCTTCCATTGTCAGTTAACAATTGCCTATTTTAGGGTTTGAATATTTACAGGGAAGTAAATTTAGGTAGGAAGATTACAGTTTTCTCAAAATTAATCAGAAGAAAAGGAACAAAATCTGCTAGGATTATTCCATGTAGCCAATCCACTAGCTAGATTTTTTCTTGTGGCTCCCTATTTTTTGGTGTTATCAAAAATGTTACTATGCACTAAAGTGTAACTTTTCTGTCTGGATGTCATCTGTTTTAAGAACAGTGTTAGGGCTTTTGGTGCTCTGAGCCATCTTCATGCTTCTGTTAAGTAAGATAATAAAGCCTGGCAAAACTGTATTTATAGTACAGGTACCCAATTACTTCAATTTATCAAAATGTTAAAATAAAAATTATGTTTTGCAGTTGATATTGTATTGTCCCAATTTAGATAAACTTACCAGTTTAACTCATTCTTAAATTGATTTTGATTACTCCTAAAACAAAGTATATTATCATTATTTATAAATGTGTTGAAAATTATTAAGAGGTAAAATAAACACATTACAGACAAAAGTAACATATGATAGCTTATGGGTATAAGGACAGTAACCAAGAATGTTATAAGCTACCAGTTTAATACAGTAWCAATTGATTAAAATGACTCATTCATTAAAATGGCTTGAAATGATTCTTATTTGATGTTAAATCTGTGGGATTTCTGGGTTGCGATAATATGTTCTGCTTCTTACAAAGACTGAACACTCATTGTCTTCCAGTTTTTATGTGGGAAAAGTGAACAAGAAAATGTCTTATATGTATTGCTTATCATGATTACCCTGCTCTTCCCTCTATGTAGGGACAGAAGTCTGATCCAGSTATTAAACAGCTGCAGTGCATGATCTGGTCTTTAAAACATCTCGCACTACCATTTACATGGACATCCTWGCTTTGTGGTCTGGTCTTTTCCCTTTTTCTTTAGACATATTAGATGTTTTGGATCATTGTAAACACTGTGATYGTATGTCAGCCTGTCAAGATTTTGAAGTTTAACCAATTTCTCTTTCACTCCATCTGTTTAAATTTTGAATTTGAGTAATGGTGTTAATATGCTAAAAATTGGTAATGCTTCTTTCTATGTAGACACAAAAGAGAAGTTTTGAATATTACACATAGAGAGGAAATTTTGGGGTATACCCTTTGTTAGTGCTGAGCTGCAACAGAGCTAAAGGGCAGCTAGAGGAGCCTATTTAGGAAGTTCTATCAATACCAGAAGTCAGAGATTCTGGAGCAGCTTAAAATTATCTAACTATCATTAAAAAAAAAAAAAGGAGGCAGAGATATGGATATTGCATGTCTGTGAGAGTCATTTGGAGCTCCATGAAAGGCAGAAGCAAAATGTCATGGTTGTTTCTACAAAACTTCCATTTCTTGAGGTGGCCACATGAAAGGAAAGAAATTCAAAAAATGGAATTCTTATTTCTTTTTAGTGAATCAAACTGACTGCTTCCCACAACGGATCTGCAAAGCAGTTGCTTCTCCTTGGTAGCATCTGGTAGCAGAAGATTTAGAGATAAAATGGTGGCAAAAAGAGGAAAGTTTCTCTTCTGTGCATTCCCTGTTTGCTGTCAAAAGGAGATGATCTAGGCTAGTGAATGTTGTGCTGGAGCATCTGAAAGGGCTGAGGGAGTTTTTCAGTTGACATGGTATGTTGAAGAAAGGTGGAGTAGAACATATGAGTGCTTGAAGGAGATGGGAAAATGGTAAGGTGATAGTTAATTGAGGGAGGTGTGGGATTAGAAGAAAACTGAAATGGATTCACATAAGGCTGTATGTTACATTTTATTATGAAGTGCTGCATTTTTGATTTTGGATAAATGAAGAAGAGATAAAGGATTAAACTTCTTTACAATTTTTTCACCAATGTTCTTTAGATCCCATTAAAATTGCTCCTCAAGACAGCCCTCTCCTGAGCACTCTTCTGGTCAACAACCCCTTTTTGGAAAAATTTATTCCTTCACTTTAKGTAGGTTGTCTTCCAAAGTCTTTACTTCAGAGCCAACTTGATGAAGCAGCAAGATTAAATTCTGTTTATTTACAAAGAGCACATTCCTTTTTCTTGAAGACAGTAAGAACAGAACATCAGGAAMCTGTTTGCCTGAAGTCCCAGCTTTCAGCTAGAGGTCTGTCCTTGCCTTCTCCTACAGCTGTGTTCTCATGATTTATTCTGTCTGCTTGACTTTTTGGCTGCCTGGCGTGTGATGTCTCTGCACACAGCCACCTTAGCTGTTTAATTCCACATGATACTTCTTTCTCTATAAAGCTCAGCTTCTGCCTGGCCTCACTTGTGGACTTGTGCTCTGGGTTATTGGTAATGGCTCCTATAGAAATCTTCCCCTACAAAAAGCAGAAATACCTTCTGAACTACCTTGATCTGAATACTAGCACAAAAAGACTTACTGTTCTCATTAAATTCACTGAAGCTTATCCAGCTTTCATCATAACAATGCGAAAGACAGATGCATAGGGTCTTGTTTGTGTTTGAGTAGAAATCTTATGTCCTGTAGCTCTAAAATAATATTTATCAGCTATTGTGATACCTTGTGATTTCCAGCTGTGTCTTTACAGTACACCAAGCCCAGAATTTCATACATACCCTGTATAAAATCAATGGTAGGCATACTGTTTAAGCTTATTGTTTCGWCTACTTCTGTACTCAGCAGAAGGAAGGAGTACTCCTGGAGGGTGATTCATCTTAAAGTATCAAAAATACATAAAAATACATAGGAGATCTTTTGCACTCTGAAATGTCTCTCTCTCTCTAGYAATCAATGAAGCAGCCAAATCAATTAGCTTAAATTAGACACTTAACCTTTTGATGGCTAAAGTTAAGTGAGTAAAAATAATTAGCAACTGTATCTGCTTCAGAAATTCACAGTTTTACAATTGCAAAAAGCCTCCTGGAGTATTATCCATCATTTGACTGCTTTGTCCAGTGTAACCRAACAAAAATGCTTGTAAAACCAAAATAGGCACAGCTGTGGGCTATCTGGTCAGTAAACTGTACATATATGTTGCAACTAATAACCTGTGGTGAATCTCCTAAAAATGCCAAAAGCTGAATCACAGCAGTATGAGCAAATCTGGTGGCATGGATTTGCTGCTTTTGCAGAGATTAAAAACAATATTATAAAACATGATGTTGAAAAAGACTTGCTTCAATCAGGGAACTACAGCACAGACTCAAAAATGTACAGTTTCTCTCAATTTACACCATCAGCTATGTTTTATACARCATACAATCCATGGAACTGTTTGTTAAATAAATTATTGAGGTTAGGAGTCCAGYAGATTTCAGAAATAAGTATATATCAATTATGATGATCCCTATTTTAAGTTTGGGCATCTGTAGCTGTGCATTGTGAAATGTTACAAGCAGGATATGCACAACTTACAAAGTAYTAAGATAATATTTATTGACTAACACACACCAAAGATAGATCAGATTTAATGAGCTTTCAGGCTAAGGATTAATACTCTCGCCACTGCAGATATGGCATGCAGAGAGTCTTTGCTGGCCAGGCAGGCCTCAGTCCATCCACACTCGTGACACTGATGACGTGACCCAGGAGTTCTGGACTAGTGTCTGACTGAGCTGACTAGCTTCCCTCTCTTTGTTTATCACCATTTATCCTTTCCATGCAGGTTTTTTTCTCTCTTGAACACTACACCTATTCAGCCAATCCTGTCTGAACAATCTTACCACTGTCTGCAATGTTTATTTTTCTTATCTCTGTGTAGACTCACAGCTCTTTCTCAGCAGTTTGAGTAAAGGACATGCAGCTGTGGTATCAGAGCTGGGCCTTGGATCCCTGCTACGTGGACTGCTAAAACCCTAGTGACAGGGGAAACCTACAGCAGAGCTTCAGAGACAGTGAACATTATTCACACCGTTAACCATCATTAAGAAGATAGAGGAGAGCAAATCTGCATAAGCTGGCACTCTTCAGGGCAGACACCACCCAAACAACAAAGTCAGGAAGAAACTGGTCTTATGGATCAGGTGTWCCATGACTTCCATAACCTCCATGACCTTATGGAGTCTGTGGAAATTTCTTTTGCAGCATCTGGTACCATCGCCAGACATTAATTGCTTTAACCAGAGGCTTGGGCTGCTCATCTATTTGCAACTCTTCTGTTTTGTATAGGTGCTTATGAGTATATGTGTATGCATATATATATGTGTGTGTGTGTGTATACACACACACACACACACACACACACACACACACACACACCTACAAACAATCTGTTTTATATTGCTCTGAAATTAGTCAAAAAAATAAACTGATTGCTTTACTTGCTGGTGATTCAGCAGGCAAAACATTAGTGTTAGTATATAGAACAGTAAATTTGGTGCAGAATATTTTTGGCACTTGTAGAAAGTGGCTGTAAAAGGCGTTTCAGAGGTTACTGATAGTTTTCACTAAGTAGTTCAACATTTCATTTGTCATYGATGGAAAACAACCAAGTTTTACTTCATTTTTAGAAGACTATGTATCTGTTCACATTTTTACATTACATTTTTATATCATTGCTGTCCTTGGTTATCGTTGCCATGAAAGTACATTGGCATTTTAGTCCAATGTCCTACTTATGGGACCAATGCATGCTGACCATTTTTCCTTAGATTTATGTTTTTTACTTTAGAAGCTTTGGATTTCTTTGAATTCCAGGGTTCTTTGTCTAATGACTGATTATCAGTCATCTTGGGACTGGTAGGAGTTAATTTTTATCTTGTCTGTTCATTATGTTAACTTGCTCTTTAGAGCTTCTCTCTCTTGCATTTGAGCAATATACAAAACAGATTTCTCTCTTCCAGGAATATGTAGCTTGAACTTTTGTAAAGATAAAAAGTCAGGAGAACATGGTTTTGTCACTGAGAAGAAGGATTTAATCTTTAAAAGTTTCCCTTCTTATGTTAATTTACAATAGCCAAAGTTACGGCTACCTTCAAGGTTCAGTACCTATGGCGATGCAAAAATGATGTTTTTAAGAAGCCCCCTGACTGGCTCAAGTTCACCCTGGCTCTCATCCAGGGACCTCTCCCTATTTCTCAAGAGGCCTGTCCTGTAAGTCCAGCTTGGTTCCCTTGAAGTATAAAGGGACACTCGTGACAGCTGCATTGTGCTGCTCTTACTACTTTCCTCGCAGACTCTTGATCCTGTGTTTCCACCACGTTTCTGACTGCTATTTTGGCACCTATTTGGCACTCTTCAAACTGCATAGTCTTTCTCTGTTCCTACTTCTTCTCCCTAGCAACTSTGGAAACCATTGGCAAATTTTAACCAAATAATATAGATAAACATCTCCAAGATGGTTAACATTTGACTTGTTGTCTAAAAACTGGCAACTAAGCAGAGGAAGAAACTTAGATAAATGAGAGTGCTTGCCAGAGGCAAGGCATCAGAAATCATCTGTCAAGTTTGATAGCCACTACTTGGCTAATCAGCATGCAGGCTACATGYAGGGTACTTTTCCGGGGAGGAGGAGAAAGGAAGGTGACCAAGGAATCACAGAGGGGGATGAGGGTGAGGTTATTGTGTGTGAAATGGAGCACTGGGCAGAGGGTTGTTCGTGTCCCAGGGGAAAGAAACAACAGTGATCCCTAAGAAGCCAAGTTGTATGTGTTCTGCTAGTCACAGCAGAAGTACTCTACTTCTAACACCACCCAGAGTTTAGGATTTACTCCAAGTCCTAGGTGCTTCAAAGAGATCTTCTTTTCAATGACTGTTTCCAACAGCCTATGTAAATAACTCTCCATTCCCAGCTGAAACAGTTATTCARAAATCCAGTTCTTTACTCCACAGCAGGCATTGCTTGCTTTATATCTACAAAGAGCTAGAATTAATCATTTTGCAACATCTGCGTGGTGCACTGGGACTGGAAAAGAATGGATAATATGGTTTGTTATCTTTTCCCTTCAACCTTCTGTTTTTAGTTTATTAACATTCTCAAGTGGGTTTAAATTCTAGAAATAGTATTAATAATTAATACCYGAGACAAATACAACACACACTATCTTGTCAAATTTGCTCAACTTTTGGTCTACACATTTATAGTTATAATTGCAATGACTAAGCTAAAAACTGAACGGAGAAAGTGGACAACTGTGTCATATCATAATGAGCTGAAAATGTTTTAGATGCCATATCACTGGCAAAACTTGAGTTTGAATTGCCTCAAAATGTTCTTCCAGTCCCAGCTGACTGTAAAAGGTTTTTCCTGTATTTAATGAGATCCCAAGTGCTTGATCTATTTTTTCATGAATTTCAATCCTGACATTTTTCTGGCTCATATTATACTGCTGTCGTCATCCTGGCCTCAATGTATGTAGTCCAAAATTATCTTCGCTTTTCTGTACTATTTCTCTTGTTTTAAGTGTTTTTTACCTGAATCTTATATTAAAAAAAGAAAGTTCCATAGTTAACATTTAAAAACTTTTGGAAATTATTAAAATAGAAGGAAAAAAAAAGAATTCACAGTTAATTTTTGTTTTGACAATAAAATTATGGAAGATACATTGACTGTATTACTTTGAGGTTCGTGCTGCAATCTGTGAGGAGTGTTTCATTTAGAAGTAACTGTTCCCATTATAATGTCAAAAGAAAGAAAAAGTTAGATTTTTAGGAGCTTAGTTTTATAAAATTTGCTTCACATTTGATACCTAGTTTGACAGTATTCTCTGAAGATATTTAAATGCATTTTTCCTTAAAGTCTTGTATTATTCAGGGGTTAGAACTTCAGTTTTCAGGATGCTGATGAAGTAAGCTTCATAATTTAACTTATAATTTAAATAATACCACCTGGGGACTCATACTGTGCTTCTTAAGTTCCTACCCCTGTAATGACTATAATAAGAAATAAATGCTGTGTCTCCTGGGGTCTGGAAGTAGGTGTTTTTACACATTAGTCACAGAACTTACTACATAACAAACTGTTACTGGTGCATTGTACGGATGATGCTGATGCCTGGACATGTTTTAGATATCCTCGTTTGCATGTATGTATATATAATGAATTGCTTCTCCATGTGCACAGATCCTACACTCCACTGCAATATGAATAGCAATGAGAAGGAAGAAAAATAATTTGCTGCCTTTTATAAAAAACGTTACTAGCCAAAAAATGTGTTTACCATATATACGGCCCATTCCTCTTTTAAAAAGTCAGTTTCAGAGAGCTGAATGAGTTTGAGAAAGTTAGCTCTATCAGCCTTSGGTAAAAAGCACAGCTGGATTCCAGACACTGACGCATTCTCCAGTTACCGCTGTCCTGCTTTATTTCCAGTGGGCTCACTTCTGCCAACAAATCTTCCAGCTTCCCATAATGTATTGTCAGGCTGAGGTCATGACAATGTAGAAATTAAAACTAAATCTATGTCCACGCCCAAAAGAGRAAAATAAGGCAATATATTTGGAACTAGCATTAAGAAAACATTTGGAAACTATACAGACAATTTGAGAACTTTGTACGGAGCACAGTGGAAATGAAGTATTCTGCATCTTTGTTTATCAGGCAGCCCTCTCAGATACTTCGGTATTTCCCTTGCAGGCAGGAGACAGAAAGCTACTCTCAGTTAAAAGCAACAGGACAACAAACTTTGACGTTGTAAGATGTTTCAGTGAATCTAAAGGAAAAAACAAAAATTTTGCCATACAGTAAATCTAAGAAAACAGAATTGTGATCTCTACCAGCCCCCGTCTTATTGTCATGTCAATAAATAGAAGTTAATTTAAAGGAATGTTTACAAAGTCTTGCTGTGAACTTCAGATATGTGTTCCAAGTCCTTGTAACCAGAGTATGAGGGTTTTATTAAGTGTTAGCACAACCAGATCTCCCTTTTACTTCAATTTTACTCTAGCAAATTTGCATTGGAGTTAACTGAAAGGTTGTAGGAGTCACTCTTTCCAAAAACAGACACCTTAGTCCAACATTAGTTGCATGGATCTATACAGTGGATGAAATTCTACGGTCTGTTGTATACAAGCAATTTAAATAAGTTTCYTTCTGGCTCTAAACTCAATTTAAAAAGAGAAGATAGAAAAAATCCTATTGTAGAGAATATTTTAATTTTTCTAATTGTGTGACCATCTCTTTCTGCATATTACTAGCAAGTGCCCTACAGTCAACCCATCGTCATCAGACCAGTTTGAAATAGAGAATTTCCACTGATGGAAAATGCTCTGTCAACCACAAAAGCAATATGGACATTGTACTGTTGAATTTCCAGAGCTATCTCATTTTCTGAGGAGTTATTACAGAAATCTAAAGTGTCTAGCCCCTTGATTTATTAGTCCTCATGAGCATGGGAAAGATAATATCCTGACGTAAAACTGTGGTTGACAAAAGGGCTAGCAGAGAATCCTAACAGCAAAAGCAAACTGACATATAAAAAACATGTCAGTTTTGGAAAATCTCAGCCAGGCTATTTTGCAGTCTCTTTGCTCTATATAGTTTCTTGTACTAGCCTCATCTTGCTCCTATGTGAACAMCTACCAGAGTACTATGAATTTGCTACATGTCCTTGATTCTTTCTCTCAGCCTCTTCCTAGAAGGAGAATTTTTGTGTGTTGTTGCTCCATGTTGTTGACTTATTTTTAAATATTTGTATTTATTTTTAAAAAAATGCACTCATGTTAGAGAAAGAAAGGCAAAGAAATATCTTGCACTTGAAGTGAAAGCACGGGAAACTGCCCTCCAAGAAACCCTATCYTCTTTGTAGAAAGATGCTTTATTCCTGAGGAACAGAATTATTAACCTTAATCTGGGAATTCAAGGTGATCCTTTAGCCATGGCAGATTATTTTTGTCCTTAAGAGTAAGACTTTGCATTCAGTAAGTGCTAACAGAGGGAACAAAGAGAATACAGGGTGTTTTTTATTAGTAAACTACCAAACAAATTTGCTGCAATACAACAAACAGCTCAAACTGATGCACAAAACAAACTACTCTGAGAGCAATTTGTACTATGTGACTCCTTATCAGTGGATTTTGCAGAAAAAAATGTCCTTGAGTCAGGCAATCTTTAGAATTGTTGAAAAAAAATCTCTGAAATAGTAGGGGACTGTAAACTGCAGCAGCTGTAAATTATGAGGTTTTTGCAGCTTTTCTTGCATGGAGAAGGTAAAATAGTGTGCACACAGTGCACATGCTTCTACGCAGAGAGAGAGAGGAATCAAGAGAGTGTTCAGGCTGCCAGAGAACAGCAAGAACAAAGAGCAAAGAGAAATGATARCAGTGATTTTCAGCCATGATGACTGCCATTATAAGTGTTGTACCTGCCTGACTGGTCTTTGCTTTGTTTCAGTTTCAAAGCCTGTTTTTCCCTAAAGTCTATATCAGAAGGCCTTGGGAGAATTTTCAAGTTATCTTCAAGTTATCACAGAGATCATCATATTCATCATAAACTGTGAGATACCCAACCCCTACTAGAATATACGTGTTATCTACCTGCTGTTGTTTGTACCCATGTTTAACTGTATGCAGTTCGTTGAGAAGGCAAAATGACACGCACTGAAGCATTTAATACCATGCAGGTACCCATGCAAGCAGTGGGTCCAYGAAAACTATATCTGTATATGAAGAGCATGTTCATTCTGAAAAGCATTTGGGGCAGTAGCTGCTTGAAAAAATGCTGCTGCCTTTTTATAATGYATCAATACCACCTGAAATATTACAATACCTGAAATATTATCAACTGGATTAATTTAGATTCCTTTTGGCCCACCTTTGCAGTTTAACTGTTACCAGATTTGTTATAAAAATGTTTGGTCTTCAATATCTTCCAAAAATTTTGTGGTTTCATAAATACTATGTTGTTAATGGTTGTACAACTCTGAAATGCTTGGTTTCTTACTTGAAAAGGTAAACATAGTAATCTCTTCCACTAGCTATGGCTATACTTTAGTCAGTTTTAGTGGTTATTTAAACGTAGTTAGGATGAGTTTCAGTTTCTGTAATTTGATCTGCATGTAGTTTTCCAAACAATAATCTGCGTACCAGATTTTTATATATTCATGTAGGTGGTCTGAAGAAGATTGCCAAGATCTTGTTGCCAGTAGTTGTTCTGTAGTTTGAAAATAAATCACTACTTTCATTAGCAAGCCCTGTATTTTAAGGAGAGTTACAATAGGAATGGATGTGAACTGTGCCAGGAGATAGGGTCAGAACTGTAAATGCTGAGGCTAGATTCTACTTCCACTGAAATCTGTGCAGTTTTAGAATAGACTTACTGAGGAGAAGGATCTCTACTTGAAGCTTTCACTGTTACATTGTAACATACTAGTCAGCCTTGCTTCTCTTCTATAATTTCCGTAAAGCCTCAGCCAAAGAAAATACAASGAACATGGGGAAGATGAAGTAATATAAATATGTAGTTTCTAGTAGGAAGGTGGCTAAAGGAATTAATTAGTATGTTTATATTCTAGGCTTCTGAAGAGGTAGTTCAAGAAGTTGATCTTGTATGTCTTGCTCAGGCAACTTTCAACTAATTTGGAATTTTTCCTCGCATAAAGAATGTAGGAGTTATCCCTAAGTTCTTATGTTGGTATCCATAATAGGCAACAGAACTAAAACTCTTCTTCTAACTTTCAAAAATGCTCAAGTTTTCACTCCCGTGTATCACGTGAATGTTAGAAAAAGCCAACGCCTAAAGGAAACCTGAGGTAAACAAATGGAAAATAAATTATGCTTACAGTCATGAAGTGGCATTAAATTCATCTACCCAGGCATGTGAATTTAGGCAGGCTGAATGTCCTTTAGGAGGCCAACAGAACACCTATCCTTTTCCAGTAATTGCACRGGAAGGCATTTATTTCAAAAGAAGAGCTTAAGAGGTAAGTGCAGGTTAGTTTATGCAGACTGGATTCCCCCTTCCCTTGGTGTTTTGGGGGCTTTTACTAGTAACAGTGGAATTGCTTTGAGTAAGTGTAATACAGAAATTAAGAGCTGGAAAGTGCCTGGCCACTTTGAGGTTAGAATTTTATGAACTGTTTTACACAGAGATTGGGTATTTGAAAACTCACTGTGTGTCAGCACTGAATAGAACATTTTTTCATGATCAAGTCATGGGCTTAAAACGGGAAATCTGCCTGGCCAAGTCTGTATTATTCAATATCCTTAGATAAACACTGAAATGCCTGAAGAAAATTCTTAAACTGCAGTGGGTTTCTTTAAATGGAGGCATAACTGTATTTTGGAATTTTCAGACAAAAAAAGATTCTCCCTATAAAAACAAATCCTTTTACTCCTCTGTGCATTTTTCTGTATCCTAACAATGGACTGCATATGATTCAAAAAATTAGATAAAAATCCTAGACACATGGATATGACTAGCCTGTACTAGRTACATATTTTATTTTGGATAAAAATAGTTCTGAATTAAAGAAATCTTRTGATTACCTACAGATTACTTGATCAGAAAGTATCCTATTCTTTACTCATATGCAAGTAAAAATTTAACTAATCTCAAAAGAATACAGGGAATCCAGAAAATATTCTTATATGTAACTATATTTTCTTCTGTAAATTAGTTTAATGATAATCTTTTCCAAGAAAAAAAAAATATCAGTATCCATACAGATACACAGACTGAAAAACTTCTTTACATATCTGTTTTCTAGCTCCACAATGTCATGGACATTCAATATTTTCTAGGCGTTCTGACCATCATTATCAAATATTCACACTATGCATCATCAAGAGACTTCTAGTACAGACCTCCTACAAGGTGCACTTCAAATTGTTTCAAAAGCTCACAATTTAAATATGGTAAAGATATTCTAGGAAAAGGAAGAAGGAAATCCACGTGCAGCTGACTAMATGAAGCCTATAAATTGATTCCCCAAACATTCCCCTGTTTGTTTGTTTGTATACTGTCAGGCAGAGGATGAGCTGAAGCTGTATTTATTCTGATCAGAAGGCCAGGATGTTTATGCTAAACTCTTTGGCTGCTGCTGCTTCACACAGAAAAGAGGCAGAGTTCTGTTCTTCTTTCCCATGGTGGAAATTTGAATCTCTCTCTCTCTCTCTCTCTCTTTTTATATATGTATATATATTTATAGGCTCTAGTTCTTCCAATTTGTGAGTACTTGTCTTTGAGGCTTCAACACCACTATCTAACATTGATCAAATGTTCAGAAGTTATCAGAAAAAGATGAACAAGAGAGAGAAACCGGGGCAAACCCCTTCCCCCAAACCAAAGACTGCAAGCAAAGTTATTTACAGCACATGGAGTATCTTGTTACAACGCACAGGAGTGGCATCCTTTTGGAGAAGCTGAGCATAGGGACAGGAAGCTGAGCATAGGACAGGGCAGATCCTTCCTGATACATAGCCTGAAAAATGATACTAAGGGATTAAAAATATAACGTAACAAGGAATTAGTTAGGATGTTCATTATGGCAGCCTAAATATATTGAAGAGGATGCATGCAGTGAGAGGCAGAGGTAATCAGGCAGATGATGGATCTATCTGTCAGGATAAATTAAAGAAGATTTGGAAGAAGYATCTGGATTCCCTCCACCAGTTCTAGAGTTTTGCACAGAGAACTTTGTGAGTAAATCTAGGATTTGAAAGCCCTACACAAATGGAGCCAGTGATTTAGAAAGCTGCAAGTAAAGTAACCATCCTTACTCCCCGCTGAAATAAATCAGCGCTGCAAGATCAGGAAAGCACTCCGACGAAAATAGCCGCCTCAACCGCTCTGCAGTGCATGATTCATCCTTTATTCACTTTAGAGCCTGAAGCAATTTAAAGGCCAGCTCAAAACATTTACCATGCTATTTAAGGTAAATACAGAGATACTAGTTCATCACAGTTAGAAAAAAATCTCTGTATAAACTGGATGGAAAATATTTAATGAAGTAATACAAAGCACAGAGCAGAGAAAGTGTTACTGCAAACAGACATACAAAAAGAAGGTGAGCTGGCAATAACAAAAACACTGCAAAAAATCTGTAAACAAGTCAAGACTTCTGGGAAAGCCAAATTAATAAACAGGTTAAGTGATGGAAAAATGTAAAGACTGAATAAACAAAAGTTTGAAAGGATATTAAAAATAAATTACTTTCACTTTTAAAAAGTGAAAGCGTCAAGAAATAAAGTTACRAAAACAGTATATGTAAAGCCTAAATTATATGAAAATTCAGTCAAGCTGATAATACAAGAAGTAAATAAGACTGTGGCTAAATTAACAATAAAAGCTGGTAAGAAGCCAGAATCAGGGAAGGGACATTTTGCCRAAGTGCTAATCCCTGCCATTCAGAGAGATCAAAATGTTCTAGATACGTGAGATGAACAGGGCAGCTTCAAACACTGAGTAGATATTGGTGTTACCATCTCTACCTTGTTATTAGCCGTTGTAGGTATGTAAGCAGAAAAGAGCTGGGGTTAGCAAACACCAGGATTAGCACAGAGCAATTTGCTAGTTAGTATAACAAAAGTGGGAGTACAATATGTGTAATGATACACAGTTGACAGCAAATAAGGAATTTGTTTTTTGTTAATTAGGTAGCAGAATAGTAGGAGTTTGGCTGTGTTGGATTGGACAGTGTTTGAACGGGGTTGATGAGCACGGTTTGACAGCTGGCCATATGGATATTGTCACATAACATTTGGGATGTGGGCTGTTGGAACATCAACGATTTTTGTTTAAAAATACTTCTAAAATCAGACCCYACTGGTAATGTCAATGTGGAAGTCATTATAAATCATTGTAAGTGAAATGATGCTTAACAAATGGAACAAAGTAATGAAAATGCTGTTGTGAGAAATATTACCATCTACAAGTTTCAATACATAGGTCACTAGGAAAGTTTGAGTTATAAAATTGTTTGAATTATGTATTGGGGGGTTTCCTTAAAGATGGTTCCTTTTCATTTCCTTATCTTTTCTCTTTTMCTAATGAAAGGAGTTGTGTGTGAAAGGTTGACCAACCTCTACTAAGGTTTTGCATTGTAAAATTTGAGTCTGGTAATACAGATATTGATTTTGCACTTTAATTTCTGCTKAAGTAATCATACGACGTTTGCCAATAAAATTAGTGTCAATGGGTAACTGAAAGGAATGAAAAAAATATGATTGGGCTTTACCTAATTTCAGTTAACTTGACGATCAGTATTCAGCATTTGAGGAAAAAAATAGTATTGAAACAAGAAGAAAGGAAAATGTCAGGCAGAGACATAACTGCTGACCTGYTAAAGATCAGCAGGACACGGTTCAAAAGAAAAAATGGTGATGGTCAGCAAACTGCATATTCTATTTTCTAGAAATGTGGTACCACTTACGTGCCAGTAATGCAAAATATTACTTATACAGAGTGCTCCTCAGCCTTGTCAAACTTCTCCCCCTTCTGTCCAGTCTGGGTACAGGCTCAACACGCAAATGTGCAGGCTCTCACCCAAYCCTCTGACCCTCCCTGGGCTGTGCACCACCACTGTAAACAGCACATGGGTCAGTCAAAAGCAAAAGCTCAGCTTCTATGCAACTGCTAGATGAATTTTGACAGATTCACTTCTACCCTAGAGCAAATTATATAGTATCCAGCTGAAGAGAGGAGGAAACTGCAAATATGAGCACTGCTTTTTGAAGAAAGTTGCTCTAGTTAAAGACATTGTTAGCATATTTTTTCCCCCTGAAAAACTACAAGGCATAGACCTGGAGAATGACACCTGACAGCSTACACTGCTAAATTGTTAAAATGGTCCCTGACACAGTTTTGGCCCAGGCCCAACTGCACTTCACAGTTTGAGAATCAGCATGAGCAAAGGCTTACTCTCAGCAGGCAATCTGGATGTGGCTACCTTGTTTTGAAGAGTAATATGGAGTAGGCTAGCCCATCAACATCATTTTTTATTTGCTAGCATAGAGGTAGCCTATAGTTTTAGCTCTGTGCTCAGTATTACTGTTTATTAAAGCTGTAATCAGGATACTCTACAATGTCTTAGCTGTTCTCTATGAACAGTAGAATAATACGTTCCCTGGTCCAAGCTAGCTTTGCTGTTCTCTGGCTAGCCTAAGTGAATGGTTCTTCTCACTTCCTGAGTATAAACGGCATGTCAGTTCCAATTTTCCATCTCTTCCATCTCTTTACACTGAGTTTAAAGCCAGATGATTAATGAACTTTTCTGGTTGGGGGAAAAATTGGCAAATAAGTGCCATTTTGAGGCAAGGATACAAAATAGAATACAACATCAGCAAAACGATCAATAAAAAAATAGCAAATCCTGTGGCACCTTGGAAAAATGGCAGAATTATGCAACTGTAGAACTGTGCAGTGTTTATGCGATCATAAGACTAGAGAGAAGTTCCTCAGTATATGAATACTACGCTAAATATTTCACTTTCAAATCAGTGTCACAAAACTTTGTGATATCATGATGCTCTTTTTTGCATACTGGAGTTGCATRAGACTCAAATAATATTGCAGTCACTAATGTGAAGAAGGGTCAATGGTAAATGACCAACAAAAAACAGCAGCTGTGCCAGTCTTGAAGAAAGAGGATTCTGGTGAACAATAAAAAAATCAGTTACAACTTAGTATCAGTCCTTTAGAAAAGCATGATGAAAATAGTTAACAATTCAGGCCAGAAGAAAATAGTGGATAAAGAAGAATGTGGCTTCAGACATTCAAGCTCCTAAAACTAATGGGGGAAGAGCAAAAATGGAATGAAGAGACACTTGCAATTTCAATGACTTTGTTAGAGTAACTGAGGCATTAGAGAAAATAGGGAAACTATATATTCTAGAGAAATTAAATTCAATTGTCAGACTGGCAAACAAGCACTACAGTTGTGCTTTAAATTGTTGAAAAATTAATCAAGYGCGTCAAGACAAATTTTGTTGTAAAACAAGACGGCTGAGAAYCACAGCCACCTTCTGCCACGTTCCCAGCCCTCGGGGACCTTAGGAGCGTTGCACGAGTCAGAGGGCACCCAGGCCTGACTCCTTAGCTTTCGCAGATATCCCAGAGACCTCACACGCACTGAATTTACGCTTCATCATTTTGTGGCCTGTCCCTGATGCCAGCTGTTGCCTGGTACTACTGATGAACTCTACCCAGCACACTTGTTCTTCCTACTTGAATTAACGCAACTAATCACGAGTCCGGTTTGACCCTTAGGCATCGCTCTGTCATACTGGCATTCGGTACTGCAAATACTGAGTCTGTCTCCAGGCAGAAAATGGGAACTGCTATTGCAGGTATTCAAAAATCATCCATTAGACTCTCTTCTGAGGTTGAAGAAAAAAAACAGGAGGATATTTACTGCTTTTGCTGGTAAATATTTTTAAAGATCTTCAGTCCTGAAGCTACAAGTTGGTGCAGGTGGCACACCAGCACCTCCTGCTCCCCTGCTTCTTCAGCTTGAACTGCTGCTTGTTTTGTGAAGATAAGGTAGTTTACACCAGTTAAATCCCCTGTCAGCACTAGTGTTACRGAAACCCTCCGTCCCTACCCAGAGCCTGGCTCCTGTGGTGGCTGTAACCCSGCCCCGCCTTCCCGCCACAGGCGCCCGCGCCGCCACCATAGAGCTCCCTCCGGAGCTAGAGAGGCCGCCCACACCCTGCCGCACGCAGCGGAAGCCGCCATGTTAGCTGTGGGCAAAATGCTTGCCGTTTGTTTGGACTTTATCCGCTTCGCCCACTCCAACCAATCACCGCGTGGGTTGGAGCTCAAGGGGGCGTGGCCCGGGGATTAGCGTAGCGCCCGCCGGTAGGGTGAAGGCGGGGACTCCCGGGGCGGGGCTTATCGGGGCGGGGCTCA
>NW_028187133.1:1738428-1741911 GCF_003343005.1 Rhea americana | reverse complement strand
CCCCCCACCCCTTAGTGCTTAAGGTAGTTGAAAACCTTGGTGTGAGCTATGTAAGAAGTGGTGATACATACAAAACCAAGCTGGAGCAGGAGCTTCGAAAACTTAAGTTTCCCTACAAAGTAAGTAAAAAATAAAAAAGAGGAACTCTTTTGCACTCTTTTTCCTATATGGTGTTCAGAGATTGTAAATAAGAGTATGGGTAATGAAATCCAATGAGAACTTAATTTTGGACTTTTAATCAGAGATTTGATTTGCCTTTGAGTGTGCAAGTTACTTTTTTTAAGCCCACTCCCTTTTTTAATAATCTTGTACTTATAATCTTAGATGTAAGTATTAATATTTTGTTAACCAGCACTGATAAATGAATTGTGTGTTTTTAATCTGGGAGAGTTTACCTCTTCTTTCACTGAAACCAGTAATATCTTCTGTAGGCTTTGGCTGAGGATGATTATGACGCAAGAAGAAAAGACCATATTTCTCATTTCATACTACGCCTTGCCTACTGCCAGTCGTAAGTACTTTCTGAATTACGCTATACTTTTGTTGGTAATTTTAAGCATTTYTAGACATTGTTGTAGACATTACAAGTGTCAGAGCCATGTGGCTACTAAATAGAGGGGCAGGTTCAAGTAGAGGTATTTTTATTCTTGAAACTTAGATTAATCTATGATGAAAAGGCATAGTCAGGAAAAAATTAATTTTTTAGCATATTAGGCCAGAAAAATAAACTAGTCATAAATCATTAACTTAACTGATGAAAGGATAAGGAGATAGGAGTCTTTGAAAAATATATTTAAATAGACTTAACTGCAAACTAGCTTGAATTCAGTTCCTTGTGGCCTACCAGAAGGTTATGTTCAGACTGTTTATACCTCTTATTTAAATTTCTAGTGTGGTCCAGCAGTGCCATCCAGGGGTACAAGTTTGCATCAGCTCTATGCATCAATCCTCATTTATAGTTTGGATTGTTGTTTTGCACTTGTATGTGACTGAATAGCATTAGCTGAAGAGCTCCACTGTTCTTGTCCCTTAAACTTGTAAATTTGGTATAATTTTTGGCTTTCCTTCTGCTTTCTGAAATCCAAGATATTAAAGTTTGTTCCCATATAATGTTACTAAGATACAGTATGTACCGTCTTGAGGATGAGCAGCCTCAGCCATACACTTATTTCACGCCTCTGCTAATGTCATTTATATCTGTCAAGACCAGGAAATGGAATAATTTTGTTTCATTCACTTTGATGGCAAACACGGCTCTACTGAGAATTTTATTAGCTAGCTGGCCGTGACTGTGCATTTCTACTTCTGTATTGTTTCTCTCTTCATTTTATCAAGTTAGCAATTAAGGAACTTAAGTCACAACAGCATAACCCACGTATTACTTAATGTAGAAGAATTAAATCTTGCCTCTGCTCTGATAGTAATACTAGCTCTTCTATTTAATGAACTTTGAAACACACACTTCTGTGCTTGCTTTTTCTTGCCTGTATCATATAACCTAGAAGTAAGTTCTTTATGAACCTTTTTCTCTTCTTGCTGTTTTTCTAGACAAGAAATTAGACTCCTGTGCTGCAACTGCTTCCTCTTGCATGGATTTAGAAATGACTTTTTTTTTTTTTAAAAAAAACTAATTTTTCCCTGTTTCCCTTGCTGTCTACTTTTTGTATTTTGAATTCTAAACTCTTAAGAAATCTGGTGTTGGTTACCTGGTAAAATAGAATTCTGACCCATGTCCAGGCTTCTACAAGCTATTTTAACATTAAGGTGTTGGTATCTGAATTGTCATTTTGCTTTGGAATGTGAGCTACTTGTCTGAGACCCTAGATGTAGGGACACTTTCATGTTTTTCCAAAGTACTTCTATACTGGTGCTCAACAACAAATACTTCTGATTTTCTTAGCACTTCCTGGGGGATGGATAGGGGTGTGGGTATGGTGGCTTTTTTTTCTTTTTTTTTGAGTGCCATTGCATAATTTGAAAGTCGATTTACATTAATTTTATGATTGTGAAGCTACTGATCCAAGTTAAACTCTTGAGGGTTCTGCACACAAAACTTTWAGTTGGAGGGGGGGCAAGCTAGGAAGCATTTCTCATCTATTTGTTCTGTTGCCCTTCYGAACTTCCGTGTCAGCTACCTGCAACTGTCCTGTTTTCAGCAGCAGCTTGGTTAGTTGTGTAATGACAACGCTTAAAGGTCTTYTGCAATTCATTATTATCCTCTAGGGAAGAGAGCTCAAATACTATAAAGAAAATAGTATAAGACTGCAGAATTATTCTGTGAATTTTCTTAGCAGTAACCGTCAGCATAACTTTCAAAGGGCTGTTTAAAAGAATGCTCCATTATAACAGGTTATATCTTCCACAGTCTATGCTTTTATATGTGATTAGCATTTTGATACCTGCTCATGGTAGCTTTGAGTAATGTCCTGATGCTTAGGAATCTACAGGAGGAGCCAACAAGGAAGAGTGTCCTGCTGGACCTTGTCCTTACCGACAGAGAGGGACTGGTTAGAGATGTGAAGGTTGGGGGCAGCCTTGGCTGCAGCGACCACAAGATGGTGGAGTTCAGGATGCAGCAGGAAAGAAGTAAGGCAACAAGCARGATTGCAACCCTGGACTTCAGGAGAGCAGACTTTGGGCTCTTCAGAGACCTACTTGGAGGAATCTCATGAGTTAAGGCCCTAGAAGGAAGGGGGGGGTCCAGGAGAGCTGGCTAATATTCAAACATCACTTCCTCCAAGCTCAAGAGTGGTTCATCCCTGTGAGTAAGAAATGCAGCAAAAGGGGCAGGAGACCTGCATGGGTGAGCAAGGAGCTCCTGGCCAAATCCAGACAGAAAAAGAAAGTACACAGAATGTGGAAGAGGGGACAAGCTACTTGGGAGAATTACAGGAATGCGGTCAGAGTATGTAGAGATGCTGCGAGGAAGGCTAAGGCCTGGTTAGAATTGAGTCTGGCAAGGGATGTCAGGGACAACAGGAAGGGCTTCTTCAAATACATCAGCAGCAAGAGGAGGACTGCAGAAAATGTGGGCCCACTACTGAATGGAGCAGGGGCCCTGGTGACAAGGGATACAGAGAAGGCAGAATTACTGAATGCCTTCTTTGCTTCAGTCTTCACTGCTAAGGGCAGCCCCCAGGAATCCTGCAATCTGGATGTGAGGGAGGAAGTCCAGAGAAGGGAAGCCTTTCCTTTGGTTGAGGAGGAAAGGATTAGAGACCTTCTGGGCAGGCTAGACATCCACAAATCCAGGGGCCCAGATGGGATGCACCCATGGGTACTGAGGGAGCTGGCGGATGTTGTTGCAGGCTGCTCTCCATCTTTGAAAGGTCCTGGAGAACTGGAGAGGTGCCTGAGGACTGGAAGAAAGCCAGTGTCACTCCAGTCTTCAAGAAGGGCAAGAAGGAGGACCCAGGCAACTACAGGCCAGTCAGCCTCACCTCCATCCCTGCAAAGGTGATGGAACAGCTCATTCTGGATGTC
>NW_028187133.1:1659591-1737733 GCF_003343005.1 Rhea americana | reverse complement strand
TGAGCCAGCAATGTGCCCTTGTGGCCAAGAAGGCCAGTGGTCTCCTGGGGTGCATTAGGAAGAGTGTTGCCAGCAGGTCGAGGGAGGTGATCCTGCCCTTCTACTCAGCCCTGGGGAGGCCTCATCTCGAGTTCTGTGTGCAGTTCTGGGCTCCCCAATGCAAGAGAGAYRTGGAGCTACTGGAGAGAGTCCAGTGTAGGGCTACRAAGATGATCAGAGGGCTGGAGCACCTGCCCTATGAGGAAGGGCTGCGAGAGCTGGGCCTCTTCAGCCTGGGGAAGAGAAGACTGAGGGGGGATCTTMTCAATGTGTACAAGTACCTGAAGGGAGGGTGTCAAGGGGACAGGGACAAACTCTTTTCAGTTGTCCCATGTGACAAGATAAGAGGCAATGGGCAGAAACTGAAGCACAGGCAGTTCCTCCTGACCGTGAGGGGGAATTTCTTCCCTGTGAGAGTGACGGAGCACTGGCCCCGGTTGCCCAGAGAGGTTGTGGAGTCTCCTCTGGAGCTCTTCAAGGCCCGCCTGGATGCAACCCTGTCTAACATGCTCTAGGTGACCCTGCTGAGAGCGGGGAGGTTGGACTAGATGATCTCCAGAGGTCCCTTCCAACCTTACTGATTCTATGATTCTATGAATCTAGCAGTCTGGTATACAAAGAGTAATGCAGTGAATACTTGGGACTGACTTCACTGTTTTCATTTTACACTACCTACTGACTCCTTTTCTGCCCCCTATGTTTATCCTTCCACTCACTTATCTGCAGCTGCTAAACTCAGTCTGCTGTCTTGTCAAGTGTTACATGTTTGGTTTATATTACTCAGCTGTATTCATCCTCATACATTTTCTCSTAGCCTCTTTCCAGGTTAATTCTTGCCTAGCTTAGAGAACTTTTGTCCRTAGTATCTCAGAGTGTGTGCATGTTCTTTCATACCTATTGACRCTCCCCCAAAAGTGTGATAGTTAAGTACTAAGAGGTACTGCAGCACACTGAAGAGGAAAAGTTGTCCTCTAAACACTGATGGAGAATATCTGCAGTTGGTTATTCTTAACTAAAACAAGTAATAAATGGTGAAAAACATTTGAGAGAGAATAACAGTTCTTAATACCTGCAGTGCATTTCCAGTATTGAGACTGAGTTCTTCCAAAACATCCATAGGTCATGCTTCTTTCTGTACTACCTCTCAAAAATCTCTTCTGATTCAGTGTTTTTTTTTTTTTATTTTCCTCCATTCCCCCCTGAGAGCTTTCTGCCTTCTCTTCCACAGTCCTCAGTCCCGTGCCAAGGTCAAATATATTTAATGCTGTGCTCACTAGGTTTGACATCTAGTTTATGATGGAAGGGAGACTTCATAACCTATATATATGTGTGTGTGTGTGTGTGTGTGTATATATATATATATATATATATATATATATATATATATATATAAAAAATTATTTCTTTGTAGTGAGGATCTCAGGCGCTGGTTTCTTCAACAAGAAATGGACCTCTTTCGATATCGGTTCCATGAACTGAGTGACAGTTTAAGGCAGAAATTCCTGGAACATGTTAACTTATCATTCGAAGCTGTAAGTATATTAAATCTTATTTTGTGTTATGTGGTGCGTGTCTGATGTTTGCTAGAATTCTCATTAAGTCAATTTTAAGTCAGTTTTAATACTCCTATTTAAAACCACACTTACGGCTTTTCAAAAAAAATCAAAGCTGCTGAACTTGGAGACTGGTTATACCACAGAAATGAGAACTAAGTGAAGTGATTTTGTGCTGCAGCAAGAGAAGCTCAGTCAGAGTCAGCTAACACTTTTAACTAAAAATGTATAATTCTTTTTAAAAAGCTAACAGTATTTACAAAAACTTGCAGGAGGTATCATAAAATCAAGACTTTAGGTGGATTACTGTGTCCTTCAGATAGAACATTTGTATGTTGTTTGTTTACCAGTGTAAATAACGCCCAGGTCAGATTTGCCTTGCTTCCTTTTGCATATGTGATGAATCATGTAAAATATGAAGATCCCACTTAACGAAAGGTATTAGTGATAAGAAAGTGATGTTTGTGTTTGATTCTAACTTATTTTATTGTGAGTCTGTTCTCAATAATTTACTCATTTAATTTGAAAATTATCTTTGTGAACATACGTTCTATTCATAAACTTGGCTCTAGAACCTTTGCAATCTACTAATTCTTTTAAAAATGTTGGCTTCTTTTTGTAGTATGCAAAGCAAACAATGCTGTTTGATCTGGAAATGTTGTACAATACATGCATAGATACATATACAAATACATGCACAAACACAAGCAAATCTCTTGCAGAGAGTCTAGCTTATTAAACCATTTGGTTTTGGCCCATAAAATATAAACTATGAGGAATACATCTAAAATTCTGTTAATACTCTTATTCCCTAATTCTGGAATTCTCATTGGAACTGATTTTAAAGAGCTTTTTTTCCTTTGGACTTAAACTCATTCTAGTCCTTTACAAACTTATGAAAAACCCTGAAAGTACCAAGCCTCTGTAGACAAATAACTGCTGCTTTTGAGATTTTTTTAAACTATTTTGTTAGAAAGCTCCAGCTTTGTAATCCTCCTGCAATTCCAATGCTTAGGCAAGCCTATTTACATTCACTTTAAGAAGACATCTTCATGTTTTAATTAACAAAAAATTAATGTATGATCATCTTTATACTAAAAAAATGTATTTTAAAATTCTACTTATTTAGACTTTAATTAAAGTATTTGGCAGACTGCTGCACTATACATTGCTGACTTGAAAGATCTGGCAACAGTGCCTGTTGATGATAAAAGATGACTTGTGTAGTACTGAGAATGAATTTGGCTAGATGAGCAGTAGCTTTTGGGCTTTTTTTGTCTTTGAGAGACTATTAGGAACACCATCTTTTTTGGTGCAAGTCGCATGCAAGTGTGTGTAGACGTTGCTGTTGCTTATTTCCCGGTCTTGCATTCTCTTGTTGAAGCTTCAGTTCTCAGCATGGTGTGAATAAATGTTTACAGATTACTGGAAGTAACTAGGAGTATAACTTKGTATCGTGTTATTGAATATGCCTTCGATATGTAGAAAAGACTTAAAGTATTACTTTCTTACGCCTCTTGAGAGGACAAAGCAGCTTTCCTTTGAGAGTCCAATTTACCCACCTTTTATTGTATATATTTCTGTTTTTGTTTTCTTTTTCCTCATAATACTAGTGATCGTTTAAGCTGAATTATTCACCCTCCATTCATATATGGAACATTCAAATATTAATAGGAAATCCAATTTTTTTAATCCCTATGATGTTACATAAGGAGCCATTGTGTGTGGGGGGGAGAAAGACCACTGTAAGAGCAGTATACTTTTTCAGTGTTGTGTTTGTAAAATACTTTGAAAGAGAAATGAGCACAAATCATATTTTTATATCAGAAATTAGAACACTTTCATGCTTATTGTGCAGAAAAAAAGAGAAGATAAGTATTTAATCTTTTACAAAAGGGAATGGTCTCCAAGAAAAAAGAAAACAATTCTGATACTGCAAGTTGGGTTCCCATATTGGCAAATAGAGAATTGGCAAATTGGAGAATTTCCTATTGGAAATTATCCTGTTGGATTTCAATTGCCTGCAGTATTATAGGAAAACTAGTTAAGCTTTATAAAAAGAAAAGCACCTTGCATTTTCTAGTTAACCATGGCTCTGGTCTATCTCAGATTATGATTCTAAAATGCAGAACTGAAGTTTAGACCTTGGTTTAGTCTGATTTACCTATGTCTAATTAAAAGCTGTGAGACCTTTTATTCAAATGCTTGTAGCTAACAGCATTCAGATGCTTGTAGCCAAAAGTACTTGGCTGTTGGRTGAAGTTTGATCTTAGTTCTAATATTTTCTCCCTTCGTGACAGTGRTTCCCTCAGTAGTTAATACAATAACCACTAAACTACTTGGGAGGGGAGCAAAGTGAGATTTCAGTTTGACTTCAGCATCACTTTTCACTTGCAACACCAACAAAAGTGAAGCTAAACACTTGGAATTCAATAGCTACCACTCCTCTTTTTCCATGTTTGCTTATATGTATGAGAAAGCAGTATCTGTATGCTTAGATTTTTTTTTTTTTTACCATGACTTTGTAGATTTGTGCATTATAGATTAAAAGCTATTTCTTTATAGAATCAAGAAATCTTTAATACTAATTGGAGATACTATTTAAACAATGGTTAAGATCTACTTAGAAGGTATTATTGCCAAAGATCTCCTTTGGTAACTCATTGGAAAGAACAGAGATATTAATAACTGGAAGAAAAAATATCTAACTTTGAATTTCTTATATGACAGTCAATTACAAAAAGTTTGGAATGATGGTAGTTCTGATCTCATGATTAAAGAGAATTTTAATCAAAATGCAAGAACTTTCTGAAAACAAAATGGAYAGGAAATTTAATTATAATATTTTCAGTTTTATAATAGGGTTTTTGTTTACTGTGATTGACATTTATATTGCTGGTGGAGCAAATACATGGGAAAGGATTTAYTGCAATATGTAGATACTTGCTCTGGAGAGTTTTACCATATATAAAGATAGCTTGTAAATGGGAGACTATATACTATTTTAAATGCAGAGACCTTAATTTGTGCTTAAACATGCATAACGCTGTTTTTTTCAAAATTCTTACAACATGCTTAAAGAATAAACTCTACAATGTAATGTATCTAAGGTAAATTCTTGTGTAAATTATTTTTACAAAACTATTACTGGATTGAGTTAGTCAGTTTATTGTTAGTATTTCTGTGAGGATTTTCTGAAATCTAAGCTTTCTTAGCATTGCTGAGAACTACAGTTCAGATTGTAATATTACCTTCTGTGTCACTAGGCCTTAGTTTTGTGTTTGTCTCTTGAAACATATATTCTCAGAGTCTTTGCTTTACATGTGTTTTTTTTCCTTTTATATCCAGATAAAATTATATATGCGTACTGATTTTCATTTTTCAACTGAAAGCAAAGATCAGTGTTTTATCATGAATCAAAATATTTCATTTTATTTTAGAAAGGAAAACTTATTCTGGTTTGAATGAAAGCATCAAGTGAYTTCTGCATGTTAATCCTGCTTCTCAATGTAATCCCTTGCTATAGCTAGAAAGGAGACGCTGCGGGTGAAAGAATCCATTTGTACAGAATTTTTCAAAATACTGCAACTGGGCAGTAGAAAAAGCAAGAACAACATGGCGAACAAGTTGACTGGACCTGGATTCCTAGTAATTCAGTCTTTAGCAATACTGAAAATAACTTTTCCCTTTGGCAGCCTGTTGAAATTTTGGCAGTGGTTTCACATAGGTTTGGTGTTTGAGAAATCAGTTTTTGTGAATTATTTTTGTTTAGGAAAGAGTACGAGTCATTTTTACAGAACATCAGAGACTGCAAGTTGTCACAGAAGACAACTTGTTGCCCTCCTCTATTGCTTTTTGTGCCACACTTTATTTAGATTTTGTTTGTACAGTTTTCTGCACAGCTGAGTGGTTTTGGTAACAATACGGTATTCTATGAAGAATAAAGTCCAGCGGGTATCAGCAAACATACTCAGGAACATAGATGACACGTTTTACTGATAGGAAATCATGTTATCGGCTGCTCATGAATGTCTGAAGAATACCAAACTAACCATAGTAGCTGAGGGAGTGTTAACTAAGTGTCACAGTTAACACTTATGATTTCAGTGGTGCATGACAGGCCTTGCTATCTTTCTTTACTGTTGTGAGAACTAGTTGTCTTTTAATTCTGTTTATTTCCCCTCTGTGTGTGTGTGATTTGAAAAAATGGCTTGTTCAGTTATGTATTTCTTGCAGAATGGTATTTGCTGCTACTTGCAGCAAATACTCCAAATCGGTTAGCTATTTAGCAAAGAACACAGAGAATTGATCCTACAATTGGAGCAACAGGGACCTTTATGTAGTTTGGTTATTGAATACYCGTTGGTGCTATTATATAAAGATGCAAGTGGGACACTGTTAAACCTCAGTTTGACTTCCCTCGCAAATTGGCTGGGGAGCAGCATTTGTTACATGATAGATGTAACACTAACAACTTCTAGGAAATAATAACGTTTTGATAAAGTATTATTATGGATATCTATTACCTGGTTTAAAATGTGATTTACTTAAAGCAATGTCATCCAATTGATGACCAATTATGGGATATGTCTGATGAGATGTTCTCTGTTCCTGAGAAAATAGCAGCTTGAATAGTGCTTTTGTTAGTTAAAATTCTGCTATCTTGCAGAAAGGAYCTAGCTGTTAAGCTTAGAGTACTGGACTTACAGGAACATTGACTGAACTTTCTGTTTGATAACTGCAGATCTTGTGCACAATAACACTTATTTTTATCCTTATTTGGCACTTCGTAATTTCTAGGCCTCAGTCTGTAATCTTGTCTGTCTCATCTTTTTAGGAAATATTTCATAGCTAGCTTCTTGTTAAATGAAATGTAAATCTAAATTTGAAATTTACTACTAAATTTTGGGAAACTGCTTAATGGAGGAGAGACTAGGTAATGCATAGTTATTTGACAAGCAAAACTTTGTTTCAAAATTAAATTTATTAAAAAAAAAAAAAAAAAAGACAGGTTTGGTGCATGACTGCTTCCTTTTTGGCCTGGTCATGTGTACTTGTTATTTTAATGTTATATGGTTAGACAGCCTTTGGATATTTTGCATATGATATATTCAGATATGAGAATTCCCTACTTCCAATGTGTTCTTTTCTTGCAAGGAAAAGAGCACTATGTTGCCTTTCTTGGTGCTATAATATGGAACATTCAATTTCTAGGAAGAGAATTTTGCAGTGTAATTGCCCCATCCCCCTTCAGAGAATAATAAATACTTACTGATCTGTTCGCTGTTTCCAGAGCTTGCTTAGTTTTAAAGTGTATTTTTTCACTGTTACGTTGGATGATTTATCTATCACAATAATAGAAGAATCATGGAAGTGGGTATTTCAGTGTGTTTTTAGTCTATTATATATTTACTGTACAAAACAGTTTTTCTTTCTTTCCTTCTTTAAAGCGATAGTGCTGTTATCTGAAAAATACTGAAGCATTGTACTTAGGACTTCTATACTTTAAAGGCCCATTAAAAAAAAAATCCATGTGCCAAGTCAATCACATAGGGAGCACAGGAAGTCCTTAAACAGCATTCAAGAGAAGTAAATGCTGACATTTAAGGTGACAGGGCCCATCAAAGAGAACATGCAAACACAGGTGTGCAGTTGAGATTTACGTTAATTTAGGAGATTAAAGCATTAAAATCTTACTAGAAATGAGTAATTAAGTTATGATGCCTGACAATTTCTGGCAGTAGAAGCCATTAATACGGGGTTTTAAAGATACTTAAAGTGAATATTCACTTTAAAATATTTCAGTCAATGACTGTAATATTTAATCTTAAAAATAGCATATGAAAGAGCTATATAATGTAAGTGTCACTTGGGTTTTAACTAGGAAATTCTCTTTCTTGCTGAGAGCTGGGCATCTGTTCTTCTCTGCTTAATATAGGAACGATAGATTCCCTCYCCTCGATTGTGCTGTGTAGCCTATTTGGAATCAGTTGATATTTGTATGCCAAGGCCACTTTCTGTAATGTAGCTTGATCAGTGAGATTGGCTGTGTCACTTGTCACATGCCCTGCTGGATATGCACCTCTTGTTCTTCCCCCTGCTTCTACCTTCAACCTTTCTATTTTTTTCCTTTTTTTTTTCCACATGACTTGTTATGCCTGCCCATATTAGAAGCCTTTGAGGAAGTTGGCTGTATATATTTGTTGTAATAGTACTTTTGGACCCTCATAGCGTGAGCTAACTCCATAGTGTATTGATTTGAAGTTATGAATGCTTTTTTGACATAATGGGAATTATTATTGCAACAAAKACAGTTATTGGAAAACCTTCAATGTATCTGAATTTAAGGAAAAACACAAAATATCTGGACCATTGATGTTCTAGAAATGCCTGAATTGAAGTGTTAAACTCCTCATAATACAGCCATTTACTCTTACAGGACCCAACACTGGGACAGTAATTAATCATGGTAATAGTAACCTGAAGACACAAAAACAGAAATCTTATTCCTTCCTTCAGTTTGTACGCTGCTTATCTTTTCTTTGTTCTTCAAGGCTATGTCTATGTATGTCACATAGCGTGATAGCGCCTACATTTTAGGCTGAGTTTTGCATGCTTCTGAAATACAAATAGATATCTTTAATATGTTCTTTTTGGAGTTGTTTTAAGATATTTCAACAAAACAATGAGTATTTTTAGAATTTCAGTTTCTTCTTTTTTTTTAACCTTTATATTCTATACCATTACTGGAGAAGTTGTGTCAAAAGTTATCTAGTCACATTGATATTTTACCTTTGCCCAATGGTTAGAAGTAGAATTCTCTGGACTGGCAGCTAACACATGCCAGTTATTGTAAATTAGTATTCAAAGTAATATTTCTTTTTAAGGGAAGTACACTGGCAGAAGTCTACATTATTTTTCTCTCATGTAAATTRCATGTTAATTACTATACTCATTAGCAATTCCTTTTTTCCATGAATTTGACTTTCCCCGAGCTGTTGCTCAATACTTTTGTTCGCTGTAATGGCAGTGAATGGAAGCTTTCCCCTTGATTCTTTTCACAGAACTTCAACAGAACTCTTCACATTCATACCAATGAATTGGATAATTAAGTGACAACTGCCACACATACTCTAGGGTCTTTAAACTGGTAATTTTCAGAATTCCTCTGCCATACTCATTTTGCCTTTTATCTCCTGTTTCTCACCTCGTATTCATTTTTCTTTGTTATTCACGCCTATCATAAAGCAATCCTCTAACTTATCCAACTTGACATTATTTCTTATGTTCTTACTTGCTGTGTATGAATAGCTGCAGAAGTAATCCCTAAGSCTGCTCTTAAACTATGGGAGACTTCTTCCACACTGTAATGTGCTTCTCTGCAGCTGGTAATGCACTGAGGCTGATCATGATAGCTATTCTCTTTGCAGGATGTAAAATTCAAAGACAATTTAACAATTGATTCAAGTAATGAACTCTCCTGCCAATATCTTACTTCACTTCATCACTGAATTAACTGCATGTACCAATTATGGAGTGTGCGTTTGTGTGTTTCCCCCCCCTCCCCCCTCCCCAATTTCAAATTCAGATTTCTCTACTGACATTTTCTGGTCTACTCAGTCATGCTCTCCTCTCACTTACTGTGGCTGTGGAACTTCTGATTATACTCTTAACTTTTCCTTTCTGTTAAAGAYGTTCTTCTATTTCAGCAGTGAGGGAAGTAGGATTCAATTCTTTACCAGTTTTTGTACTTTATTTAATGTATGTGTGGTATCACCGTTACTACAGCGTAAACTCTTACCTGGTAATTAAAAACAGCTTTTCACTACTAGCTTCTTGTTCTSCACTAGTTTCACTTTTCTGTCATCCCACTTCCTCTCTTCAGTATTTTCCTAACTTATGTTTAGTGTAGCAAAACTGGACTTTTTCTTTTAAGTACCATTTACTCTGACTTTTATCTTTTTTTGGCACTGTCAGTAATATCTCCTTTGAAGCCCTCAAACTGAGTTTGACTCCTCTGTTTTACCCTGCATAATTTAATCTGGATCCAAGAGCTGCTATGTGTTCTTAGAGATCACATTTTATTTGCTGTGTGCATGAAAACCCTTTCCAGAGTTTGCTTGCATTATCCCCACTATCTGTACATTCATGTCTTTATCAGTGGTAGCCRTTTCTTATAATACCTGGCTGATTTATTTGACATGTAATTAGAATCAATTATAACAATACAGATCTTGAACAGACCTCAGAGGCTTCATCTTTTGTCAAAAGACAAGCTGTATCTCTGCTGGCTGTTCTTTATGATCTATTTTTTCACTAATGGGAGATTTTGCGTCCTTCTTAATCATTCCACTGCTTTGTTTTCCTTTTTTCTTTTTTATTCCTCCCTCTAATGCCTAACCTAAATCTGTCTTGCAGCAATTTAAATCAATTTCTACTTGTTCTACCCACTAAGACTAGCTTATTTCTTCCTCTCTGGCTACCTCTTATGTACAAGAAGCCTCTAATTACACCACCTTCTTGTCTCTTTTAGTCTTTCCTTGCATGTGATGGTTCATCATTTTATGGTTCTCTTTGGTATTTTCTAACAGGTTAACATCTTAAAGTACAGTGTCACTTGGTTACAGTATTCCAACTAAACTCTTGCCAGTTCTAAGATGACATGAGGACTATATTAATATATTCTTGATGCAGTGTTTGCTTTTTTGTTGTTATTTTTCCTCAGCAGCATGATGTAGTGAGTTTCAAGCTGGAGATGGATCAAAAAACTCATTTAAATCCTTTTCACAGAACTACTAGTTAATTAACTACTACTCTGTTTATACAGAACTGGCTTATATGTGGAACCTTGCAACTTCTRTATTAAAATACAGCCCTTATTTCTAGACCAGACTCTGTTGTCTGATTCTGTTCTTCAGAGCCCTTGCAGTCTTCCTAGCCTCATGGTATCTAAACATGTAATCTAACTCTTATCTTAATGTTCATGTTGTTCAATGAAAATATTAAATAGTGCCATTAGCAGGATGGAGGTTTGCAGATCTTGATTTCATAGATCCTTCTATTTTTGAGTTAACTTCTTTCATGCACGACTCTTCCAACTGGCTTTGCACATGGTTCACTTGGGCTGTTTTGTTATTTGCTTGTATTATGTCAAAATTCCTTAAAGTCATTCTCATAACTTCTGCTTCTCTTTCCTATCCCTGAGGCCTGTTACACTATGCCAAGGGCAATGAAATTGGCCTAACACAATTTGTTCTTGACAGATCCATGTGGGCTGTTATTTGTCTCTTTTCTTCTGAGTGCTATTAAATACTTGCATTTGTTCCTGTCTTTCCAAGAGTTAAACTTGGTCCCCTAGTATGTGGCAYAGAATGCAAAACTTTATCCTAAATTTATTTCAGTGACATTGGTCATCACCTTGACTATTCTGCTCTCCTGTGACCCTTCTTTCATCTTGTTTTCTGACTGTTAGTTCCTTCAAATAGACATAGTTCCTCTTTGGAGTTGTTTCCACAAGAAAAGAAGAGTAATAGTTGCATCTTTGTCTGTGGTATAAGGATGATRTATAATGGAATTTAGATTTCCCCTAATGTCTGTCCTGCATTAACTTTATACAGTAGCCAAAAGAAATAAAATTGAAGGTGTAGTATATTTCTTCCTGAATTTTTTCCTGTTTTGGTGTTACATCTCACCAGAGTACAAAAGATTCTGTTTAAATTACCTTAGATGTTGACCTCTGAAAGGCATCTTGAAATTAAAAAAAAATATGGCTTCTTTTGTAACTTATAGATTAGATGTCTTATTTTTGAGTAGCAGACAGTTGTTGCAGAATTAACTGTTCTAATTTTTTAGTATATCATAGTAATGGGGAAAAAATAGCAGGTCAGAATAGTCAGTTGGTGGAGCTAATGCTCCATAGTGCATCTACCAGAGAAGAAAGAATAAGAACTGCAAAGTAAGAGGAAAGAGCAAAATGCATTAGTGAAGTTCGTTCTTTCTTTTTCTTTTTTTTCCCCCTCAGTAGCTTTTCTTTGATGTTGCAGTTAAAGTACTTTTTTGAGCTTTAAGCAGTAGAAATTAAACTTCTTTAATTTCCATTTTTATGATCAGAGCAATCCTATGAGAGACTTTCTGATACTACTATTGTGCTTTCTTCAGAAGCATTTATCTCAGTGGGACAGTTGTATAAATATTTGTAGTTTAGCTTCCTGAAAACTTTAATGTTTTATGACTGCCTTTTTAGAAGGTACAGAAGATCCTAAAACTAAATTTGGATTAATGAGAATGTCACTGGTTTGTGTCCTTAATAAGCACAGATACATGTGGGGAAAAAAAAACTCAGTATCATTTCTGTCTACTAAAAGGTCATGACTACAATTACCCATTTTGGTGGCAGGTGTATGAATCAAAATGTTTCTCTGATAGCAGTTTAGAGGCATCAAGTAAGTGTTCTTCCATTCCCAAACAGAATGGCTGAGAATGTAAGCTCCTGACACTTTCTGATTTTAAGCATTTATCTTAAAATTACGTCAAGCTAAAACTGTTACTAGGGCAGAGTAGGCTGTAGTTTGTGTTTGTCAAGAAAATGATTCTGAATTTTTACTTTAGTTTGCTGCTACTTTAAATAATTATTTGGCTGTTTGCTTGAAAATCACCCATACTTGTCTTACAGATGATGGTCAGAATTGATCCATGTCTATGTGGCAAATAGTGCCTTATTGCCAATATAAGCTAAATACATATTCTGCCACTTAGCTCTATACTTAGTCATAATACAAACAAAACTATGTGAAAAGACTTGAGAGCAAGGTAGTTATTTTAAATGCTGGAGTTTAAATATGGCAATGAAACACATGCGTACTATTGCCACTTTAAAAAGCCTAACAGGTTGCTGTCATTCTGAAATACCTCATTTCAAAGGAARTAAATTCTTCAGTTTAAYCATTCAAGTTTCAGAAGATAGATTTAAGTGAAAGCAGGTAACTTATCTGTCAGGACAAAATTCACTGTTTCTTTTTTATTTGGTTCTTGTCCCAGATAAGGGGAAAAAATGCATGGATTTCTAGGTTTATAGCTACCTCTTGTAGATGACTAGATGTATTAGGAGAACAAAGATTCAAAGGTGGCCTCTTTCATCATAGCCATTAGCAGTGTGAGAATCCCATTAAGCTGGCAGGTGATACTCTCTAGGTTGCTGTACTGCAATACTAGAATTTGGTAGGCCAGCTGGCAGGTCTGTTTACTCCACACAGGAGTAGGATAAAACTTACAGTGCCTGCTTACTCTACAGCAAAASAAGGAAGATGGATAGCTTTTTTGCAAAATAGTAGTGAAGCAATCTCTTGTAAAGCAGTCTTACCAGCTGGCTATATGCCTTATTCTGAGATGATCTTAAATAGAGAGAAAGGAAAAAAGGTGGAGGGGAGAGGGTTGATTACAAAGGAATTCCTTCCCCCCTTCTCTCCCCCCCCCCYTTTTTTTTGAGTTAACATGTTAATGGATGGAGACGTGGGGTGAGGTTGGAATAAAACATYTGAACTTAAAACTAATTTTAGTATTCTGTTATAGGCTTTCTAAATACAAGCTGGATTTACTG
This sequence comes from Rhea americana, assembly GCF_003343005.1. NCBI lineage: Eukaryota > Metazoa > Chordata > Aves > Rheiformes > Rheidae > Rhea > Rhea americana. Next base: position 1,724,545 of record NW_028187133.1, on the reverse strand, counting down.
GAGAATATAAACACATCTCCAATCCATCAGGGCGAAGTATTGGAAGGGAGGAGGGGAGAACATGTATTTGCCCTGCTTTTGCACACCGACAGGATGGTGGGGAGGGGTTGTTATTTCCCTTCTCTAACGGATCCTTGAAATATAAGCACAATTTTGTTATCAGTCATGGAGAAAACCAGCATTTTGCTGCAGTAGTTCTAGTTGCATATATTTATTTGCACATACGGTGGTGGTGACATTTTATAGAAGTGGAGTTAAATAAGTAATAAATGTGATTGAAAATATGTAGCTACTGGGGCTGTCCCTTTTCACCTTCATAAACATAATGAACAACAGTTTGTAAATTATGCAAAATGCTAATTAAAAGTTTTAATTTGGTAATCATCTCGGTTTGATTAGAAACAGATGCTGATTATCTGCAGAAATCTAAATGGACCCTTCTAAGATAGCTTTTACTGCTTAAAATCAACTTGTGCAACTAATTAAAGAAGAACTAAAACACAAACTGTACAGTAAGCGACTTGTATCCCTTCTAGTGCAGTAGAGTAGTGTGATTTTTATTAAATGGCTTTGTGAGATTTCTCATTTGAGCTATAGCAGATTCTAAAGGTCTTATTCTTCTGTGCTGTGGTACTGTACACACTTTCTGCTTTGAGCTACACACTTCCTGTTTGAATAAGTTACATGCTTTGAAGTAAAACTTGAAAAAAGGATGCAATAAAAATKAGGTGAAAATAGAAACATTCTTCTGCCTAACTTAGCTGAAAACACATAAGGCAACATTCAGATTAGTTTTGAATCTTGCGGCAAATGTTCTGGTGCGTGGATTTAAAATCTGAAATCGTAACTCTACCAGAAATGTAGTGACCCAATGGAGAATATGTATCTCCTACATCATATTTTCTTCAGCTTATAATGGAAGAGGTGGGAAGGGTGTCCACACTAGTTGTGTTCTAATGTGCTGTAGCACTCTGGTTTTCCAGGTGATGTTTGACTACCACTTATCTCATGGCTTGGAGATAATGAAAGAATAGCAAGTCCTAACTTGATTCTTGTAGATCCTCAATCCTAACAGGTCAGTCAGTTTTGGATTTTGCAGAAAACATGGTTTAGACTGTAAGAATGAAGAATTGAGTGGCCTCTCTTTTTTTCTATAGGTAGTTCAGTCATTCTTTTGGGGGCATAAGGAAGGAGAAAATGGAGAAACTGACATTATGCAACTTGTCCCAAATAAAACATTCTTAACCTGTCCTTCTGTCCTTCCTCCCTTCCTGTTTTTCCTATGTTTCACAAAGGCTTAGGGTGTAGTGTTAAATTGTTTCAAGCCATACCATGTGGCCCGCTGTCACTGAAAGRGGAGGATTCTTTTTCTAGCTTTTATGGCCCTACCTTTTGTTGTGGGCTCCTTTGGTGGTGATAAGCAGATTGAGTTTATTAATCTGGCAGCAAATAAAGCAAGCAAAATGAATGAATTGTTTTCCTGGGGCAAATRATTTACATCAGTTTGGGTGTAAGTCAGCACCCAAGCTGAGCACCAAGGCTGAAGCAAAGAGGGTCAGGACTGTGCAGCTACAAGAAGGCAGGAGCAGGGAAGGGGCACCACGTATCTCGCTGTTGGGTCACTTTGGGCAACTGAGAATTCAGAAGTGCTCCCTAAGTGCTTGCTAACATCTCCCTTTCATGATACCCTTGCGGGATTCTGCTGATCATCTTTATTTTTTGAGCATGAGAGTATTTTATCTGATGAACACTTTCACATTCTGTCAAAAATTAAGCAGCCTGTTTATCTTTCAGGATTCTAATCAAGATTTCAAAACTGTACTTAATTCTGTCTAATTAATGATTACAGGAATGTATTTGTGTGGGTGCCACTTCAGATATGAAATTCCTAAATGTACAAATTGTAGTGTTTGTAAAAAATTAAGTTTTTTCTGGTTGGATGAGCCAAGAAAAAAATGGGGTGCATGTTTCAAGGTSCCCCATCTACAGAGGTATATAACATTCTGCAACTGAAAACTTGATTCTAAGTGTAAGTCCTGTTTTTCACATAAAATACCATATTAATTTTGYTACTATTCAAATTTTTGAGAGAGARAGTTTTCGTTGTYGTTCCTTCAGTCAGATTTACCTTTTACATCTTTTTATGTAAAAAAAATGGAGAAATCCTTATTACCTATGCAATTTTCTTTTAGTCTTCCAGTCTTTAGGAAAGCAAGTTTTATTTTTAAACCACTAGTATATTCTAGAATCTTCTGCCAGCTTTAATAGAAGCTAAGGATATCCTTATTTCATTTACTTCTATCTCCATTAGCTGAAAATATCCAGACAGTGGAGATTCAGTGAAAAAGCAGTACGCAAACTTTCTGGAGCATTGTTGAAGGGTATTGGGGCATACTGAGGTGGTTTGCCTAACCTGTAAGATACCTGAGGCTGTAGGAAATAAATTATTTAACTACTTTATTACTTATTTGACCTCACTGTATTTTCAGTGGTGTTCACAAAGTTATCCATGTTTTTAGTCATTGCCCATTAGCCTCTTTTTATGGAGGGCTCACCAGGATAGCTTTTACACAATTCTTAAAAACTTCTTGCTAGTAAGCTGCATGAAAATCTATAAAGTCACTGTGACTTTACAGCTGCAAAAATTATGAAATGGTCAAATTACTAATAAAGAAGGATCTGGACAGCTTGTAAAGTTTGGAATCAGATTTTGATTATTTATGTTGACGTTTTAAAGGATAAGACTTTTAAAAATAACTGTAATACTGATTAGGGTGGTTTTGTTGATTAAAATTAGCTAACTCACTTTCAGAAAACAAGTAAGCAAGCAACCCTTGCCTTTCCCCTCTTCATTCTCCCACAACCATCAGACCTAACTCCGAATCAGTCACTGGACTGTGTTTTAATAGCTTTTGTAGAAATAGTGTTGGCTCATTTTTGACATTTTCCTTTTCTTCTTTTGGGATACCATAAAAGAAATCATACAATTTTAACCATGATGTCTGTACAATGCATTGTGCTGTTGCAATTCAAAGTCATTTTCACTGAGTGACTAGAAAGACCTGGTAGGCTGGGCCCTCTTGAGCAGTCTACATCCCAGGTCTACCATATGTTTAGAAAAATTTGCTAAATTTGGGAGAAAAAATAGATGCCACTATTCTGAAATTAAAATTTTGGTGTATGGTAGATGAAGAGAAAACTTAGTTGGTGGTAGTTAAGATTCATGCTTATTTATACGAGGAAATATATCATCCAGAAGTAGTAGAGTGGTTTTGTTAGTATTTGTGACATTGTGTGAATTTCTAGGATGTATCTTTAGAAAAATGGGAACCTTTGCTTGCAGAGGCTAACAAAAAGTTGKTAATCAAATTATTTCATAGCCAGCATTTTCTTGTATTGTTTCCACAAATGTATTCTGGAGGTGTTGATTTTGGAGGGCATGTCCAGTTTATGTACAGCTATGTCACTCAATTTGTTATATTTTGGTGACACTGCTCAAGTGTTCAGGAAGATATTCTGTGCTCCTTAGTGTTTAATTCCTTTCAATCAGGGAACTTCTCTGTAATGCATTATCAAGAACTTATTGTGGGAATATTTAGGACTGTTGCTTATAGCTAAATTATTAGGTCTAACCACTAGATTACCAGCATGTATGTTTTATTTATCAGCATGGATGATTTATTTATGATTTCATCAGTGATTTTATTCTTATTTTTCATTTATGACTTTTTTTCAGGATATAAAAACCTGAGCTTAATCAGGAGCTAGAGCTCCTGATTTAGTATCAAATTTTGATACTACTTTTGATACACTTTAGTATCAAATTTTGATCTTCATTCTGCCCTTAACAAAACCACAAAGTGATTCATTGGTTGTTTAAAAAAATCACTAAAATATGCTTATTTAAAATACAACTTTTCTGTTATATTTGTTACTAACCAAAATCCACATTATTAGCAGTTGCAAAGCATTTATATACATTTATACATAGACACACACGTGTGTATGTGCATGTGCACACATACTTGCTTTTAGGAATTGGGAAATGTAACATTGTTCCTGACTTTTTTAAGCAAGAAATTTTGGCTAAAATACTTTAAATACGTGAAATTTTAAAAAGTTAAATCAGAGCATTACTAAACTTAACTGTTTCCCGAAAGTGTGAAAGCACTAACATTAGGAGAACAGTAAATATCCCACTGTTCCCCCCCCCAACTTCCATGACATGCATCATCTTTTAAAATTTGACTTTAAAAATTACCTGAAGCTTACCATTTTTTTTAATAATCTGGTGTTTTTAATTCCCTACTTGTTTAATTGCATTCAGTTAATTGCCACTATGATTTAATAAATGAAGTAAGTCTAGATAGGAGCAGGGATTGTTATAAATCTTTTTTTAAAAAGTTTCATAGTTTTTCTGTTAGTCTCTTAAAGTATTATGTTTTTATAGCTACACTACTGCTTTAGAAGAAATATTATTTTACATTAGTGCCCACTAAAGTTTTGATGATATTTTTAATTATGCTTAACTTTTCGTGATCACTTGCTGAATATGTAGTCATTTTATTCATCTTGTCAGCTAAAATGATGATAAAAATCAAGTATTTGTTTCTCTCATGAACTGCCCCTGCTCCTTAATTCTTAAGTATTCTGGCAGTTTTAAAATATGAGTTTCTTAATTACAGATCAGCGAAGATCTGAAAAATGAATGGGCAAATGATTTGTGTGCATCAACCCCTGGCTTCAGTATGAGTAAAGTAAAAGAACAGATGTTCTATAAGGTAAGCAGAAAATTTCATGGATTTGTGCTTATTATCTTACCTTAAAACTGAGAGTACTAATTTTAACTTATTTAGTTCTGTTACTAGCAGATGATTAAAATATCTGAATTAACTGATACTATTGAAAATTCCTGTTTTTCATGGCAATATGAGAGTGAAAGGAGAGGCTAATAAGGATGAAGGGGGCTTTAAACTACCATTAATGTTTTCCGCCTTCTTCTGTCACTCCATCACTTGCCACAAAAAAGGGTCCTAATTGTTAACACTTCCCAGATGTATCACCTGGCTGACAGGCTGTTTAGGATAGAGTCCAACATCAGTTGCTGAAACTAAGTTTGGTCTGGCTGAACTACCCTTCAGTTCTTTCTGCAAGAAAGCAAGTTGAGAARGAACAAACATCTACCTTACTCCATCCATTCTTTTTCTGAGTGCAGGTAGCTGGGTTCTAGATCCATTTCTAAAGACTGTCCTGTCTATTTTACATTAATTAATCAAGTATTTCCAGATACCTGAAACAGAAGGCCAGCAGAAGTTCATTTACAAATATCAAATTATTGATGCAAGGTTACATAATCAAGCTAATAGTTATAGATGCAAATTGTGAAGTTCCTTATTTTGCCAATTTGTGTTGCTTTCTGTAAGCAATGTTTTTTCCCATCAGAATAATGATGAACTSTTTCAAAGTCATCGTTTGCTTTCAAAAGTTTTTCTTTTTGCCTAGAGCTTTGTTAAAAGATACAAAATGACCCTAAAGGTGTTGACTTGAATTTTAGGATCATAAGCATTGTTATTGCTGTTTTTTTGCTAAACCATACTGCTGCTTTTTTTGTTGTTGTTGTTGTTGTTTTTACCCCTCCCCCACACTTTTTCAGGTTGGACTTTCAGATGCTGTTGAGTTATTYAGAGCTAGAAGAGTGTATATCAAGGATGGCTTTGCATATGTGCCACTTAAGGACATTGATGCAATTGTTTTGAATAACTACAGAACAAAGTTGTCTAAAGCATTGGCGGTAAGTCTGATAAAGTCTGATTTTTACAACTTCTGTTGTCATTAAACTGTGCAATGTGAGTAGCTTTTTGGAGATGTAAATCTATGGGCTCTGGCAGCTGCATACAAGAAACTATCAGGAAAAAATATGCAGTATGAAAATAAGCTGAGTCACTTAATTTTGCACTAGAGAATTTTAAAATCCTTTTTAAAATTACGTATTGAATGATAAATTCCGTTTAAAATTATTTTCTRTGAAAAGAGTAACTTGTTGCAGAAGATATTAACCTAATACACAGAATACTTTTCATATTGGTTTGTTTCTCCTTTTTCCAATCTGCAGCAATTGTTGGTTGACAGGATTTAAAATAGTGTGATTGTCTCTTTTTAAAGTGAGACCTGAGGTGAGGAAGTGTGATACTTAGTCACAGTATGTCAAGCAAAAATGAGTCTTCATTGTACGAATATTTGAGGTACCAAATCTAGCTAGGCTACCTATGGTAAATACTGCATGCGAGTGTTCTTCTGTTAGTAAGTCACAGTGACTTAGGAAGATTCTAATATTGAAAAAGAACAATTCTTAAATTTTGCAAGGCCCTGATCATTCGTATATAGTGTATGTGTGTACATGCATTTTGTGCGTTATATATAAAATCTTTGTATTTGCATATTTCTATARAATACATTTGTTTTTTAAATAAAGCATAAATATGCAGACGTAAGTATTACCAATTGAACATTAAGCTTGCAGCAAGTTACTTTAAGCTTTTAAGAACATTATACGTTGACTGAAAGAATGATGTTTCTGCTTCAGTTTTACTATAGATTTTTCTCTGGAAGGGTTCATATAATAGTGCTGTTTTCACTGAACATCAAGCAATTCTGCAGACTCAGACTATATTTGAAATTAATAAGCTACTGGTATGCTAACCTTCTAATTTGTTAAAGGAATACTTTTTTAAAACTTTATAGCTGTTTATTTACTGTTGAAAACAGTCATTTTCAACTCTGATATCAATGTAACTTAGTGATATAAGACTTAAAACATTCCTCAGAATTTCAGTGTAGGAGATGAGAAGTTATTAGTGATTCCTATCCTGTTGCAAAGCTCTGGATTGAACTTTTGGGCTTTCTGTTACTGATTTTGTTTGTGAAACCATATTAAAATAAACTGTTCCAGCTAATTGACCTGCATAGTGCACTACTGAAGAGATGCTAGCATATTAAGCTGTGTCTTGGAGAAATGAAGACCAAAAATTCAACATATTTTCCAGAAGTCAATCTAATAATACTCTGGTATACCAAACAGAGGTATAACTGGAGTGTGGTATTTGGTAGCTGAATTTTTTTGACTGTGTTATTTTGATGTAAACATGTATTTATTTCACATATATTATTGGAAGTTATTTTCCAGCAATTTTGTATACTTTGTGCAAAGCTATAGTATGAAGAAATTTCATTGAAAATACAAGAATGTTTTTCAAGAAAAGATTGTGCATATAGAATTAAAAAAAAATAACATAAAAATTAAGAGGATAACCTTTACTAGAGCTCCTTTTTACTCAGCCTTATCTGCAGCGAAATCACATTTCAACGGTAGCTATGAGACAGTGGCTCATTTCAGTATTGTTCATGAAAGGTGATTCTCAAAACATTATTTGTTCTAGGCTTAAGTTCTGCAGGTACAGCTGGTTAGGTACTGCTTGGTAGAGCTTTTTGTGGTACGTGGATGTTTGTCTCCTGCAAAAAAAGAAATCAGTCAAGGAAAACATGGTGCTGAATTTCAGACGCTATGGTAGTACAGAGGTCTTCATGACAATGCACAGATTGTGTGATGGCTAACTTGGCCAAAAAGTAGTAGAACTTAAACAGTATCACTGATTTGCCATTTAATTTGTCTTCTAATGAATCTAGTAAACTGGCAGTAAAGTTAGATAYGCTTTGGGGAGCGTATTTTGCTATTTTTGCAGCATCTGGCCATTTTATGCTTTCTGTTCTATTTTCTAATAGGCAATTAATTCTCATTGTGTTAGCATTCAAGAGTTGCAGGTCTTAATGTTGCGATAATCCAAATTAGGCTTTAATGCTGTATCAAAGAAGGGGGTTGTATCTTCCGTGTGGTAGTTTGACTCTGATCATCAGTTTTGGCTTTGATGGTCTGTTACATGCTTTTAAAGGAGAAAATGTCCTGAATACAGTTAGTGAAAAGACTCTCGGTCTTTCCTTCAGACACAAAGATTAGAGGAATCTCTCTATGCTTACTGTGCAGACCACTGTTTGCATCAGTGGTTCGGTATTCAGATGTCAAAGAAGCAGAAAGCTCTGAGTTGGTTGTCTGTGAATGATGTTACTGAGTATTTGTACTGTGATGCACATTTTGCATCTCCGAAGTTCTGTGCTGCTACTCTAAGCAGTCTCGTACACACTCCTTTCGGAAGGAGTTGTCCCTACACAAAACTGATTTGATGATAAGGGCCTGCCCTGGCTTCTACAAGGAGCCCTGAAGCTGTTCAGCTTTATGAGACAGGTTTGTGCTGATGCTACTCTTTGAAGGGCTCCAAAGTGCCGAGTGGATTAGGCATTGGCATTGGCCCAGGCTCATACCACTGCTAAACTATATGCATCATAGAATGATTCTGGCTGATTTTTTTTTTTAATTGAATTTGTGTTGATATGATAGTTTGAGAGAATACTAAACAGTTCATAGTACTAACTTTTTAAAATGTTTTGTATTGACATTGGCAGAAACTCATTTTCATCAGTCAGATAGCTTACCTGTCACTAAATGAAACAGTTGTTTGTTTTGTTTCACCTTTTAAAAATAAAACAAGTTTGACATCTCTAGTATGAGTCTATTCCTTGAGGGTCAATAATTGGGGAAGGTAATACTATCAAGCCTTCCTGACAATTGCAAATGCAACTGAAATTAATTTTATGTGCAGAATCAATGCTGAAAGGACCTTTTCCACATTCTGACTGATAGTAAATTTTCTTTGTGCCATTAATGGTGACTAAACTGTAGAAAATGAGCATTTTCTGCRGTACATGTAAGTTGTAATATTAGCTTTAGAATTGTTTTATAACAGAGCAAACTTACTCATTCAAATTGCATTATATTTTACGCCTGGGGTTTTTCTGAGTTTACAGTAATATGCAAACATCTCWAAAGTAATGCTGTATAGTAGTTTGGTTATTTCAGTAATAGTAACACTGAGAGCTTAGGTTGCAAATATTATTACCAGTACTGGATCTCTCTCCCTGAGCATAGTTGCTTTAATTTTTGTTTCTTGAAGTCAGAAGATTTTTCCACTAAACATTTGGATTAGTATTGCAGATCAATATCAGAGCTGTGTTAAACTGCATATTRCACTAAGAAGGATTGCCTCAAGAAAAATCTAAAGCAGGAAAAAAGGGTAGGGGGCAGAAGAGGCTGTAGGATCATTGGTTGGGACTCACCTTTATCAGCTGTGTGCTAAAATAATTGAGAAATTGACTTAATATTTAGCAGTTTTAACTTGTATGGACCAACATTTGTATTGAACAACAGCTTGCCTCCCGAATCATCACCTGATGTGATTAATTGAAATGGATGTAGAGACGGACAGTGTCTCCCACCTGCTGGAAGTGTTTTGGTTTTCAAATTTGAGCTTCCATGTGTCAATGTGTCATTCCCAGAATTAGCATAGCCTCTGAAGATGCATGGAGGTTTTTTGAACTACTTTTCTTGCAGTATCATTTAGTATTTAGTATCTGGTATAGATATTTTTTCTGTGTTATTTAACAGAATTCTTCATATGGAGATTAAGGTTTTAGATTGATCAAGTAAAAATACTTTTTTCTCGTTATTAAAATAATAACATAGTAGTCTTTACTTAAACTCGTTAATTCTGTTTTCAATCTTAGATATGCGGTTTTAGATATGCTAGGATTGAGTGCTAGAGGAAAGGGAATTGAGCACAATTGTTTCCAGAAAATATAGTGATATTAGCTTCCTTGTATTATAGTCTTCTCCTTTGAGACAAATTTTTGATAAATTCCAGAGATGGGCCTGATATGTAAAACTCGATTACGATTGGGATGCCCTCATTCATGTCAAGTGTTTGTATACACCAAATTGAATCATTGTTATTCTAATGAACATTACAGTTTAGAGAAGTTTGGTCTTAAAATTGTAGTGCTCATTAAACAGTATATTTTTAGGCTATGAGCAAATGCTTGAGAATGTATATATTCCTGTGTAGTGTTGGCACTTTTATTGTGTGATTAAAGGAGTTTGCTTTTCAAAGACTTAGTTGTCTTTGGTAGTATAACCTAACTTTGAATTCATAGTCTAGTAGTTTTCCAGTACTTGTTTTTAAATCCATGCCCCAAATCTTGAAGCTACTGAAGTAGTAACTTAGCTGGTTTTTGTATTGTAAGTTCACTGTAAAATCTTGTTTTGTGAAATTTTCTTGTCAGAACTTAACGTCATATGATATTGTACCTTCTGCAAATGAAACTAGTTAAAATTAGCTGAAAATAACAGCAGCAGTGTCTGGTACTGCAAGAAATCAGAATTCTAATTTTAGCTTGTATAATCTTGATGCCCCTTGTTTGTTCTTCTTGCAGTGTAACCTTGATAATATAATAAAATAAACACAAATCATATTATTGGATTTTGAGGGCTTAGCACAAAAGGAAGATTTTACTCATCTTTTCTAATTTTCACATCTTCTTGGTTTTTCTTACTAATGCCTATTTGGTATGTAATCTTCAAGAATTTTAGAAATGTTCATCAAGTAAAACTTATTTTAGTTTTACAAATGTTTCCAATGACTTGTCTATTAAAATTAAATCTTAGGGAAATATGCTGTTTTGGTTGGTTTTTATGCCGTATGTTCCAAGAGCTCATTAATTTCAGAAGGGTGTCAGTGTATGTAGCACCATCTGTAAAACATTTTCTTCCTAAACACCTACATTTTCAATCAGTGAAGTYGAAAGCTTTATGTAGTGGCATTAATCGTGAGAAAGTATGATTAATGAAGGTCTTGTCACCTGAAATTCATTTCAGGTATGGTGTTCCCAGTGTTAACTTAAGCTAATGCACTGCARCATAAATGGATGATTTTTATAATATGCATATACAAGGTTAGTAAGGTAATAACTTTGGCACTGCAGTGCAAAMCATTACAGTGACTTTGTCCTCTGAATCTCTCACATGGAAGTTTGCTGTGAGTTTTGCAGAGCAGCAGCTGGTTTCTGTTGCTACGTTGTTAAGTATTATCTTGCTGTAAGGGTGTTGTCTAAGGTACAGTTCTAACAAAGAAAATAGTATTATTTTGAGTGGGAGAAACAAAATTAAGGGAATAGATTTTTGTGTGTGTGTCAGAAAACTTGAGTCTCATTGGATTTATTCTTTGTGGATTAACTTTTTGTAGTGGCTTGTAGTTGTCCGGTTATAGATTATTTCCTGAAATCCATCATACGGCATCTTATACAGTATCTACTAATTGAAGTACATGTGTGTTTTTTAGCAACTGCCTAGATTGTTAGCGTAAAATAATTTTGAATAATACTGGGAGGCTAGATGAAATTAGACTTAACACAGTATTTTTCTTTCCATTTTGGTAAGTACTTAATGTGCCTTTGCAGTCTAAACCATTGCTTTACTCTTTGCATGGTCCTAATTTGATTCATATGGAAATACTGCTCTCCTCAAATTAACTTGAGTGTTTCATGATGTTAAAACTATCAAAGGAAGATATACAGGAGTTAAAATTTGTAGGCTTGCTTAGCTTTTGAGATGTTGCTAATATTTCAGAAAAAGTATATCGAAATATACTAGTATATTAGCAGGAAATATGATTTATTTATACTTTCCTGCTGGGATAGATCACCTGGAAGTGCCTCAGTACCTGTTTAATGTCACATGATAGCAATTTATTAGTGCACTGGTGATAGTAATCCTGAGAATGATGTACTGTAGTTGGTAGGAAAGAATGTATGGCATTAATAGAGGCTAATAAGAAAACAGAAGTGTGCTTCAGGATRACTGTTAGGGATTTTGGTTTTCTTCTGATTGTTCCTTTTATGGCCTTCTGTGCCCCGCAGACAGTTGCTAAGTGAAAACTACTGTCTGTGCACAAGGAGTGGCACAAGGAGTCAGGTATACTGTCTGTGAGGACGTACCTAGTACCTTCCTCCACCCGCCAGTGGCTCACTGAGGAATGAGACCAAGCTGGGAGTGCATTTGTTTCCTGGGGAAACATAATTCATCTGTAATGTAATGCTAGCTGAATCTCTTCTACAGCAATGGGGATTGAATTTCCACCAGTCTCTATTACGGGCTCACTGCTGAGATCTGAATTTCAAATGGTTTCTAGTTTTGTCTAGAGGTTGTTTTTTTCCCTCCCTCTGCCCTTTCCCCTCCGAGAGCCACAGTTTAGCTACCACTGTGATTTACAGTGAATCATAAACTTCCCTGGAAACAAGTATATTGAATCTTTACCTACAACTTTGCAGAATTAATTTTTGCAGATAATTCTGACTAATAAATCCTAGGCATGCTTCATCTAAGGCAGTACTTCTGGCTGATGTAATTGATAAGCTGCTTTTCGTGCTGAACAGTTATTTGCTGGGATTAATAAATGGGGTTACTGAAAAGCAACATTGTTGCCTGACTAAAACAACATTTGAGTAAACAGTCAAGTCCTGACTTTTAATTTCTTGTAACAGTCTTGAAACATGTGCAGTGTTTTTGTCTTAACTTTCAAGCAGTTTGACTTAAATACTTGGAAAGTAAAAGCTTATTCTAGTTTTGCCACTCCTGTAGGACATACGTAATACTCRCTTTTTTGTGTACTTGCTCATTTTACAAAATGAGACAAACTCAAATTTCTTTTATTTGAAGGCTCTGTGGAGTATTTACCCTTGCCCAATTCTTAAAATTGGAGTTTTTCTCTGCTCCAGCTTATAACCTTCTCTGGTTAACTAATCTCAGTACTAGTTTTATTCTCTATTGATGGAAATGTTCTTTCTGTATTTCTTCATTCTGCTTTAGAGTACCTACCATGAATTTGCTTTTTAAGGTGATTTTTTTTTCTTTTTTTTTTTGCTCCATGCTGAAAACTGTTTCAGAAGTATGGGGAGGAGAGTAGGGGTGTTTTTTGGAAGCTGTGCACTGTATTCCTCAGAGCTCCTTTACCTGCTCCTGCTCTGCACTTTATCATAGTGATTTTTCATTATCTCCATTGTTTGTAACTGTTGTTTTTTGGATCCTTTGGTAGATATTAAATTCTAGGTGGCTTTTTGCACACATTTTTATAAATTTACTCTTCAAAGATCTAGAATGTTGCACATTCTTTATATAGAACAAGTATTTAATAGCATACCAAATACARATGCTTGAGTATGTAGGGCTTGCTGTTGTGAGCAGTCACGATGAAATGAGTAAATCTTTTTTTTTTTTTTTTTCCTCCACAGCTGAAAGCAACATATACAGCAGTGAGTGTTGTGCTAACAACATGATGGTTTTTATATTACAAGAAAGAACTAGAGTCATATAAGCTACTGAAGTTACTTTGCAAATGATTTTGAGATCTAAATTAGCAGTAGTATTTTAAGTTTTGGGTTTTGGTTGCAGTTTAGTTTTATTTACGTGAACTAAAATACGCTGGGCAGTTTGAGTTAAAAGGCAACACACAACAAATGTGGAATGCAGAAAGATAAGAAGAGAACATGTTTTAAAATGCTTGAWTTTTAGTTTGTGGGGCGGGCAAAAAGAAATAGATTGAATCTCTAAAAATTGTATTGACCAATTACGTGAATCTTTTGAGTACATTTCTCCTTGAAATATGGAGAAATTTTCCAGAGTAAACCTCATGAAATTTCTAGGCCAATGAATGTAAGTTGCTTACATGATGTTAGCATGTTTTTGTCAATCCTACTAATGATAGAGATCATCTCACTCTTGGAAAAAAAGACTAAATACTAAATTCTTCTCCATTTGAAAGAAGAATGAGAAAAGACTGTCAGTCGGTCAAACAAAATAAGCCGAAGAACTGATTGTTGTATCAGATGACATTTGGTTAATTATAGAAGCTTTCCAAAGTTTGTAGCCCATCTTTAAGCAGCAAGTTTAAGAATTGTAGTATGCACACTCTTATTTTAGCAATGCCTATGCTAAGACATGTTTAAAGGAAATTCTGCTATAAATATAGTCTGAAAAGAAACACTAATTGTACTGATTCCACAATTCAAGTATTTTAAACTCTTAAAACTGTAACAATATGCTTTTCTAACAAAATTTTTGTGTTGAAACTGTTTTAAATATAGATGAAGTGAATATTTTTAGAAATGCTTATTGCTGTCAATGTTGCTCTAACTGACTCTGGCCTGTCTCACAATATGCTTTCCACTTTACTGCCATTTCCCATGGGGAAGTTCATCTGTTAATATATTATTTTCTGCAAATAATTGCTAATCTGCATATTTATGCTAGAGAAGAAGTGTACATCTTTGTACACTTTGTACAGCTCTTGTAAATGAAGAGAGATTATTTGCCAAAATAATTTGTGCTGGTAATAGAGAAGTCGGGTGCATTTCATAGAGGCAGTATACTTGAGCAGAATTCCACAATAAAGAAGCAAAGCTTGYTTCTTTGTTTTAAAATATGCGTAAAGCTTACAAAAATAGCTTACAAAATTAAACCAAATCTCTGCCCTAAGAATATTTGTTTCTAAGAACAGTTTTAGAGAGCTATATAGAAGCTCCTACTTCTCTCTTACTGTACATACTGTCACCGAAATCACTGGAATGCTGTCTGCCTGAAGTATTAGAAACATGATTTAAGTGGACTGCAAATGTGGAGTTAGGATGGTGAAACTTGGCTGTAGTAGTATTGGGCCTGTTGGGCTATTGTCTGGCCTGTAGTCTTTCCAGTTTTGCAAATTGAGAATAGCTTTGCAGATGTAATTGAATGCTTTCTCTTGCACCTTTCTCCAGGATCTGCCTTGCCCATTGGGGTGCAAGGAAGGAAAGAGTGAGGTAAACCAGACTGCAGTCTGACTGCAATAGTAATATGATCAGAAAGTATCTGGCAGTAACTTTTTTTTTTTTTTTTTTTTTTTAATGGTAATCTGTCCTGTGTAGTAGACAGCAGCTGACAAGTCTTTGCCAGTTGGTTCTAGTGCTTTAGGGAAACCTCCCTATTTACTAAAGAGTTAACAAGATTAAAAAGCTGTCTCCCTAGTGTACCAGGCATTAGGAAACCTAACCTGTTACACTACCTTCAGGGCACACTGYTCTAATCCCTTCGCAGTTCTGGCTTATGAAGAAGCAGATCCTTATTCGAATGACTACTTGTCTCTGCATTGCCTATGCTCTTCTGCCAGGCTCCTAGTTTGTCATCACTTACTTCCCTACTAGTGGCCAGCAACGTATCTGCCTGAGGAAAGTGCAGCTTTATTCCTGAATATCAGGAGTGCAGAGATATGTTTTAAAGTTGGTAATCAATGTTTTCCACTTGGCTGATTTTTAGCTGTTACCTTGTTAAGTTTCTCTTGGGTGCTTGACAAACTTGATTTTGACAATATTTTGTTAGACTTCCTGATGGATTATCTCAGGTTATTTTACAGCTCATTGTAGAACAATGCCAAGATGTCACCTCTAATCTTTTTTGCTAACTTCCCAAGTTAAGGACCTACAGGGAAATACAGATCCACTGTTGTGAGTCTTCTCTATCTGGGGAACATATTTCCTAGTTGCTTTTCCATTCCTTATTGCACAGTCCAGCATTGCATTTTCATGAGAAATGTAATATATTATATCTACATATCCAATCATCTCATCTATTCACTTCAGCCTGAAGAAAGGGATGAATCAAAAGTTTGGTGTGTAAACATTACTGAGTTGGCTTTACTCAAAATAGGGTTCCATATTGCACTTTTTTAGGCCTGTCCTACTCTGTGTTTCAARCCTGGCTGTGCTTGCAACCACTGCAACTCTGAACAGGTGACTGTAACTTCATGTAGAGCGCTTTGATGCCATGAACTGGAACTGCTTTGTCTGGAATGGCTTACTTTCCTTTTGTGAAATATAAGGGAGGAAATGGGCTAGTAGCAGTAATCACCACACTAGTAGGCTTGTCTGTATTGCCTTACCTGRGCAACGGTTATTATTCCTGGGATCTCTTGTTACTGTGACTTTCCAGTTGTTGAATTTTTCTTTTAATTTCTGACAGTTCCACTGAGGATGGAGGCCTTAATTATATGAGAGTGGAAGAGGGGAGTGTTTAAGACCCCTTATGGGTTATGCTCATTTGGTAGTGTGTGACATGTGTGTGTATATACATATGTATGTATCTATAAATACGTCTAAATATGAACAGAAAAGTTTCAGAATGYAGTGCTTTTTGTCATCATGATGCTGTCTACGTACAAAGGAAGCCATTTGGGAAACTATGTAGGCATAATTCAAATCCCGAAGACTTGCCTGTGATAGTATGATCAACCTGCTGACCTCTCACTAGGCTTACTCCACTTGATCAACATCTTTTTTGTACTGGAGGCACCAAAACTGGATACAGCATTCTAGATATGGTCTGAGTGCCCCAAATAAAGGGCCCTTCCCTTGATGTACTGACTGTGCTTCTGTTGAGCATACTGTCCACTAGGATCTCCAGGTCCTTTTCAGCAGAGCTGTTTCCTAGTCAGTCTGTACCAGTGTGGGAATTTATTATGTCACAGATGCAGGACTTTGCATTTATCTTTAAATTTCATAAATTCTTGTCAGCCTACTCCCCTAGTGCATTTAGGTCTACTCCTCTAATGCATTTGGGATCCCTGCTCCTGAGTGTATCCTCAACCTGATGTTGTTTGCAAACTCAAAGGTACATTTTATCTCCTCTAGGTTATTGGTAAAGATATTGAACAGAACAAATCTTAGGATAGATAGACCCTTGGGGATCTCAGCCCACTTCTAACTGGACTCCACGTAGAATGCAAAGCATTAACCGCTAACTACCATTTGAGACTGCTAATCTAAGCAGCTTTTCACTCATCTAATAGACTACTAAATTGCAATTAGATATGAGGATGCTGTGGGATCTTGCTAAAAAACCTTGCTAAAATTAAGGTAGATAACATCCACTGCTTTCCACTCATGCTCAGGTCTTCTCATTTTCTCACAGAAGGCAATCTGGTTAGTGAAAAATGACTTGTTGTTAATAAATCCATGCTGGCTATTCCTGATTGCCTTCKCCTTTGTTTGCCCAGAAGTGTGTTCCAAGAGGAGTTGCTCTGATTTTCCTAGAGACTGAAGTAAGGTTGACCAGCCTATTCCTTAACCATCTGTGTTGCTCTTTCAGTAGATGGGTGCAACATTTACCTTCCTCTAGTCATCAAGGGCCTCTTGCAGTCTCCATAATCTTTTAATAGTGATGGAGAGCAGCCTCATTACTGACAGCTAATGTTACTATAGCTGACATTAGTCAACTATCTCTGTCCTCAGGTACATCCCATCAAGTTGTATGGACTTGCATGGGAGGAGATTTCTTGAGAGATTCCTGATTTCTCTCCTCTTTGCAGACACAAAAGCCTGGAAAACCATGTCAGTAAAGAGTGAGGCAGAAAACATGAAGGGTAGAATTACTCTGAATCTTGTATTTACATTAAATAATTGTCTCTAATTTTTGTAATGGTCTTTGAATTTGAAATGCTTGAGACCTAATTTATCTCTATAT
Source organism: Rhea americana (assembly GCF_003343005.1). Taxonomy (NCBI): domain Eukaryota; kingdom Metazoa; phylum Chordata; class Aves; order Rheiformes; family Rheidae; genus Rhea; species Rhea americana. Next base: position 1,707,057 of record NW_028187133.1, on the reverse strand, counting down.
AACTTTAGAAATTTGAAAAGGAAAGATATAATATTCCTTTTTGTTTACTATGCCCTGTAAATTGGGAAACAAATTATGCAGTTTTAGGATTTCTTGGAAATAGGGTAGCAATTATATATTTCTTTTCACTGCCTGCATGATTGGACTCATTATCAAAAGTTTTCTGTTTGTCAGGATTCCAAATAGAAAATGTAAAACATGGAAATTGTAAAAACAGTGGAAAATGTGGAAATTGTAAAACGTCTTAAAATCTGTCAGTTTTTAAGTTAACTTTAAAATGATTTTTTCTAATTGGCGCCTCTCAGTTGTAAAGTGARTTCTGTGAAAGCTTAACTCTCTGAGGTGCGTTTGAATTCAAGGAGCCTGTTACTTCTTGAAGAGCAAATATACAAACTAAAAACTGAACCTCATGTATCGACTTTATGCACAGGTCCCTGAAGTAGCCCCACAACTTATCTCCAGCAGTCTGATCAGGCTTTTTACCTCAGAAGTGCGGAGTTTGAAGCAACTTCATTGGTTTCCTGTTTTCCAAGCTGGCTGTGGCTGTAGGCTGTGCTGGCAGTGTTAGCTGTGCTTAGCACAGTTAATGGGGTGAGAGGCAGGAAAAGGTTTTGGCTTGTTACTGCATCTAGACTTGCTTACACTCAAATTGCTCATGGCTTGTAAGCATCATGTACCAGGCAGGAAGCATATGACAAGTACAAAATACATGTTACAATRTTGGGCTGAGAGGTTATAGCTGCTGCACCTTCTGGCCTTGGCCATCAGAGGGCACTGCAGAAGTGAGTGAGGAGATAACGTGAATATTTTTGCATGAAGTGAAGTGTAGCCTTTCTGTATGGCAATGGTATTTGTTTGGGGGGGGGGAGATGAAGACATAAGATTGAATTCTTAATTCTGAATGTGTGGTGTTTTGGTCCCGTACAGAATAACTGAGGCAATTTTGAGTCAATTTAAATAACTTGGAGTTTATTCTTTTGGTATACACCAAATGCACATAAATATTTCAATCAAATGCCACTGATTTTTAGTTTTGTGATTATTTTTTCTGTATCTGCCAGTATATGTATAAGTTAAATGTTAAGCATTCAGAAACTCTGAAGATGCTTTAGCAGCAGCCTCATGAATCTTCTTGCCTGTGCCATTCACAGTTGTTATCTGGCTTTTACCTATTTATCATAGAATCATAGAATCAGTAAGGTTGGAAGGAACCTCTGGAGATCATGTAGTCCAACCTCCCCGCTCAGCAGGATCACCTAGAGCATGTTAGGCAGGGTTGCATCCAGGCAGGCCTTGAAGATCTCCAGAGAAGGAGACTCCACAACCTCTCTGGGCAACCGGGGCCAGTGCTCCGTCACTCTCACAGGGAAGAAATTCCCCCTCACGGTCAGGAGGAACTTCCTGTGCTTCAGTTTATGCCCATTGCCTCTTGTCCTGTCACACCGGACAACTGAAAAGAGTTTGTCCCYRTCCCCTTGACACCCTCCCTTCAGGTACTTGTACACATTGATAAGATCCCCCCTCAGKCTTCTCTTCCCCAGGCTGAAGAGGCCCAGCTCTCRCAGCCSTTCCTCATAGGGCAGGTGCTCCAGCCCTCTGATCATCTTTGTAGCCCTATACTGGACCCTCTCCAGTAGCTCCATGTCTCTGTTGTAGTGGGGASCCCAGAACTGSACACAGGACACAAGATGAGGCCTCMGCAGGGCTGAGTAGCAGGGCAGGATCTCCTCCCTTGACCTGCTGGCAATAGTCGTCTTAATGCACCCCGGGTGCATTATTATTATTATGGTGATGATGTGTAGCTCATTCTGTTTTTAATCCTGTCTAGCAAGTATTGCTGTGTTCATTTGAAGTTTTTGGTGTCTGAGATGCGAGTAACACTGTTGTTGTCCAATTAATGTTATGACTAATCACATTAATGTTCTAGTCATGAGACTCCTTCTGTAAGGTTTAGCATCAAACTAAATCAAGTCTATGACCATAAATGAGCAATTCTGTTTTTCTCTCTCTCTTTTCTTTTTTTTCTTCGTTTAGGCTGCTTAGCATTGTTTTTTATGAGCAATATGTTTGTTCTCCGTAGTGGCTTGGTTAATTTTGTTCATAGTGTCGTTATTTTTTACTAAACGGGCATTTCTCGTTCCTTTTTTTTTTTTTATCTTATACATTATAACCCTTATCTTTAATATCAGCAAGCCTTTCTCTCAGATCAGTTTTTTTCAAATGATACTTATTCTATCCAAATGGCATTCTTTTTTATGCATAAAATGGACRAGTAGCTATTTAATAATAATTTCCCATTTTGGAAACTTTGGCCTCTTTTTCTTGGTTTTTGGGATTTCTTAGATTGCTACTTGGRCATTTTCTTTTATCATTCTTCTTAGCATCCTTTTATAAATCTTCTGTAATCTGAGATATTCTGTGATGCAAAATCATTACTGCTTATTTGTCATCATCAGTGGATGATAGTCATTCTGTGTTACAGCTTTCTTCTTAGCCTTGACACTGTATTCTTCAGACCTAACCTGGGACCAGTTAGGATTGTAACCAATTTTTTTCAAACAGATGATGATTTCTTTGTGTATGTACTTTGTTTTCCTACAAACATAGCTTATTGATTCTCTGCAGGTACTGTTTAATCAGTTAGATATTGAGAGATGTACTGCATTTGTTGTTGTATGAAGAGTTCAAACTTCTGATGCTCTGGAGTCACAGTACTATTGTTCCCAATCTCATGTTTTTACTCTGTCAGCACAGCTATGAAATTGCATATCAGGTTTGTTATAGAGATACAAGGCTGCTTCAGGCTTTAGCTGTTATCACAAGATTGTGTCTAAAATTTAAGTAGAGTTTTTAACATTCGTATTTCCAGTTATGAGCTGTTCCTTTTTTCTTTTTTTCTGGTGACATGAACTCCATGGTCCTCTATCTTGGCTTGTAATRAGGGGAGTGAGGAGGAGCCTTAAGAGTATAATTTGCAAAAGCTCTGCAGTTTAACTATGTTATATTGAACTGGGAGGATTATTAGAGCTTAGGATAGTTTCTGTATTCTCATAGACAAGATTCTCGTTGGAATGGACAGATAATGTTTCTTACCTGTATCTCTCAAGACTAGATAGATATTCTCTAGAGATACTTTATTTTCTTACATTAAGGATACCGGCTCCATCAAAATATGAAAACTAGAATTAATGTCTAGTGCGAATCCCTGAGTGTTTCTTCAGAACCAATGACTGGGAAGTTTCCATGATTCTTTTCCTGCTGATCAGCTACGTGTGTCATGGCTGAAGTCTGGAGGGAGACATTTTACAATCTTATGTTTAATATAGAACAGAGCAAACCTGTCAAGAACCTCAACAGTTATGGGTCATTTCAAATTTGGAATTTGGCCATGCCAATGGCTGCAGACTTCCGTTAAGACTTGTCATCACTTGTATGCTTTCCAGTTGATACTTGAAGTTAGTAGAAATGAAAAAGGTATCCTTAATATTTAATTTCTTTTGTTCAAAAACAGTTCACTGTTAAAGCCAGTCTATTGATATATTTCTATCTTTAATATGGGTTCATGTTGATGTTCAACCATATGGTTCAGTATTCAATATGATTGCATACTGATACAATCATCGTTCATTGTTCTGACACCTGGACACACATACAAGAGTTTTGCAGATCGCTGCTGCAGTCGCAATGTTTGATATACTGCTTCTTTAAATAAAGCCATCTGTTGTTCCATGTAGTTTATCAACTTCTCTTGACCCACTAGTGAAACCAGGATATTTGAGAGTGTGAGGGGAAGGGAATAGTAGGTTTTGGAGTCACCTTACTAAGGCAACTTACAAAAAAGTGTTAATAATAGGACWAGTCTCCAGGAAGTAAGATTCTATTTAAATTCTTTTTACTGTCAGACCTTTCTTAGGATCTGTATTTTGTGTTCTTTTCTTGGCAACAAATTTAATTCTACAACAAGCAAAAAAACCCCAAAACAAAACAAGCCCAAAACTCTGCATTACAGAAATCTGTGCTTAAGAATTTTTAATTTCCATCTTTTTTTTTAAGAAGCCTTGTTTCTTACTCTTTGTGGAGCCACAGCCTTAAGCAAGTATGCTTAAGTGATAACTGTGCAGCTTACTGTGGAGTTAACAGAACTAACTAATATGGAGATAAAATAATGCAACCGCATCAGTGTTACATCATGCTGCGCCTGATGACTCTGAGAAGTGGAAGAAGGTCATAACAGATGCAGTTCCATGCTAATGTGGTGATTTTATCCTTAAGATTACTAGTAGCATCTCTAGTTAAACCTGTTCAGCTCTCAAGGAGGCAACTGTATTTTAAACAACAGTGCTAGATAGATATCACGGCTTTACTGCATGGGAACTTGAATAYAGTGCAAATGTAATTCAGATTTGCTTTTAATTCAGCTTGAATCCGCTTGATTTAAATAGCAATATAAATTTAGGCTGTTTTGCCCATCAGGAGTGGGTTGAAACTGTGTTACTAGCTAAACCTCTAAAGAAGCAGAGGCTTGGGCTACAGAACTCATCATTTTGGAATGTGCTTCTCAACTGCTGCTTCAGTTATCTGCTCTTTTGACAAGATAAAATAGCAGCCCCAAAAGAGATGTGGTGCTTTTTTTTTTTTGCATAATCTGCCTGTAAGCAGCACTTCTTGTATAGTTCAGTTTTGTTGTTTTCTTCCTGTAATGAAGATTTACCCTGAGGTTTGTGAGAGTTGATCTTATAGTAATAAATGTAGTAAGAGAAGTACTACTTCTTCAGCAGTAGAGAATCTGACGTTACTATCATTAAAATATTGTGAGATATTATGGTTAGTGTTAGCCATTATTGTTTATAAGCCATTCTTGTGAAGTTTGAATCGGAGAACAACACTGATACGTACTGCATTAAATTGAAAATTTAGTCAACTATGAAATTATGCAGCATTAGRTTAGAAGGCCCTATATAGGTTCAAATAACATGATATCTGCAGATACTTTGAGCATTTGGAAAGGATTTAATTTCTCATGCCCATTGGTGACCTGAAACTGAAGGTCTTTATCCGGAAGGGCAGTGTCAGGTATACTTACTTAACTGTGTGTTATGTTAAAACTTAAATTTTCTTTAGCTGCAAAACAGAATGGAATGTCTCTGGTTTACAAAGCTAATCTAAACCAATCCCAGAACTGCATCGTGCAAATTAATGAAAAGATGTTCTAAGTTTTACAAGCCTGTAAGTATTTCCTCTACTTACAAAAAAMCAGCAATTCTTTTAATACCTTACAGTAAGCTTAAGTGCTTGAAGTCACTAAGCAAAGTAGTACTATAAATCAGTGTGTTCTAAATTTGTATATAGAAGCATTGTCTTTTATTCTCTAAAAGCTGAATTGAGAGAAAAGGTTAATTTAGGATAAAGATACAGACCTCCCAGTGTAATCATTGAATAGACTACTAAGATAATGTTGAGGATAAGTATCACTGTTGTAGCCAAACTGTGATTGTGGAAGAGACTAATTTTGTATTTGGATGGTGAAGTTCTGTATACGTCACTCCTAAACAGGATTTACCTCACTAAMGAAGAAGGTGAATGATGAGACAGTTTAAACTTCTGCTAGTTACTCTGCATTTTTAAGTTACCTTCAGTCTTGAGTACTTGTCTCAAAGGTAAAGGCTTACTCAATCTTCTTGACATGAATAGATTATTTAAAAACCTTTGAAAAATCTAGAGRAGACAGAGCACAGACTATCTCAAACTAAACTTTAAGTTCCTATCTTTTTTTGACAGAAATTTAAATCTTTTAAGCATAATAGACTAATTTTAGACTAAAATTCCTTTTTTTTTTTTTTTTTTAAAGTGTATTATGAAGTGTTCTGATTGACTGTTAGGGCTATATGTTTTTTTAAAAAATAGAATTTTTATTGGAAGCAGATGAGACTTCCTTGATTCTTACATCTGAGCATTTGCTAACATATGAAAATCAAACAGGCTATTCTAAACAACTTTATTTTAATTAAAAATAACCCGGAGTTGTTTTGCCTGATCACTTGCTAGTTTTTTGAGATACATCATCTGAGTTACCTGACTGTGTTGTATGAAGAATATCGTCTTCCTTATTTTGAATAAGCAATCTTTTATTACCATTTTACACCCTTAATTTCGTATCTTGGAAGATAAAGTAAACAAATCTGCCTTACTCACTTTATCCATGATGCTCCTTATTARTGATTGTTCCCAAATATACAACCGTGAATGTGAAATAAGGATTTCTTAAACTATACATAGAAGAATTCTGTAATATCTTCTCAATATATGGGTTAATTTTTTTTATTGCTGCATGGGTGAAACTGTTGTTTTTTTTGTAACTATAGAGGTATTTAAAAGGAGGATTTGAAGATGTATTTACCTAGCATTCTTATTTGCTGAGGGAAAAAAGAGGAGCTCCTCTTTTCTTTGTTCTTYTTTTTCCTTAAGAAGTGACAGATAACTTGGAAGTAGTTGCAGTGTGTAGGTAAAATGATAGCTGTAACATACACGTGTTGTCTTCCTTTYTGTACTTTGTACTACTGTGGTATGCTGTGTATACATCCTAGTTTCTGAATTACCTCTCAAAATTTGAACGAACCTGTATTCCATTGACAAGGAATTTAACTTCTAGTTCACAGAATTGCAAAATGGTTGAGGTTGGAAGGGACCTCAGGAGATCATCTAATCCAGCCCCCTGCTAAAGCAGGGTTTTCTAGAGCATGTTAGACAGGATCATGTCCAGGTGGTCTGGGATTTGGAGTGTCCCCAGAAACTCCACAAYCCCTTTGGGCAACCTATTCCAGTGCACTGCCATCCTCACAGTAAAGAAGTTTTTCCTTATATTCAGATGGAACTTCCTGTGTTTCATTTTGTGCCCATTGCCTCTTATCTTGTCAYTAGGCACAATTGAAAAGAGTTTGTCCCCATCCSCTTGACACCCTCCTTTAAGGTATCTGTAGATATTGATAAGATCCCTTCTCAGTCTTATCTTCTCCAGGCTAAACAGGCCCAGCTCTCACAGCCATTCCTCATAGGGCAGGTGCTCCAGCCCTCTGATCATCCTCGTAGACCTACGCTGGACCCTCTCCAGTAGCTCCATGTCTCTGTTGTAGTGGGGAGCCCAGAACTGGACACAGGACACAAGATGAGGCCTCAGCAGGGCTGAGTAGCAGGGCAGGATCTCCTCCCTTGACCTGCTGGCAAAACTCTTCCTAACGCAACCTAGGATGCCATTGGCCACTTTGACTACAAGGGCACATTACTGGCTCATGGCTAACTTCTTGTCCACCAGGATTCTYAGGTCCTTCTCTGCAGAGCTGCTTTCCAGCAGGTCAGCCCCCAACTTGTRTTGGTGCATGAGGTTATTCCTCCCTAGGTGCAGGACCATGCACTTTGAACCTCATGAGGTTCMTCTCTGCCCAGCTCTCCAGCCTGTCCAGGTCTCTCTGAATGGCAGCACAGCCTTCTGGTGTATCAGCCTCTCCTCCCAGTTTGGTGTCATCAGCAAACCTGCTGAGGCAGCACTCTGTCCTTTTATCCAGGTCATTGATGAAGAAGTTGAACAAGACTGGCCCTAGTCCTGAGCTCTGGGGGACACCACCATAGACCTTAAACTAGACTTTGTTCTTTGTCTTYAGACTTGAGTGATTAGTTTGTATAACTTGTCACTAGTACAGGTGAATAGCAATTGCTGTTGTAGGGTTGCTGTTTATGACCCACTCACATGTTCTGTGTGGAATACAGACTTGCACCAAACAAAACATCTGCCTCCTGGTCCAGCTGTGACTGACACCACTTGGGGAACAAGACACTCCAGCTGACTGAGGRGTCCAAGACCTGGCTGGCGGCCTGGTTTCCATGTGTAATGTGGTTCCCCTTTGGGCTCAGCTTTTTGCAGTGTTGGATGTTGTAGATATGTCCTCTCCCTCCACCCCAGGCTATTATTTTTCACTATTTATTTTTTTCTAATATAAAAGCTTAGTATAAACTGCTGCTGGCCTGGTTGGTCATGCTAATCTTGTTGACTTTTATTTAAATCCTACTTGCTGTTATTACCTGAGTTGCTATCATCTTCTGGCTTTGGTTCAAATGTGTTGTAAGAATATAAAGCTGTTAAGAGTTCATCCATGCTTCCTTTTTCTTTTTTTTCCTGCATATCTCTAAGCCATTAGAGCAGCGCAAATGTGGTCCAGAGCTTTTGGTCAAGCCTTCTATTAACAATTTTCTATGCTTTCCTCATTTTCTCAGTGCATATTTGAATCATCTCATGAGTTAGAGCTGGACATATGTAGTCAAGGTCTCATTCTCTGAGTGATACTTCTAGGCAGGCTTCAACCCTTGATAATATACAGCTGTTTTCACCTGTGACTGGTAAAATGTGTTAGGTGCATAAAGTTTGAAATAAAAAATTGAGAAGTTATTGTTTTGTTRTGTGTGCCTTTCCATTTTGACTTATTGAGCTGACCTTAAAGAGCAGAGATAATCTTTTAGACAAATAATTTCCCATTAATCCTTGCTTCCTAAAACAATGCTGTATGTGGCATGTAGGGTGACTGTGATTGCTTTGGCATTTTATCAGACCTGTTTTCCATTTTCTCCTAATCTTTTCAATGGCCTCCAGCACATACTTGAAAACAGTTTTATCTTCTCAACCTCTGTAACCTTATTGTCTGTGTCCCAGATAATTTTTCTCCTGCTTGAATATTTTATATGGTTAAGTCTTGGTGAGGCCACAGTTTAGTGTGAAAGAGCTAGCTTTCAGTGCAAAATTGATTGGAGTTTTTCATATGACTTTTAACCATTGAAGAAAATATTATAAAAMGTGAACTTTAAAGTTTAAGAACAATGCAGTTTTGATTATTGTGAGTACTATCGAAGGTGTGCCTAGGGCTTGTCATCAGTGTATTCCAAATTTTCTATACATATGTATGTGTGTGTTTATATAAATATATATATACATACATACATATATATATATATATATGTATGTATTTGACAGGTCTTTGGAAGAAATCACTCAACACACCCAATTACAATTTAGTGAAGTTCACTTGAGAGCTGTTCTGATGTTGAAGTAGTATGCTAAACCTGTTTTTTTTTATGCTTGTTCTAAAAAGAAAGGTGATGTCTAGTCAAAAGCAAGCTATTTTAGTTGTTGTACTGAAAGAGAATGGAAACATGGAATCCAATGTTGTGATGATAKAATTTGTCATCTGCTTTTTATAGTACTCATCTTAGGAAAGGGTTGAATTGCTTTCCTACTTTAGTCAAGAAGGAATGGATTGCCAGCTTGTATATAAAATTTTGATCTCCCTTAAGGGAGATCATTTTTGGGTAGCTCTCTGTACAGTTGTCCCTCTTTCCTGAAGAGTCTTTAGCTTTCAGGTTCAGGGTGTTTTTTTGTGCGTGTGATAGATGAGGGTTTTTTTGTTGGACACCTGAGATAGTTGATGTTCATCCTTGTCCTTCACTAAATCCCAATCTAGAYAAAATTGAGGATTAGAGAGAAAAGTAACAGGAATAGATGTGCTTCTAATAGATTGTATCTGTAAAACATGAGTAATATTTCAATGTTGTTACGGGACATAWTTTTTTTTAAATAAAAGACCATGAAATCTGGTTCTCTCCTTTGCAAAAATCAAATCTGATTTAGGTACAGATATGGAAATGTGACAGAAAAGAAATTCATTAATGAATAAGTCTTGTATTTGCTTCATCATTGTATCTTAGATTTTATAAATTTGTACTTTTAAACTAATTTCCTCAGCTAAATTGTAACATTATTTAGGGTTTTGCTGGTTTAAATCTGGCAATATGGATGTTCATGATAGACTGAAACATCTGTTAATTATTTACAGGCCTATTACAAAATTAATTGGCAGTCTTATTTCATCTTATGAAGATATGATTGTCTCCCTTTTTGTGTTATCAGTATAAACTACAATGACATGGAAAGTGGRCATACATTTTCTTTAGTAATAATGGTGGAGGAGAGAATGGGAAGAAGTGGAGGAAAAAAGTAATGATGAAAAGATACTAAAAATGTATTTCTGTAATTATATATACATATTCAGTACTTTCAAAACTAGTGAGAACTGTCAGTTTGTAGAGTTTATTCCATCTCCTTATGCCAGATATCTTAAAGACTGCCTCTTAGTGGGATATGAATACTTACTCATTAGTATGCTCCATGCTTTACARTACTGCTGCATTCAGGACTAATTTAAACAGGTCAGGCCCTTAATTCAAGAGAAATGCACTTTATTTAAGGGGATCAGGGAGAGGTTTTTGTCCACAACTGCTTTTCTAATGTTCAACTCTCACTGTATCTATATTTGAAGATCCATAAATCCTTGCTGAGCTGGGTAGTGAAACAGTATGAATGTGTCCTCACGCTCCAGGAGCTATAACTGAGGTTTTGTGTCAGTCTGGACTCAGCTTGCCCAAGGGTTTCTTCCTGTGACTTTTTCTTTTTTCTTTTTTCTTTCTTTTTCTTTTTCTTTTTCTTTTTTTTTCTCCTTTACCTCATCTATAAACATTCATTTTACTCTTACCTTCTATCTTAATAATGTGTTCATTGTTAATACTCACATCATAAATAATATGGCTTCTTTATTTCTATTGTTACTGGTAAGCATCAAGGGGGAAAATGCATCTAAATTGCAATGGGAAAGCACAATGGGAAATGTGCTTGTGTAAGGATATGCGGATTGTGAGCCCATCTGATTAACAACTATKCAGCATAAGAGGCTAGGACAAAAGACAGGAGAGGTAATAAATTGAACACACTAGCCCTAGAAAACAGGAGATAATGAAGATGATGTCTGACAGTTTTGGTTTTCATTCATTGATTGATGGGCTACTGAAGGAATAGCTCAGCTATAGTCCAGCTACCACAGAGACCCTCTTGTTGTGAGATCAGTCAGCAGGTAGAACAGATCTGGCATGTGTGTGTTCGTGTATGTATATATTGGCAAACTCAAATAATCAAATTAAAAAATTGCATGTTGGTGGCATTTTCTTAATGTGAGTGTCGTTTTCTTTCTTTTGGAATAGTGTCCTTTGGAAAAGAAAATATTTACATATTAGCTCTTACTCATCATAGTTTGTGGAATGTCATTGCTATTGCTGAGAGTTGAGATTAAGTAAAATATTTGAAAATGCTGATAAGTAGACTCAAAGTAATGCTGATTTTTTAGAAGCAAGAAATRTAAGGACCTGTCACATGTTCAGTTATTCACTACAGATAAGAATATAATCACTGCTGGTTGAACTTCTGGGAAGCTAGGACTTAACTCTCCTGCAGGCTAACAAGAGGGGCTCTGAAATAAGTGATTTTGCTTCTTAAAAGAAGTAAGATAAAACCAAAAAAACCCCTTGTAAAATATGTGTAACCAAGCAAAAGTATTCTGTTGTGGTCATGTGTGAGTCAGGTTGTTTATGTACAAACTGTAGCTGTAATAAATTCTCATACTAGTGGAAGCTAAATTACCGCGAAATTCAGGACAGCTCTTGTACGGGATCCTCAATGTAATAAATTTTTGACAGTTATGGAAAACTGAGTGCAGTAGTAAGACTCTATGAGATTGAGTAACTTTTGGCTCCCAGATAAATGAAACATCTTCTCTCTCTCTCCCTCCTCCTCCCTTTTTTTTTTAATTTATTTATTTATTTATTTTTTATTTTAAATCGTAGTTCTGCTGTAGAGTGTCAAAGCGGCAGACCAGTTATTTCCTGCAGTGCCTTCTGAATGGCATATTGCTTGGTTAATAAGGCTTATCAAGATTGATAGTTGCATAACTCCTTTCTTARGATACTGAGATATGTATGATGCTCTACTTTGAAGAGCAACAGATGAAGCTGTGTAGTAGTAATGATTGCTAAGGAAAATGAGATTTTAATTGAACTGACTGGTAGATAAACATATAAATTCCAATTTCTTCTTTTTTTTTTTAACTTCATAGAGTCTCTAGTACTGGATTTTTTTTTTTTCCTAGCATGTTTGTAGCATTGTTTTTAATGCACTTTTGGTACAGTTGAGCATTTGTGCTGTGCTATGTGAAAAGTTTTTGATGGAAAACCTGCCATGGTTCCTGAGAGTGACTTTGTGAAAGGTGCTTAAGGGTGCAATAATTAATCTTTTGTGCTTTCTAGCAATTGTTTTCTCTGTGGAATTGGCTAGTGTCTCTTAAATTATGCAGGGATGTTGGTCTCTGTAATTTCCTTCTAATGAATGATGGGAATGAGAGTGGAGGTGGGGTGATTTAAAAAAAAAAAAAAAAAAAAAAAAGTTAAAGTCTTGAAGTCACTGCCTTCTCAGTGCTCCCAACTATCTTCTCCTCCTCCTGAATGGTGCTACATTGGAGCAGGTTAATAAAAATGACAATTTTCATATTTGAATTGAAGAACATTTTTCAGATTACTGGAAAACCAGAATCAGTATTTAGTCTGTGAAAATGAGAGAAAGACAGAAAAAAGTGGAAGCACCTTCTCAAAAGGTACCCCTAAAAAAAGAAACAAAATTGGCATGCAACCCATACACAGTAGGCAGTATTGAAGAGATGAAGAAATATTTGCATGTCTTAGCAATCTGTAGTAAACAAAAAGTAAATGATTCTACTTTCTGGTTTTGTAAAGGCCAGTGTTTTAGTACTCTATTGATTGTTTTAAAAATACTAGATATCTGGAACTAGATATTAAGATGAGTGAGAACAAAACAAAACATTAAAGTTGAGAAAAGTATTGGTAGAGGACAAATCAGTAGTGAAATAGTTAAAGATTTTGATGAGGCTGTTGATAACTTCAGTGAAGAACCTTCAGTGGAAAAGCAGTAGTATTTAACAGAAGATTTAGATTTTGCTGACAAAGTAGCTTTCTAAGTGGCTACTTCAATCTACATATAATTAAACTCTGAAAGACATTATACAATATTGCAAGAAGGATGGAATTAATAAACTGTTTTGGRGGGAAAACATCTAATGAGAGTCCTGGTAGGTGTCAACTCTAACTTTCCATTAGAATGCAAAAAACCACACGAGATGAGTTAATTTACATAATTTAACTCTAACGTGCAAGTGAAATGAGTATATCCACAAGTAATAACAATTGCAGAAAAACAGTTCATTTATAAATTTAAATGTAGTTTAATTATTGAAAATTTTCACTTTAAAGATGAAATATTAATCTTCAGCACAAATGCTATTCATATGTTAATGTGAATATGAAAATTAAAAACTTTAAGTCAATTAATTTTAGAAGCAAATGCCTCAGGAAAATATTAATTATTATTCTGAATGCATCTGAGAAAAGCTGAACTGAACTTAGAGTTCAGTTTCTTCAAAGTTTTTAAAGTATTAGGTAAATAGCTAGGGCATGGTAGCAATGAAATTCTTAAGTATTAATCGATTTTCTTCTGTTTCGGAAATTTCATCCCTTGGCAGCTTGAATTAACTGACCAAGTATATATCTATGATTTTAATTTATTAAATGTAGCACTTAAGTGCTACATAGATGGTAACTGCACCTCCATCCCCCCAATTTAGATTCAAAAAGGAAATTAAAAGTTGAGATTATAAAGTGTATTTTTAATTTTATGCGTTAAATTTGTATATTGCAAAAAGCATTTTTGAATGTCAAAAACATTTTAATTAAAAAAACAAAGCAAACAATTAATATATTTATTCTATGTGAAGTATTAGCACACAATCCATACAAAAGGAGCTRGAATGTTTTTATCAAGTGTATTTCCATGCAATTTCTGCTGAAATAACTTTTAATACCTTAAAAAAACCTTAGTGAAAATACTTACTATTATTGTATAGTGCTTGAGACTTGTAATGTGTTGCAAAAGGTTAAAAACAAACTTTTTTCAAAAGAAAACTGATCAGTGCTAAAATGTCAATTGTCTAGGTACAGCAGTATACTAGCATGTAAATATTGTTCTCTTATTTCAGGTTCCCTAGCTGCATAGCATTTGCATTGTGACATTTTGTTACAGCATTAGCAAGACAGTTGATGTTCCAGAATCAATCAGTTTTTGTTGGCATGAGGCACTGTGCAAATTAGTTGGACATTGCAGACTTTTTAATTATCTTTAAATGACTTTTTTTGACAAAGCGTAGATTTCATGGCTACTTACTGCTTGACTGCTATATAGTATAAATTTTGAAATGTATACAAGACCACCATATAAAGTAATCATTGTAAAATGTCTTAACCAAAAAAAAAAAAGCAAAAGAAAACAGTATGTAAACTTCCCCCCCTAGTATGAAACTTTTATAAATTTTATTTTAATTTAAAGAGTATTTTGTCTTATTGCATTAAAACACAGTATGCCAAAACAGGCTGTGCTATCAGAGAGTTCATATCCTTTAAAACTATTAAAAAAAAACCTTAGGGTTATGTTGAAGATGTTATAAAGCTTGTGAATTCCTGTTCATTAGCAATGCTTCTAATCAAGAAAAAAWTTATTGTAAAGCCTTTTCGTGACTAATGCTTGCCCCACTAGACTGTATTCAGGAACAAAAGGCACAATAAAATCTTCATATCTGAAGATAAATAAAGTCTTTATTTCCCAGTGCAATCCAAATGATTAGTATTAGGAGCAAGATGTCAAGGTATGATAGACGGTCCCGTTAAATGCTGTGGATTTTTCTTGAAGGTGCACATTAACAAACATGCAGTTGGGCTCTACATAAGGGAAAACTGAGTTTTAAAGGCCTGTTATTTACTGTAATGATATTTGATATGTACCTGTCTCATTTTGATCCTAAATACTTTAAATATGAAAAGGGTAACTGCATGTGTGTATTGTATTCTGTGTGTAATGTTTCCTACACATTAATTTGAAGACAACTGTTTGAAAAATGCTTGTYTAATATTAAAGAGGTGATTGGACCAAGTGTTGCCCCTTTGATGTGCATAGTAATTTTAAATAAATAGTACTAAACATGGTCTCTCTTATTTTAATTTCACTTGAATTTTTGTAAGTAGTACTGAATTACCAGGCTAGAACATAAATCTGTGTTTTAATTTCAGAGAAGATGACTTCTAACTGCATATTGTTACTTTGCATGTTGCTGTTGCAAGTACATTTATTATTTGTGTGCAMGCTTGAACTCAGCTGGGTGATGCATTTAGCAGGAACAAATAGACCACAGTGAAAGGTGTGAAAAGAATGATTTTCTGTTTTCTGATGAACATGTACAGCATAATGATTTCTTCATGTTTTTGACATAATTTGTTCTTGTAGTTTGTAAGGAGGGAAAACATCAAAGTTGTGCTGTGACTTGTTCAGCAATGTGTTACAGAATTGTCAAGTGTGCTATGAGCAGCACCTCAGCGCTCTATCTTCATGCAGAATAGAAAGCTGAGAATTAAATGGGCAGTTAACATTTTTTTGTCCAAATTTTTTGTTACATAGATGTATTTTAAAATCCTGAAAATAGGCTTGTTAGTCTTTGGAGATGAATCACTGTTATCAGAACTCTTAACAGCAGGTTTTGACAAATTTCAGGAAAAATTGTAGGGATCTGTATGTGTGYGTGACAAGTGAAGGGGTTTTCCCTTGCTCAGTTTAACTAGTCATCTATTGAGATCCTACTTTAGCTCAAATCCARTCTAGATTGTTTTTCTGACTGATCATTGCATAAAAAAGTCCCTATTTTATCAATATTTAAAGCAAGATGTAGCATTAGCAGCTTCTAGCTTTAAAATCGAGGTAATCATAACGTGACCTTGCAGAAGTATAGTGGCATAATGTAGAGAAACATCACCTTGGGAGGGCTCTTGTGAAGTCTATATCCATAAAGCCATGCATGTACTTTGTATTCAGTTCATATATTCATCTTCTGTTCATCTGTTACCACTGGTCAATAAACTAAGGTATATTTATTACTGCCTACACAAACAATGGTTGAATGGTTGCAGGTTTGTTAGCAGCAAGGTTTTCACCTTTTTTTTTTCTTTTCTTATTTTATTTTTTTTTTTTTTTTTTTATAAATCAGAACATTAATTACCCAGGAAATGGTCTCCTGTACTGGGAAGCTGAACAGGTTTCATGTATAATTTATATATGGAAATTTAGATGTCAACACTGTGACAAATTGTCATATAAATATTTTTGCAGTTAGATTTTTCTGCATCTGTCTTCCTCAAAGAATGAGCATAATACAGATCTCAGCACTGNTTTATAAATCTCAGAGAATCCCATAGAGGTGTAAACATCAGTATATTTCAGCCTACAAGATAACAGGTTTTTTTTCGTTGTGCTTTGCAAACTGTTTAGAAGTAGCCCACAGTTTAAAATCTTTTTTTCTTGTCTTCTCCAACATCAATTTCCATCCTCAGTTGAAAGTCACTCTGTTAAASACTTACTACCAAAGTTATATTTCCTCTGAATCCTGGAGTTCATACTAATTAAAACCAGTTCTAGCAAACAGCCTTTATTTTCATGCTTGTTTTCCTTTTGGCAACAGACTAGGCCATTGTAGCCATTCTGGCAAAAAAACTAACGCTCTTCTGAACCATAATGTAATATAACACATCCTTTTCAGAGCAGATATGAAAATTATCCAGTTAAATGTTTCAGAGCAACAGTGAATAGTGAAAACTTGTTTCAGATGATCCAACAAAAAGCAGAGGTCAACATTAAGACATATTTTAACAAAATGGTCATATTCTATGAAGTGAATATTAGAAAACAGAATGGGAAACACATTGTATGGCTGATTCCTTAGTTAGGACAGGCTAACATAGGTTATCTATTTAATCTTACTACTAAATTAAATCAGACTAAACTACTTTAAGTCTGACCTGAGAATTTTTAAATCCATACAGGTTTATTAAACAAGCATTTTAGCATCTTGTTCACCCTGAACATGTCAAACAAATCATTGATATGCACAATGTTCTTTCTTTAAGAAAATTAACTTACATTAAAACAATAAAGAATTATATAAAGCTTTTATTTGGAAAGCTAAAGTTGAACTTATGTCCAGTTTTGTTTTGGTTGTGTTTGAGCTATCTACTTTTTTTACTGTAGTGCTGAAGAACAGAAATRCAGGAAGGGATTGCATATACTACTAAAGACATTGAATCATAGGAACAAATATTCACTGGTGGGAGAACAGTGGTTTGTCTGCTTTTAAATAGAAATTTCCTCACAAAACATGCCTATTAGCTACCTAATCCTGCATCTTTCTGTGCACCAGTATGTATCACAGGAAGATTTAAGAGCCATTGTAGTAAGAAAAACTTTGAAGATCCAATTCGCTTACCCTGTGGTAACTATATTCCTAATATTAATTTCTAAAATTTGCTTGCTGCTTGTTTAACTGAAATTTAAGATGAGCTTAAATTGTTCATGCTGCATCAAAATTTCTGTTAAAGAAACTTGCTGCAGCTATTTCTCACTACTGCATTGCTTATATTTAATTGAAGAATTACAGCATGGACTGTGGGGAATRTTGGTTCTTGGATTCTTGAAATCAGTGCATAATACACTTGTCATGGGGATTTTTCTTTGCATTTTTTGCTGATACTGCTGCTACAAAGATTCAAACATTTGTAATCAGACAATGAAACTATTAAGTAAACACTAGTTTAGCTTCAAAAGCTTTTAGGAAGGAATTGTACGACTTCTGTCATCCCCAGTGAAGATTAAGATAGAAGTTAAAGATACAAAATGGAGGATTATTTTGCCAATTTAATCTTAACTTTTGCACTAGATGCATCAAACTTGCAGTTTGCATTAGTAGTGTGTGTTTTTTTCAGAAAGTTGTCCTGTTTGTGGCTATTGAATTTGATCAATTTCTTTGTCTATTTTCAGTCTAAATGTTGATACTGGAAATTGCTTGGTTCATATGGTCAACAAGGTCTTTTTTTTTTTTTTTTAGGAGAGGCATCTGTGTAATTAGCAATGAATATGTAGTTTATACACAGGTATGAATTTCAAACACTTCAGGTATAGATACTGCTTTTCATCTAGCATTTTTTCTAGAATGTCATTTTTATTGCAGATTTCAGTGTTAAGGGAAAATGGAGGAATAACTTGCTCAGAGGTCCTTTTTTATTAGCTTGGATGGTAGGCTTGGATTTGGAAGGTGCAGGGAGCTTGGACAAGATGATTAAGATTCTGTTTTAGCTGTGCTCAGCTTTGCTTTGCAACCAACAAGACTGATGATATCCTGAGCTGTATTAGGTGGTACGTTGCTAGCAAGTCAAGGGAGGTGATCCTTCCTGTCCACTCAGCCCTGGTGAGGCCACATCTGGAGTACTGTGTCCAGTGCTGGGCTGCCTGGTACAGGAGACATGGAGTGACTGGAGCAAGTCCAGCAAAGGGCTTCTAAAATGGTGAAGAGACTCGAGCATCTCTCATATGAGGAAAGGCTGAGAGAGCTGGAGCTCTTCAGCTTGGAGAAGAGAAGACTGAGGGGGAGGATCTTATCAATGTTTATAAATACCTTAAGGAAGGGTGTCAAGAGGATGGGGCCAGACTCTTCTCGGTGGTGTCTAGCACTAGGATGTGAGGCAGTGGGCACAAACTGAAACACAGGARAATCTTCYGTACTGTGAGGGTGACTGAGCACTGGAACAGGTTGACCAGAGAGGTGGAGTCTCCTTCCATGGAGACCTGCTGGGCCGTGTACTATAGGTGACCCTGCTTTGAGCAAGGGGGAGTTGGACTAGATTATCTCTAAAGGTAGAGATATCTCCTTCCAACCTCAACCTATGATTCTGTGAATCTAGAGTTAGATATTTAGAAGATTTCACAGAGTCAGGTGAAAATTCACATTTGCCACAAGGAGACAGCTCTTTAATAATGATAGACCTAGGAAGTTTTGTCATGGAAAATGAACACTTTTGAAAATAGTGGTACTTTGAATTTATTTGCTTTAACCTGGAAAYTTAGGATACTACTAGAACTGTGCAACAAGTCTCTTGTTCTTCCTTTTTTCATGCTCTCCCAAGGTTTGTAGCCTGCTAATCTTAAATCTTGCAACAAAATTTGTTTGGTCTTAACTGCAGATTTGTTTGTCATTTCTTTTGCCCTTTGGTCACTTTTCCACTTTTTTTCATCTGTGAGTTTTGCAGTGTTCTATCTTGTTACTRCTTTATAGTCAACTACTTCTAGTCTACTTTAGTTTTCCTGTGGGAGGAGAACCAGTCTTAAGCCTTTGACTGTTTTTTTAGCAAGACTTGAAAACGGTTATACTAATGGCATAAAACACTTGTGGATAATATTATGAACTACATAATTATGTTGTCTATATTGTCCCCAGCAGCACTTAAAAACTAGTTATGTTCTTTTGGTACTACTTTGTTTAATTAGAGCTATTAAGAATAAACTAGAGAATGAATTAACATGGATGTGCTCTCTCCAAAATAAAAATTGAAGCCCAATAATGGAGTAGTGAAGTGTAAGAATAGCTGCACAAGAAAATTATAGGGAGGGGAGATGCGCAATTTTAAGAAAAAAATAGCTGCTATAATAGTATATGTTGTATGTATAAAGTATTCCTGCATTTTATTTTAACACTTTTGGGATAGCATCTAAAATGTGCTCTGGACTAGTGTATTAAATTTAATACAGCTAAACATAATACAGCTTTTTAGTACCATTTCAAATCAGTGTGGTGACTRTAGTTGTTGATTTTGGAGCAGCTTCTCCAGGTCGGGTCTCTAGATTACTAGAGAATTGTTAGGAGTTAGGACTGAACTTCACATTTTTTGCTGTCTAGATGGGATTAAGCTTCTATTTTTAAAAAGGATTTAAAAGTCTTCATTTATAGTGATTTTCTTGAGCCTGTRTATCATAGCTTCTTGTCAAACACCTGTAGTATTCTTCATTTGTTTTCTCTAATTTTGGAATATGATTTTGTCATTTTATTTAAACTTGGCTCTGCTAATAGTGAAGTTTACAGCCCTGCGTGARAGGAGCTGTTATAATGCAGAAGGGAAATAACAGCTTTAGTAGATTTTATACAGACCAGTAGCAGCCATTTTTGATTTCACGTAAGATAAAGGTGAATTAACTTAAACTATGAAATCTGTGTACAAGTTAAAATTTCCTGAGTATCTTACTGATGTGAAATGAATTTAGATATATACTTAGTGGGGAAGTGGGAAAAATTTTCATTGAAGCATATGAGAACTAGTTTATAAAAWTTTTTTATGCACTATGTGCCTGAACCATTAAAGATTCCGTTCAGTGTCTTTTTTTTTTCTAGTTATAAACTGTAAGTAAACATCTCTGCAAAGTGATTCCATGACACCAAGAACACTACTCTGGTATTAGAATTGTGACTTTTAAAGTTGGAAGAGGAAACAGTCAGTGTTGAGGCCTGTATTATTGATACAATAAAGCTGAAGTTGTGAAACTGGAAAAAAAAAAAAAAAAGAGGGGATTGCAATGTGATACAATTGCAAGTTAATGGAATTCAACTCTTACATACATACTTAGCTTAAAAAAATTAGCATGTATGAGCTTTGCTTAAATTTCTTTGGTCAATGTAGAAGTAACGAGGACTTTTCTRCGTTCTTATATTTCCCCTTTTGAGAATTCTGCTTCTCTTGCTGTACTGGTGAATCTGTCCTAGCTTAATGAATTACATTAAGTCTAAATTTCAATTTGTAAAAATATGAAATTCCTGCTTAATCAGAGTTTTTCTTAATCTGTGCCAAAGCAAAGTTATTAGCTCATGTTTTGAATAAGGTAGAAGGAGATAAGCAATTGTGATAATCATTGACTGTCACCAAATCTTGGTTTTGCTAGAAAACTCTTTAAGATGCACAGTTATGTAGTTAATAAGCAGATATGTGTAATGAATGTTTGTGCCTCTCCTCCCTCAGGATCTCCCACCTACCACATGGCAACTGACATAGAGCATAGATGTGGCTTGTTTGAGTGGCTTGATGAAATGATCAAACACAAATACTGTTCTTAGGAAAAAAATTGAACGTGACTGCTTGCTTTTTTATTCCTTGTGAAGAAGCCCATTAAATATCCATCTGTTTGAGGAAGATAGCACATAACTAACTTTGTCAATCCAGAGATGCTCACATCTAAATTGAATTTTGAGCCAGATTAGCATTGTACACAAAAGGCCAGAAATGTGGGTGGTTGGTAGATCAGGGAGAACTAGTTAAGTTTATGAAGAAATGGAATGGCGAATCTTATAACTCATTTTCAGAGGAAATCTAAAGCTTTTTGGAAAATGCTAGCCCTGAAATTCACGATTATAAAATAAAAAATTACTGTGTAATAAAGTGGCTTTACATTATTAATCTCATAAGAGATAAGCATGGATTTATAGAGATTAAGTCCCTAACATAATCATTTTTGGTGTTTATTAAAATATGTGAGGATGTAACTGGTAATGATGAATGCAGTAGAATAACCTTATGAAAACTTCCTCACAACAGGATTCTGCTTGTGGTTCAGGCTGTAGGTAGCTTTTTTTTTTAAAAAAAAGCATTGGAGTTCACAGAAAAGATATCAAATGATTTTTGGAAATGTTAAGTTGTTAAACTGGGACAAAGTTTATACCTGTAAAATAGTGAGAATATTGAGAAAAAATGTTTACTTGGAAAGGAATTAATCTTTCTTTTCCTACTAATAGTTCACAGAGTAGTCTATTAATCCTTTAGTATAGCTAGTGCACGAAACATTTCTTTGCATCCTGGGATTCTTAACAGATCTTGATTTGGAGTTTGCTTGCATCTTTTTTTGTAATTTGTAGGGTGGTTGAGTTAATTAACTTTTAAGTATTTTTGCTTTTTATTCCTTATTTTTGAGCTTTTTAAACCTTTTAGTTTTTATGTTTTCCTTGAACAATCAGTCTTTCAACCTTATTTTCATTTTTACATTTGTTAGAGTAATTCCTTCTATGCTTTGTTAAATATGTTAGTTTATCACAGCAAAAATAAACATAGAAAAACCTTTCAGGAAAATCTTGTCTYTTCTGCTGTGTAAAATTCCCAACCTATGTCCAATTTTAACTCACACTGTAATACACTAAATCATGGAGCGTGTAAGGATAAGATGCCTGAGCTAGAACTGCCCATGGGGATAACGGCTGAATAATCTAGGTAGCACGTCTAAGGAGTGCCTGTGTTCCCAGGAGCTTTAGTGTGTCTGCTGGGCATTGCAGRCTCACCTTTACCAGCGCTGTGTCCTTCCAAGACCTGCTTAGCGTGTGGTAGAGCAGTCCTCTGTTCACTTTCAAAGTGTTTGCAAGCGCCCTCAAGTAAACCTTTTGGAAAGCTTGGAGTTACTTACAGTATGAGTGAAAAATTTCTTGGAGGAGGAAAAGAGAGAGGAAAAAAAAAAAGCGAGTTAGCTTTTCAGGGACTGGATGTTCTTTGGGAGATACTGGTGCTGGGCACGTTCATAATACATTCGCCTTCCTTTTTAAGTAGGAACGCTACTTTAGGTAATCTTGGGTGCATGGGTTTGAAAAGAGCTGAGGAGGTAAAATCACACTAAGCCTGCTTATGTTTATTAAATTATGAAAGAAATAGTGTGAACACCAGCCCAGGTATTTCTGGTTTAAAAAACAAAAAACAACCTTGGGCTTTAGTAACTGTGTGAGGGGAAGTCACAGGTTGTGGATGTGCATGTGGACAGTGTGTCTTGAGGAACYCCCAGTTGTTCTGGGAGTACTTACCAGTTGATAAACTACCATGAAGAATATTTCTTTATATTTTAGGTTCTCTAGTTCATCCTCCTAAAGTGTATGTGTGTGTTTTTGTTTTTTGTTTTTATTTCCCTCCCCCGATTAATGGTGGAAAGAGCCTAGAATAACTCACTAGCCTGCCTCAGCTAAAAGTAACCTTTGTCAAAACCTTTTTCTGTGCCGACTTCATATGCTTTGCATGACACTTTTGCTGAATAGAACTTGACATATTAAAAAAAAAATCACATGGTCTGATGGCATATTAAAACCTTGGATAATACAGCTAATTAGGACATCTTATCTAGAAAGTAAACTCTATGTAAAAATAAAAATTATCTTTCTTTTGCCCCCGGAAAGACTCTTAGAATTAAAAACAGCTCTTACATCATAACCTGAAAATCAAGAAATTCACACACTCGTAAAGAATCAAGACAAGTTAATTGAGCTATGATAATCTTTTTCTTAATTGCTGTATGTAAAAATGTCTTTGCTTTTCTGAGATCTTGTGGAGCTGCTGCTTAATATCAGGCTTAGTGGCAAGCTATCTTTTTTTCCYCCTTTTTTTGGTCCATAGGAAATCTTCAGTAATATGCTTTTTCGTGTACTGGTTTCATTTTTGTAGGGAGGGGAACAGACCGATTCTTAAACACCCACCAATGACTTTTCATCCTCTAACTTTCCTTATTTGAAATACACTTGCCAAATCTTAAATTATTCTGCCAAATCTTAAATTATTCTGATATTCGTATGATTTCCCAGTCATTGCCTCCTTCATACATTCTCAGATCATTAGCATCTTAGTGCTACATTACTGGCTCATAGCAAACAGACAGAATGACATTTTCATGTGGCAAAGTGCACACTTGAAACATGATTGTTTCCTGGAACTCAGGAAAAGAAAAACTCATCTTCTTGCTCCTATGCTTTTACAAGATTGCACAGAAAAGATTACTGAGGTTTGTCAAAATTTTAGAAAGCTTGCTTCCTTTGGAAATTCTGCTCATGTCAAATGTTTGAAGGTTCTGGTTTGATTTCCTCTCCCCCCCCCCCCTTTTTTTTTGCTCATGGGAATTGGAATTGAAACAGAAATATCTAGTGGCTAGCATCAGGCTGGACTCAAAATTGTAGTAGTTCTTGTTTTTAAACAAAACCTAAGGCATTGTCTCAGCTTTCAGTTTATTCATTACTTTTCTTCCTCCTGTTCTCCCTGCCTTGCCCAGTTTAAATGTTGTGTGATACTGATAACATGGTGCGTAGTTTGGCTTAATAAGCTGCTTCACACACCACAGCTTTTATTATCTCAGATCTGCTTGAAGATGTCTGCGTGGTTTTGTTTGAGGCTTACTCTGTCCAGCCTTCATGTCATCCAGGCCTCTGAACTGGAAATATCTTAACTTTACGGTGTTTAATATTCCCTGTAAATTTAACTGCTTCAACATGATTACAGACTTGGAGCTATGCTTTTTACTTGACAGTGTTTTGATGTCTTTTAAATACCTAACCTATTAGATGGTGTGTTTTTTTTCTCTAATAAGATGATTCTTGTTATCAGTTCAGTACCTTGTATAGATGAAGCTGGGGCTTCATCTGTACAGTAGATTATATGATGGAGTTTGGCATGGAATTTCTTACAGTTACAAATAAAAGCCCTATACCCAAACAGTGGGTACAGTTTCTCTAGCGTATATTTTTTTGCAGGTTGTAAATAAAAGCTGAAGCCTGCTATTTAGTCTTATTTCAGTGCTTATCTTTACTTGTGTGTGTATTCTAAGTTATCTGTTCAGTATTTAAGAACTTGGTAGTGATTTATATAATGCACAAAATACTACATTTTTGTGGACATAACTTTCAAAATAGAGCCATACTGTGTAAGGTATGGAATCATGAAATGCATGAGATATTAAATCTCTTATATTTGGTAGATGCGTGTAGTAACAGTAGAACTGTTATTCTTTTAACTTTTACGGGTAGGTATCTGTGTAGAGAACTAAAGTAAATGAAAAATACTTCTATGTGAAATCTGCTTATAACCATTTACCTAGTATTTCACAGTAGTGTGACATGTACTCTTTGTTTTATAGAACAGTACATTAATTTTTTCAAAGAAAACTGTAAGATTTTAAATAGTCATGAAACAGCTACAAGAAAAAGGTAGCATTTTGCAATGTACAGGGAGTCTTGTCAATATCAAAAGTCATATAGTGCTAAATATTATGTAAAATTATCATATGTAAATATAAATATTATAAAGCTTAATGGACTATATTTGCATTATACCATTACTAGCAGGCCGTCTAGGTAGAACATGACATGTAGTTCAAGTATGCCTTGAAAAAAGTAAATAACTTTCTAAGATGCCTTGCTGTTTAATTCATATAACATATTTTAAATTTAATAGAACTACCTTTTTGTTGTTAACTTTTTTAATTTATAAACATTTGTGTTAATTTCAGATTCCAAAAGACTGTACTTATTTCTAATAGAAGAAAATGTCTTAATGCTGCATAAAGTAGTAATAACATTGAGTGATTTCTTGCATCGTTCCTACTGTATACTGCTAATTTTTTGAAGATAATATTTTATTAATTTCTCTTTTCTTCTAGCTGACAGCACGATCACTGCCTTCCATACAGTCTGATGAGAGACTACAACCTTTGCTTAATCATCTCAGGTAGCATAAACAGAAAGCATAAATATGTTTTTTCATACAGATAAAACAATTTTATCAATTGAATGTTTAACTACATTTTTTTTTCAGATGACTTATCTGTGGGATTGGCTTTGACTGAAAAAAGTGGAAAAATATTCTTTCAGTGTAACAGAAATTTTAACTTAAATTACATGAAAAATAGTTAATTAGCTGGGTTTAATTTTTAATTAATTAGCTGATTTTGCTGCTTCTGAGAATTAACAAGAAAATGTTTGTAACTTTTATGAAAACTTTAAAAGTTAAGTTAATAAGTTGCTTTATGAACAAAACTCAACAAATTCCAAATTATGCTAATCAATATGTGTCTTCCCTATTTCATATTTCCTGTGCTCTATGCTCTTTCTGGAAAAGAAGCCTGCTGAATGGGGTCCATTTTACTTTTTTAAAGGGGTTATGGAGAGATCTGAAAACATGAACCAACAGAGTGCTCTACAACACAGTTGAAAAAGCCTACTTTTCCCTTAAGAGTGTATAATATCCTGTATATTTCTAGCTTCTTTGAATGTGTTTGGGGATGAAGAGTAAGAAAACTCTTCTCTAGTATTTTTCAAGTTAAATATAGATTTGATCTCTTTCTTATACAGATGACTGTTTTATACAGCTTTATACTGATTGTGAGAGTTTATTTAATAATGTCGTATGGAGAGAGAAAACCAAGCAGCTAACGAGAGAACGAATTTAGAATCACAGAAAAATTTAGTTTGGAAGGAACCTCTCGAGATGACCATGTCTAACTCTGACTCAGAGCAAGTCTGGGTAGACTGGGTTGCTCATGTACTTACCCAGTTGAATTTTGAGTATTTCATAGGGTAGAAATTTACTTTAACATTGAAGGTCAATAAGGAAAGTACACGTACAACCATGCTCTGAAATCATGGAAATGATATTGAATGAGTTGGAAATGGAAGCATTGAAGCTCCATCCAGACAACAATGCACTTGAATGAAGATCTAGTAAATGTTTGCCTCCTGTGGTGCTCTGCTGCATGATGCAACCATACCTCAAATACAGTGTTTTTATTTTGTTTCAAAAAACAAATACTCTCTTCACCAGCATTTTTTTAATACATAGGAGCAGTTTCATGTCTTACTGCTTTTAGTGTAAATCAAAATAGGAAAAATAGCTTTTAGTGCATTTCTGTTTCTTTATTTATGGTTGAACTTTAAGAACAGTGAATGAAAAATCATTAAAGCATAACTGTTGCATAACTTGTTACTGAATACTTCTGAATGCAGATCACCTTCTGTGTTTTTGTTACCATTCATCATATTGGCATCAAAAATGCTCTTCAGTAGCACGCCTTTCACCATTTGAAGTTAAAGAGCAATTAGGTTAGCTTTTTATAAATCATGCTCTCTGTGAGTAATTACTGAGTAACTTGAATTTTCTTTTGATGTCTGCTACGCACCTATGTAAGTAGAACAGCCTGCAGTATCACAGGAAGCAGTCTTTTTTTGTCTTCCCTTTTTTTATTGTATGGGGAAAGGAAGATTTGCAAAAAAACTAGCTTTTTTTAGCACTAGCTACTAAAACTAACAGAGATCCTTTATCCTACATCTATGCAAAACCTTTTTGCATATTCTGATATTAAATTGGATATGTATGTTAAGCAGCTTGTAATTTGCATTCATTTTGTTTTTGCAAAAATGGTGGGGCTATTTCCAGTACATTATGTCAGCAATGGAAAAAACTACGTCAACACTTCCACATTGTCTGTTTTAAAGGAACCTGCAAAAGGGCAAAATACATTAAACCTTATAACTTGCAAAGTATCAAGGGACAGACAGATGACCAAGTAGATCTTTTCTGTTATTTCTGTGAATCTGTGATTTGCTTTTATTTCGTCTTACTTATAAAGAAGGGAGATACTGGTTTTAGGCTTTCCGCCTCTTCTTTGTGTGATGTTTCTTACAGTGATGTTTTATTTTTGGCATACGTCAACAGATCTGTATCAGGGGAGGTGAAAGCTTAGATAGAAAAGTGTGAAAAGTGCATATAATTGAAGGTTACAGAACATTGGTTGTTAATGCATTGCACATTTATTGGCAGCTGTTCGTATTGGCCTGTGACTTTTAAATTACCTAGTCCTCAAAAAAGGTCATTTTGCCGAGGATTATGTCCGCATAGATATTTTAATCCTGGCCTATTTTTTTCAAATGGGCATAGCATGTATTTTGTAATTGGACTATTCTAGGCTAAATAATTATCTTATCTGTGACTTGGATGCTCTTTGTCCTATTTTGATTCAATGGTAATTTTTAATACTAATTGTACTAAACTGAAAAAATAAAGAACATATTTAGTTAAAATGTATTTTGTTTGAAGTAAAATTGTGCTTAGGGATTTCACATGCTCACAGGCTACAAGACTTCAATTGCTAAAACATTTGTAATTGTATTGTTAGTAAACAATTATAGCGCATCCAGGAAGGTATGGAAGCATTTGTATAGTGTTAATATTCTAATATAATTTTATAGAAATGGAAACTTTGTCCAAATGCATGAGACATACTCTTGCTTCAATATTCAAAGATATTTTCCTGTTTTTATGGTGAAATTACAGTATCGTGACATTCTGTTTAAAATCTCAAGCAGGAATTATTTCAAAGTTAGACAAATGTTGTCATACGTAATCATATCAAAGTACTATAGCACTTTGCCTGTGCACTGAGCCTTTTTTCCTCTTGCGTGTTTTACTCTTAATTTTCTCTTTTAGAATGCCTGCTTATGCCTTGGTGTTTTAAATACATGCAGCATGTGAAATTACATCTTAGTTCAACTTGCACTCAGAAAGAACACATATGAGAGATGGCAACAAGGACAGGCAGCAAAAGAATTGTTTATAAGAATTTCTTGGATACTGGGGGCAGATAGGGCTAAGACTAGCAAGAGGCATTAAGGATAAGAAGGGATTCTGCAAGTAGGCTAGTTGTGTAAGGAGGTTCTGGGAAAAATGTGGGTCTGCTGATGGATGGAGGACTTAGCCTAATGGTGGATAATGTGAAAGAGTGAATTACTGAAGAGGATTGTGGAGAGAATGGCAGAGTATCAGCATGGGGCTACTGGGGATAGGCACTTTGAGTACCTGAATTACGAGGAGAGGCTGAGGGAGTTAGCTTTGTGTGTTCTGTTGAAGAGGATGGTCATGAGGAAGTTTTCTACAGCTATTTGAAAGGCAAGCATCACACAGTATTGGACTTCCTGATGGTGCCAAAGGATATAACAAGTGATAGTGGTCCCATATAGGAAATAGGATGTTCAGGTCAGAGATCAGGAAAAACTTCTCTGCTAGGAGGATAGTGCAGCAGGTTGCCCAGAAACATAGAATTTTTGTTCTTGGAGATATTAGGACTCATCTAGAAATAGACCTGATTAGTGGAGGAGGAGGGGGAACAGGTTGCCCAGAGTCTCTGGAGATCTTCAAGGCCCGCCTGGATGCAATCCTGTCTAACATACTGTAGGTGACCCTGCTTGAGCAGGGAGGTTGGACTAGATGATCTCCAGAGGTCTCTTGCAACCTTACTGATTCTGTAACAGGACTAAATTGTTTTCTGGTGTCCTTTTCAGCCAATAGTTTGTATTATTGTATTAACTGTGTCTTCAAGTGTTAGTTCACAAAGGTGATAAAGAAAACAACTCTTTTGTAAGATCAGATTTTTTTTAATAGATATTGCAGCACCCATGCAGACATGTTCATCTGCATTCTCATTAGGGCTCATAAGTATGTAAAAAAGGGTGTGTACCTTAATACACTAGTGTCACTTTCTGTTCTCAGCATCTGCAAAGTTTCTGTAGTCAGGACTCTTCACTGGGTCTCTCTTCTGCGAGCTGTGCTTGTTTAAGAGCTCTGGATACTACACAGACTTCAGCACTACAAAATTGGCATTTGGTAGTTTCACAATTTTATGTCCATATCTTTCTTTTTTTTTTTCTTTTTTTTTCCCATTTATAGGGAGTTCAGATAGTGTGGCATGCAGTACTGTAGGAACTGCAATTCAGTATTTGAGGAAAATTTTGCCATAAAATGATAGTATTAGTTGTGTGGGTTTTTTCTATCAGTTTGTTTATCTTAAATACATGTTTAACTATATAGCTATAAAGCATGACCATCTTGTCATTTTTATGATGTTTTGGCTTTGTGTCTCTTACCGTTTTAAGCATGTGGATATAATCCTGAACTATGAGTCATTTTGCAAGTCATCATTTTTTAACTTTAATTTTTTTGGTTTCTAAGGGTAAACACTAAAAGAATAATTCAGATCACACAGATATGTTCTACTTTCTGTAAACTGTAAAATCGAAAAATTGTTTGCAAAATTTTCTTCCTTTGTATTTTTTGGATTCTTTTGATACTAATATTGCATTATTTGCTTAAATGTCTCTTAGCATTTTTTTTGCCCAGATTAGCATCACTACTATTCTAATAGTCTGTTAAATATGACCTAACTCCCAAAGTCAATTTAAAATGTAGTACTTCTTGGTAGCTAAAAATGCTTACAAGATGTATGTCTAATTGCTTCCACTTGTGAAATACATTTAAAATGTTCAGAGCTGTGTCCTATACAAGAACATAAACTTGAAAACAAAAAAAACTAACACTAATGGAATTAGTTTTGCACTCTAGAAGCTACGGGTTGTTTCCACTTTTTGTCCCCTTTGTTTTTAAGTTATACTTTGCTCCTAATTAGGGATCTTTCCCCTCTGCCCCTCTGCCAGAGGGTGTTTTTTTTTTTTTTTTTTTTTTTTTTTTTTTTTTTTTTTTTTTTTTTTTTAATGCCTGCATTTTATACACTTATTCCATGGAAAAGAGTGCCTGTATTCAACACTTCCTGATGTACTTTTGAAAGAAACTCTGAAAATAGATTAATTGTAAAAACTACCTGTGGTGGTAAAACAGTGCTATGATCTTTACTGAAGAATTGTAAAAATAATATTTTAAAAATAGACATTTTGAACTTGATATTCTTCTTCAGTTACAAGATAAAGTTAGAAAATTTTGATAACTAAGACTTTGGATTTTAGATAGATATTTGACAAATTGAGTCAGGCTGAATTGAGACACAAGAATTTGTATATGAGAGGAACATAAAACTATTTTAGGTGAAAAGTGAAGATGTTACTTGGTGCTTGCTCTCCAGGGAATCCCCAAAAGAAATTGGAAAGAATTATGGATGTCCCTGGGTGAGTAAGAACCTTGATCAGAAACTAACCATGGGAGCCTGTGAAATTAAAGAAAGGGATGAGTCAAAAATAAGAGCTAAATACTGGATGCCAAGAAAGAGGGGGTGAAGAAAAGAGAGGATGGTCACAAGCTTGATTAAGCTATGTTGTACTAAAGCATTTTCAAACAAACAGTAGCAGGCTATTTGGTAATATTTAATGACATGAAAAGGGAAGAAATTTACTCATAGAATAAAGGATACTCTATTTTAAAAGGTTCTCAAGATTGCCCTTATTTTTCTCTTTATTCCTAATGAAAATCTGTGGTGAAAGCAAACTGTTTTGATGAATCAAGGGATGTGGAGAATCTGTACTGTAGAAAATCAAAAGACCTGGCACATAACACTGCAAATCCAAAAGCTCTATTCTGTTGTACTCCTTGGAAAAGGAACCAGCTAGCAAAGGCCACCTGAGCAGTCCTGGCCTCTTTATGCCTGGCTCCAATATTTACCACGTATGCTGGATGGATAGAGCACACTCTTTCGGAGTGCTGCCTTTGAAAGCAGTTTGTGGACTTCAGTGCCTTGGTGAAAAGTGGCAGGTAACAAGCAATTTTCACTTTGCGAAGGTCATATGCTACTTTTTAATGTAAAAGTAAGGAAACGTGCATGAGAAACTCTTTGATTTGCTTATGATCAGAGCATTGGAGCTGTTCAGAATCTGAAAAGTATCACTTCTTCCTCCTATTTTCCCTTGGCATTTAGTTTTCTGTCCTTGCAGTAGGGTTTTTACCCTACTGTCTAGGCCTATAAGCAGGGTTCAGAGAGCATGCCCTCTTTTTAGAAGCAATGTCTGAAGTTTTGTTTTGTTCTCCTATTGTATGGGAAAACTTTTGGGTCCCCTCAGTGTTCTCTGCTTCCCTGACCAATCATTTCTACAGATGCTAAGAAGAAGCCGTTTGCTTTAGCTTAGTCCATTTTTTTCAGCACTAGTATGATTTCAACAAATAGCAAAGGGCACAAAGCAAATGATCTTACTACAGTAGTTTAAGAAGTTACCAGCACTCATCTTGGGATTCAATAACTGACTTGAATGGTCAAGACTTAAGCAACAGCTGTTTTCTRTTCTTTTATGTTTAGATTATAATATCTTTGGGACTGTGATGTTACATTTTGTTTGTAGTGTGACTAAAGTGGTGCTGATTCATTTCTACTAGGAAATTTGGATACTAATTTATTAGAATCAGTAGTAATGTTCAACTCAAATACTTTTATTTATCCTTCATGAAATGAAAAAAAAAATCTAACTACAGTAAGTTTGTCTAATATTCCAGTGTGTGCTAGAAATAAGAYTAACGAATCAGTGAAAGCATTTATAATAAAACAAATGATTTAYTCTGTGGTAAGATCAACTCTTAAACTATATGGTTTTCATGGTACAGTACTGTAATATGACAAAATAAGCAATAGCAACTGGTATCATTGCTATCATTGCATCATATTTAAGCTAAAGCTGTTTTTTTTTCCTGGAGTCATCGTATGCTTTCAGAGGATTTAAGAAGTAATCTTCAAGTTTCTTGCAAAATTCTGCTACCTCAGAGAAACTTTTTTCTTACCCAAACCTGGCAGCTTCACTAGGTTAAAACTGATTTTTAGACCAATGTGCTGTATCCAAAGTCTTTGGTTGCTTTACTGCCTGTTACACTGTTAACTCTTGAATTTTCTTATGTTGTGATTTGAACATTTGCCTCTTGAACAATGCTGACCTGCAGATCCTTAGCTCACGAAGTCTGTATGCCTGAAAGTGAAAATTGAGTACTAGATGGTTGTATCTAGTTTGAAGTGACGTGAGTAACAATGCATGACTGCCTCCCCTTTATTGTAGGGTTACCTGAACTTAGCTCAAACAGCATGTGCCACGTCCTGTTTTATGTTTACTAAACAACTTTTATCAGGAGGTTTGGGCTAGAGTAGTGGTGAATGATGTGGATTGAAAACTGGATGAACTGTCTGACTGAAAGGCTTGTGACAAGTGGCAGGCAGTCCTCGGAGAGGCTGTTCAGTAGTGGAGTAGCCCAGGGTTTGGTACTGGGACCAGTCCTGTTCAAGGTCTTCATTAATGATGTGGACAATGAGGCAGAGTTTGCAGCCCTCCTGGACTGTGGGGAGTGGTTGCTATGCTAGGTGGTTGTGCTGTGTTTTTCATAGGGATGTTGAGAAGCTGGAGGAATGGGCAGAGAGGAACCTACTGAAGTTCAGCAAAGGGAAATGCCAAGTCCTGCCCCTGGGGATGGGACTAATCCTGTGCACCAGGACTGGTTGAGGGCAGACCTGCTGGAGATCAGCTTTGTGGAGAAGAGTGTGGGGGTCTTGGGCAGAGACCAGGCTGTCCATGAGCTAGCAATATGCTCTGGTAGGGCAAGGAAGGCCAAGAGCCTCTGGGGCAGCCTTAGGCAGAGTGTTGCCAGCAGGTTGTAGGAGGTGCTCCTTGCCCTCAACTCAGCACTGAGTGAGGCCCAATCTGGAGTGCCTGGAGGCCCACCTGGGCCTGGAGTGTGTCCAGTGTCTAACCATAAGAAGAAAACTACTTTACTGTGAGGGTGGTTGAACACTGGAACATGTTGCCAGGAGCAGTTGTGAAGTGTCCATGCTTGGAGGTATTAAAAACCTGACTGGATGAGGCCCTGAGCAGTCTGGTGTAGGTGAGCCAGCTTTGAGCAGGGGCTTTGGACTAGATGATCAGCAAAGGTATCTTCTGACCCCAACTGTTCATGCGATTCTGTGATCCTAATTCAGAATGACTCCTTACTCCTCTTTGAGTAAAGGAAGGAAGGGATCCATTATCGTGTTGTCATTAATGTTAGTTTTATAAATCCAAATTACTTACCTGTCAAATACCATTTTCTTATTTTTACCAACATGTAAAATATGTGTAGCCCTTAAAATCTTCTTACATTTTTAAACTGTTGCAAATTTTCTTGAATGAAGTGGTGTATTTAAATGATGTTATACTGTTTGTTTTGTTTTTCAGCCATTCTTACGTTGGTCCAGATTACAGTGTACAAAAAAACACTGGGAAAATTTCTCTAGAACAGATTGATGCTGTAAGTCCTCTGTTTATTGCACTGTATTGTATACGTTTGTGTACATTTCATACATTTCAGTACATAGACAGCATAAAGCTTTTTTTTTTTTTTTTTTTTATGATTCAGTATTAGTTTTGTGACTGTTAAGAGCTGCTTGGATGAAATTGTGATAAAGATTAAAATGAACAAAATTATCAAAATGAATCTAATCAGGTTTAGAATGGAGCTATAATGAATTGCTTAATTTGCTGCTAAATTTTGTGTGTTTTCACGAATACCTAATGTAATTATAAACAAAGATTTTAACTTTTTTTTATTTAATCATTTTGCAACTATGGTGTTTAGTTATTKCTTTGCAATATTTATCTTTAGGATGTTTTCTGGACTTTTCAATTATAGAAGGGCTTTTTTTGAGCAGGGAAATAAAATTTTAAAACCACATCCATTATGCAGAGACAATTAAAAACAGATTTTGTGTTATCTAAAATTTAGAAATGGTGTGTTTTGTTAGTGTCTTAACTTATGGCAGTGTCCCTTTGAAGGTGAATTCTGTTGCTAAACTTACCTGTCAAAAATAAAACCCAGATACAAGTAAATTTGAATGATGGATGCTTTCTCTGAGATCTTGTATTACGAATAACAATACTCTTCATGGAGAAATTCTGCAAATCAATTGCAGTGGACTTTAMTCCTGCTTGTAGTTCCTCAGATGTGTTAAACACCCCGTCAAATCTATCTTGCTGTTCCAGAAGCTAAAATACAAAAGCAACAGCACTGCAATTGAACTATGGATATCTTTCCTGAGAGCAGTTAAAACTTCGTTACTTTGTAGCTGAGGAGATTATGGTATTATCATCTGTGTTACTCTCTCACAATACTATTGGATGGTTATTGGATTTGATGGCTTAAGGACGCACTTATCTTCAGTCCAAAGGATCTTTGCACATGCATTTATTTCTGTCCAGCCATTGGCATTTTCAGATGAAGCTAAGTAGTAAACAGAATAAGCATGTATTCTACAAGCAAAATGGACAGGATGTCTTCAACATACATTTTCCTCTTRACAGCTTTCCGTGAAATCATTTCCTCTTTGCATGCGCCAGTTGCACAAAGCCCTGCGTGAGAACCATCATCTCCGTCACGGAGGCCGTATGCAATATGGGCTGTTCTTAAAAGGCATAGGTTTAACTCTGGAACAGGCACTGGAATTTTGGAAGAAAGAATTTATTAGAGGAAAAGTGGATGCAGACAAGGTAATTCAAGAAATGAATGTTACCTAAATATATGAACATGAGGACATGTGTAATGTGTACTTTGTGGTATGTGTATGAGTAGTGCTTGTTAAAATAGATAATTATGCAAAAAGCACGCTAATATCTTTTTCCCTCCTTTTGGTTATGATTTTATTCATTTTGTTTGTCATTCTCCTGAAGTATGGGAACTCAAGTCATAAAACCAGAGGCTTTCTAGAGATGAGAACTAAAAAAAAAAAAAAAAAAAAGAAAAGCAATCTTTTACAAAGGCTTCAAGAAAGGACTTGAAGAAAGGTTAGTAACTGTAATTTTGCAGTTGGATACTAGTTAATTTCTAGCTGCATTCAGGAAAATGTAGCTTGTTTCAGTTGCAATTTCCTATATTTAAAGGATATTAAAAAAGTAAAAACRAGCTATCAGAAACTAATAAAATGTAAGTGTATATATACGTGTATGTATATATATACATGTATGTATGTATTATTTCTGTTTAAAAAGATTGTGAACAGGCCCAACTCTGCTTATGCCTTGATACAAGGACCTAGATGTATGCAAATGGATCAGTTCATGCACATGCCTTGGATCCTATTTTGAGTTACAGGTTTAAGAATATTTTTTTCCTGAAGCATCACTGTTTCATGTACTGCATAGGCATAGACAGGTCTCTAGAAATAAATTACAGTTTTATAGTTGATGAACTTGTATGACCCTGTCCTGATTTGCTGTGAAATTTAGAAAGCATTTTGTGAATGAAGCAAAGGATTGTAGCTATGGCATTTTTCACATAGAGGTCACTATTTCTACGTAATYTTCATATTCCTTCTAACTGTGAAGATATGTGCATGATACTTGGTAAAGACTTAAGTTAACTGACCTGGATTAGGTCGATACTGACAACAAGCAAAGAGGAAGGATTTGTTTTGCTATGAATGGTTACAATTTCAAGATTCATATTCTGTTTTAGTGGCAGTAACATTTGTATCAATTGTCAATCCTAAAACTTCTTGACACACAACTTCAATCTCAAACTCCAGCACTTYAATCTCAAACTCCAGCACTAGTGGTATGCTGGAGTGCATACCACAAGACTAAGCATAAACACAAGGAAAATGTACACCAAAAGGAATACTTGCTGTGCTCTAAATCACTGATACAGGCATACCCTATGAATCCATGATGAAAACACTGTAGAAAAGTTTTCAAGAAGCAATTTTGCCGTCAGACAGATACTTGCAAATGTATTGTAAATAAAGTGTGGAGCTATGTTTTCAATTATAAGTATGGCTCACAAAGAATGTACTGAAACTGGTAGAGATCTGCGTAGATTAAGTGATCGTGTAGTGTRTGCTCACAACAGACATGCAGAGTGCAAAGTAATATATGTTTTTATTTGAAGCACCCTAATTAAAATTACTCTGCAAATTGCTAGACTAAGAATGCCTAAGTAGTAAATGGTGGTTGTTCAGATGATAGGATCAACTGTCAAGTGGTGGTAAATGTGTTACTTATGAATGTTTATGCTTCATAACCTCAGTGTAATTTTAAGGTATGATTTGGTGAAACTATGTAGGAGAATGTTCTCACAGCTGTAATTTGAGTAACTCTATTCATATTAATTTTGGATCATTTTGTATGCTATAATTGCATGGCTGTATTAACTTTACAGAACATGTGTAAATTTAGTTTGTGATTTGGAGCAGTTTAAAAAGAAAGTGTAGAATCCTTTAATTACTTTAGGTATAGTAAAATCAATATGATCTGGAAATAAACTGCTGTTTCAAGGAGACCAGGACAGGCTCAGGGAATGGGTTGACAGAACTCTGAAATTCAACAAGGACAAACACCGAGTCCTACCCAAGAAGAGGAAGAGCCCCTTGCAACAGCGCAGCCTGGGGCCTGACTGCGTGGGCAGTAGTGCTGGGGATCTTAGCAGGGCCAAGCTGCTGAGCGTGAGCTGGCAGAGAAGCCAACAGCACCCTGCCCGTATTAACAGGAACGTGGCCAGCTGATGGAGGGAAGGGATTACTTCCAGTTACTCGGTGCTGGTCAGACCACATTTGGAATGCTGCATCCAGTTTTGAGGGTTCCCCCTCCATCCCAAATACAGGATACTGATAAGCTGGGGCAAGTTCAACAGAGAGCTACTAAGATGGTCAGGGTTCTGGAGCACTTGCCCCGCGAGGAGAGGCTAAGGGAGCTGGGCTTGTGCAGCCTGGGGAAGGGACGGCTTTGCTAACAGCAGCCCTCCAGTGCATCTAGGGAGRTTGCTAAGGGAGGTTATTAAGAAGGCAGAGCAGGGTCCTTACAGCAGTGCATGACAGGAGGACAAGAGACAGTAGGCATAAATTGAAGCAAGAGAAGTTCTGGACATAGTAAGAAAACTTTACTCTGAGGACAGGACAGCAGTGGAGGAGGTTGCCCAGAGAAGTGTAATCTTTATCCTTGAAGGCTTTCAAGACCCAACCGGAAGAAAGCTGAGTAAGATGGTCTGATCCCTTGACTGGCTATGCTTTGAGCAGGAGGTTAGATTGGATGACCTCTTGAGATCCCTTCCAACCTGAACTTTGCTGTGATTCTATCTGCCCCTGCATACAAGTAAAATTGATTTTTTTTTTTTTCCCGGAGGGCCAGCCACTAGAGGGAGACAAGAGCATAAGGAATAAACCAATATAGTACGTGGACGTAGATAAGAAGTGCTTATGCTGTGATGTTTTGTAAACAGGTTATAGTTCTGTACAACTATAATAGAAAAGCAAATAATATTTTTAAATGAAAATCAAAATAGATACTAGATAATCTGCTTAATAGTATTTTTAAGCATGCATGCCTCTCCTGAGTGTGATTTGTAATGAACAGAATGAGGTGATGTTCTTAAAACAACCACCACCACCTTGAATCCTCAGGAATATTTTCCTTATCAATCAGTTGAGTACGTTTCGTTTTGGTATTTTATTTCCTCATTTGTTTGAGATTTTTTTTTTTTTCATTTTTAACTTAACCCTTTTATTTTGGGTAATCGTGCCCACTACTTTGGGAACATGTTTTGATTCATATATCAGAAAGGATTCTTTATTTCATCATATCAAATTATAATTCTCTAATAGGGTATCATTTGCTGCTTTTGTCCTTGAATTATTTAAACTTCACAAATCTGCCAAAACCTAGAATGATGTGTTGAACTACAAGTCACATATTTGGCATCTAAAAGATATAAATATAATTGAAAATCCTCCATGTAGATTAAAATCTCATCTTTTTAGTTTACATTAGTACTGTAATTCAAACAGATGACTAAGCTTGAATTTTCCTGAGATATATAAAAGACTTTAGGAAAATGTTTGCTCTCACTTAGTGCTTGAAAAACGTAATAAAAATGCTGCATTTGTTACCTGTAAAATGTTGTCTCCATGAAATCTGTTGAAACTGGAACAGTACTTCATGGTAACAAAGTATTGATATTAGTTGAGCAAATTGTCCTTGCTTTCATAGGTTGTTGGGGGACTAGTTAGTCAAGTTTTTGATTAAATTATGTTGTTAGTTTAAACTCATCATAAAGTAAAATAGAATTTCTTTTCCCTTCCACCAGTGATTGCAAAAATTAGCTTCAGTAGAAGCATTTATCTGTGTTATTCTCTCACTATTTGCAAAAATAATATTATTTGGAAATTATTATTTCATACTCTAGTTGTAGTGAGAGAGAGCATGTGAATTTTAGAGTTTTGGGTGAATCATTTTTATTTTGTTTGGCAAAAATGACATACTAGTCATAACATTTATTGTGTTCAATGGCTGCACTTACCTAATATGTCTGAGCATAAGAAAAGTCAAAATACTTCTGATATGTTTCCACATGCTTCCAGTGCTTCCAAATGCACTTTCTTTGTATTCTACTTTGTATTCTACAATGAAAGTGGGCTTTTGAAGTTACTTTAATAACAGACTAAAGATAATTTGTCAGAAGAAACATGAAAATGCATTTTCATGCAAATATTGCCTTTATTTTGATTTCCAAGCTTAATATTGAGTTTGCATTAGCCTTTTCTAAATGCAAATTTAAAGGACGGCCCTCCCCCACCCCGTCCAGTAACAATAGTTAGAGGTTTTAAGACAAGTGGTCTGAATATCTTAAATGTGTAGGCTTGAAGTAAAAATGAATTTTTGAATTTCAATTCCAAAGATTAAAGAAAAGGGCTTTCAGATGTAGACTGTTCCTGCGCTCTTTTATGCTTCTGTTTCCCCTCTCCCTTCCTTTTAAGTGTAGCCTTCTGTGACATTCTTCTGAACACCTAGGTTTATGAAATCAGAATATTCTTGCAAAATTACGAGTAGACTATGGTGCATGTTGATATGGGCTGAACAATGTGTAGCAGTGATATGCTGAACACCAAGCTAAAACATGTCC
Organism: Rhea americana; assembly: GCF_003343005.1. Lineage (NCBI taxonomy): Eukaryota > Metazoa > Chordata > Aves > Rheiformes > Rheidae > Rhea > Rhea americana. Next base: position 1,667,754 of record NW_028187133.1, on the reverse strand, counting down.
ATAATCCGAAATTTGTAGTCACGTTGTTTTCTAGCAATCAGCTTGAAGGTGGTGAATCAAATGATCTGTTCTGTTCTTGCAAGTTACCTAGTGTTTTTTTCTGCATATAAACTTAAGCCGGGAGATTGACAGATACATTTGTCAAATGGGATACTGTTATCACTGAAGGTGTGATACTAGTATGGAGAGATARGGTTGCAGAGATTAATTGGTTTGATTTCAGAGAGCTGAAAAGGATAAACTCCTAGGTTTGTTTTGTAATATAATAAACAGAGGAGGTGTGATGAGTGAATTTAGTCAAAATTTGGCTAGGTGTTTTAACTAGGTATGAGAATTGAAAGTGTGACTTGAAACCATAAATGCATAGATTGCAGCTTTTGCATCTGAATCCAGCTAAGTTAATACAGCTTTTTTGTTGACTGTCACTGGAAGATCATTTTTTTGTCTTTTCTTTTGGTTCTGATAGCTTGATAATAAGAAACAGTGAGGAGTTTAACTCAAGTAAATGAAAATCTTGAGAATGTGTACTGTGCACAGCTATGGTTTTTCATTCCATACAACCAATTAGAACACAACTCTTAGCCTGAAAATGAGGAATTTTTTGCAGACCTCTGTGACCTGGCCGTGGATTCTTGTCTAAGGAATCATAATGTCCTCCTTTATCTGGATGGAAGTAAGTTTGAATTACTATTAAGATTTGGTTATTTTTGGCAATAAGCATATCGTGAGGAATGTATGTTAAATCTATTTAAGCTTGTAGATTCTTGATATCATAATCTCACTTTGATTTGAAGCTGTATTGTATAGATGAGACTTTCTTGTCCCATAAGAGTTTGTTTCTGCATTCCAGGCTTCTGCTCCATTCTCTTGTGGAGTGCTTCAGCCTTGTCAAACACTTCAGTGAGCACCATCTGCAAATCTGTGGCATATTAGTCCATGTGGTTTGGTTTCTTCTGTTTGTTTTCTGTACCTATTGACCAAAACAGTAGGAAGAGGCCTGTGGTGGGTTCTAGAAAATGACTGAGCAAGCGTGCACACAGGGCTTGTGTTTGATTGTACCCTAAGTAGTATGAGCAAAATACTGATTGTATCAAGTGCTGCTGAGGATATCAGCAGTGGTTGTAAACACGTAGCTCTGGCTTGTAGCAGAAAGGAATTAGTTGTTACTTGTCAGTGTTACTTGTTTGGTGTTGCAGACATCATTCTGGAAAGGCTCCACAATACTAGCCTCAGCTAGGTAGAGCTAGGGATACCTGTTTTCCTCTATTTAATTAAGCATTAGGAGATCAAATCAAAATAATTTGAAGTTTTTTTTTTTTTTTTTTTTTTTTTTTTTAGGACTTGCATGTAGCAAGTGGCATAGAATTGCCTTTGTTGAAATGACATGCCCTGATGTGTTTATGGAGGTTACTGCATTCTTAAAGAACCTATGATTAATAATACAAATGTTGCAGAACAGTTGATACTGTTTCTAGTTTCCCGACAAATGAAAATCCTGACTTTGCTGCAAAGGGTTTTAGCGGTAATAATTTACATTGGTCAAAATACTCATGAAAGCACATGCAAGTTTGTAGGTATTGCTGCTCAGGTCTCTTTATTAGAGCACAAATATAGATGTGTGTTCTGTGGTTGTCTTGCTGTTGGTCCTTTCTATCTCTTCTCCCTCCCCCCCCCCCAAATTAGGCAACTAAGCGAAGCACATCTTCGCTGCAGTTGATAGAGAAGATGATGAAAAGTTAGAATTGAATGCAAGGTAGAGGTTTGTGCCCATATAGCTTCTCTGTGCTACATGATAGCAATCTCTTACAGCTTATTTCAGTAAAGCCCGTTGAAAGTGATCACTTTCACTGTTTCTTCCAACTACCGTGTATGTAAATAAATCCTTTCAGTAGCTGTTAATAGAATTAATGATATTTCCAAGATTAGCCACATTCATCTCTTTCTGATGGCAAATGTTGCATCAGTTCCCTCTACCACTTCTTGAGGTGGGACAGGAGAGGAATACAGTAACACTGGAAGTTGCAGATTTTATTCCTGTGTGTTAGAATTTTGTTCTGCCTGTTACATATTTGTGAACTCTGAAGGGAATAAAACCAAGCAGAAACCTTGCGTTTTTGGTTTGGAACCTTTTTGCTTGTAAGAATATATTTACACTAAAGTAATGTTGACTGACCCTGCAAACTTGAGGCCATTGCTGTTTTTTTGTTAAAGTTAAGGATACTAGAGAGAGTGAGTCTTTAGGACATAATTATGTAGACTTAAGAGTGATGTAGCTTTAATTATGCTCTGTAGCTAATGTAGATGCATACTAAACTCAATCATGTCTTCATGCATTTTCCTCTGAAACTTTCTTCCTCGAGTGTAAATTAGTAATCAGCATACTGGTACACCCTAAGGTTATATTAACTTACTGAATATAGACAAGAATCTGTTTGATTATTTGTCATTTTATACTTAAAAATATTTTTTTCATAAGATGGTATTTTTTGTGATAGAAACTGTTTTAAATAATCTTTATATTTAAAAAAGGTAATTTCTACATAACTGAGCATAATGATGAATTTATTAAAAAGAATAAATGGCAGAATTTCTTAAATGAAATGGTGCTAGAATAAAATACCCAAGATATATATGTATATGTTAATGTGTATTTTTGTTTCATGGCTGTTAATCAATACCATCACTGAAAATAATATACCAGGAAAGCATAAAACTTTTAGACTCTTACATAGTTGGAGGTTACTGTGTTGGGTACACAAATCTTGGGAATCACAGAAATAAGCTCTGTGATAGGAAGGTGTACTCTTTCATTCTAAATGCATTCCTTGTTCAGTTGCTACAAGACTTCTCAATTTTGTTATTTTAAAGCTGAAGTTCCCTTACTTCTGGTCAGGCCAAAGCTATCAAAACATTTTCTATGGTTATTCACCTTAAAGTACTTTAGTTTTCCATTTTTTTAAACTTGTTAAAAATGTTTGTACTTTTTATATTTAGTTTTCATCATTCGACTTGCATTATAAATGAAAACCGGAGACTTTTTCAGCCTATGGCATTTCTTAGGGGCAGAGAAGTGGTCTAAGTCCCATAATCTTCTCTATCCCAGGTCATTAATTGTAGTTTTAGTGCAACTTGAGGGTTTTTAACTGTACTGGCTACCATAAAAAGTTAAGGGGATTTGTTTTCGTAGTAGTTGTATCTTAGGCACCAAGATCTGTGTTTAGTGGTAAGATTTGTGCAGCGGCAAGAATGAAAGCAATAAATATTCTCAGTGCTAAAACTAATGTAGGTCAGAATTTAGTCTCTTACAACATGTTTTATTTCCAGCAAAAGCACAGTTTTCCCACAGTTCTTTCCATATATACTCATTTTTTAAAAATTTTTTAAACTRTATGTATAAAAATGTCTGTTAAAACCACACCTTTAGTTTTCTGAGATTCCTTTTTTGTACTCTTGAACCACTTCTCAACCACTCTATTATCACTGTAGAAAGACTGTTCTTGTAAGAGATTTGCTTTATTAGCCGTCACAGTAGCGGCAAGCTATTAAGTCAGTGACATTTTAAGAAAAGTAATGGAAAAGCTTGTCTGTGAGGGTACCCAATTTCTGAATTTAGTGATTGTGAAGCAGGTGAGTATCACTGACTACGGTCTTCAGACTGCTCTCTTGAATACCTTCCTAACAATACAGCTCTGTCATTATAGTCATTTGCAGAAAAATACTTTCTTTACTTTCTCCCCCCAGCAGTATATTCAAGCTCTTTGAATACTAACTCCAAGTTCTAAGGCAGAGATTAACTGTTTTCAAGCTACAGTTCCATAAATCCATATATCTTGATTGCCTTGAAGAATGAACTGAAAGACATAGATGGTCTTTCAGTTTGTGCTCCTACCCTTTCTGAATAGAAAAATACTGGCTTTGGAAAATTTGACAGCTCAAGATTTACTAATCTTGATAGAATTCTTGTAAAGAATACTAAAATAAACGTAGTGAAATGTGCTTTCAGAATTATTTTATTGAATGTTCAGATTTGCTGTAATCATATAAACTGAGTTCAAAAAACCCTAAAATCTTGTGTACTTTGTCTTCTTTTTTTTTGAAAAGTCTAGTTAATTGTTTAACATCACATGACTGTCATATTCCATATGCCTATATTCAGCCAGCAAATTGTGGCTATGTTTCATATTCAGTCATCTAGAAAAGCAGCGTATTGTATCAAATGTGCAATCTGCTGATATACCAAATAGGCTGCGGAGTAAATAAAGTATTTTTGCTTTCAGAATTGATTGAACATTCTGCTGCATGTCTTGATATATTGAATCTCATGAATAGAGACAAGATAGCTCTTAACTTATTCATGCTATGCATAATTTATGTTTCAGAAATTTAATATATTGATCTGGGAAAGCTAAATTACTGTGATATATTTTAAGTATTTTAACACTAGAGAAGTTGCAATTTCTTTGAAAAGTTGCGTACTGATTTTTCTATAGAAACTTACAATATTATTTAGCTGTGAAACTGAATTCAATGCATTATATGGTATGTTCTGAACTTTTCCCTGTGTTTCTTAAGTCCACTTATACAGAAAGAACAGCAAAATCTTTTCCTCAAACACATTCTTTTCCCCTGCAGTACATGGGGGAGCAGAAGTTAGTGGTCTTTATGCCATGAAAAAGAACTCTACAATATGGTTTCCTCCTAAAGGAACAGAAAGGACTGACAGTTGTTCTGCTTGTCCTGTATAAAACTTAGAGTACATAGATAACACAAATGTCCAGAGGCAAGTCAGATTATTTGAACATCTTACTCCTTCCCTTCAGGATTTTACCTTCTATAGATGTCAGAAAATCACCTTGGATGACTTACAAAGCAAGTTAGGTTACTGAAATTTCAAACTTTTTCCTCCTGCTTCCAGGAGTGGGATATTACTGACATTGTGCTACACCTTCTTAAAGGTGTTGGGATTGTGTACGTGAGAACTGAAATAATAACTGAAGCTCTGAGGAAATAATTTTATTTGAAAAGAAAAACTTTTTTTAGATTAATTAAAGTAGTTGTGCTCAGTCTTTTTTGCATTTTGTTACCAGAGTTATTTCCCTGAAATTGTGTTTTTTCTGTTTTTACACCTATGAAGTTGCAACAGCAAAAATAGTGTTCATTTCTCCTGAAACAGTTCAGAGCAGTCTGGCAATAGAGCTTCTTTATTTTTCTGTTTGCATTTTCTGGGCAATTGAGTCATCTTTTAGTAAGTGATGGATTAGCTAGTCTTGTGTTTTAGAACAATCTTTTCTTCTGTTATTGAATGGAGAAAGATGTTTGTCGTACTTGAGGTCTGTAGAGTTCAAGTGTTATACACTGTCTGTATTAGATATAATATAATAAAATGGCCTTGTGTGTAAGCAGTCATGCTTATTATGACAGCGAGGGCTGATATTGGTGGTTTTCAGCACTTCAGTTTCCTTTGGTGGCTATCTTAAGAGTCTTATGACTTAAGAATCCAATGAACAAGAAATAAAAAAGCAAATCAGAGACATAAGTGAACACAGGCTATAATTAGTAAGATGAAGATGTAGCAAGAAGACAGAAAACCACATTTTAAAGTTAGAACTGATTTCCAACTGTTTCTTTGTCTGGGATACAAAATTATTTCTGATATAGAAGTAGCTGATCTTGGTGTCTGTCAGAGGAGAGAGAATGTCACTGTGAACCATCAAGATCCTGAGTCCTTTGCCAGGAGTATGATATTGACGCTGGGGGACCCCCCCTTTCCATCACCCTGTACCACCTTTATCTAGGATCTTCTTTGGGTTATTTTTATATGTTTGCTAACAGGCTCTGCACCTTGCTCTTTACCTGTTGGTCTGYAATTCTACAACGCATTCATGTTTGCTGTAGTGAATTTAAAGGAAGTTGCATATTTTTTATTTCTTTTTATCCTTAAAACAATCTTTACTCTATTTCCAGGGTTGTACTCCTGATGACCAGTAATTGATAACTAGTGAGTTGTTTATAGCCTGAGGCCTCCCATATCATCCTGTATTTCTATTTTCAAGGCCTCTGCTGTCACCTTCATACTGCATTTTTATTCTAGCATCATACATCTATGTTCTCTATGTGCTCTATGTTCATTCAACGTAGAGTAAATACTTACTATCTACTCCAGTTATCTACTGGTAGATATCTACTATCTACTAGTTACAGCACTAAGGGCAGTAGTCCTTTTACAGCCTACACCTGTGCAAAGCTAAGCTAAAACATAGTAGATAATAGTTGCCTAGTTGTTAGGTAATTAGTGTTGCAACTAAATAAGATAATTCCAGACAGGCCAGACCAAGTCCAGGTCATGCCTGACAAATCCCGAGGCCCGGGTCTCTAGCTTAACGCAAAGTCTGTTACAAGCAATTGCACTCATATTGTAGTAAATATGGAGTTTCCTTTTCTTTCATCCACCTCTACAGGTGTTCAGAGCCAGAATTAATGAATTTACCTGTGCTGAGAAAGACAGTAACCATCTCTCACTGCTACAAATGAATACCATTTTTCCTGAGAGAATGAGAGGTCCAGCTTACTGCATGAGTATTTGTATGACAGATGCAAATGTCATTGACCGGCCCATTCTCATCTTATACAAGGGATATATAAGTCTCGTTTCCCTGAATAGCTCCAGGATCTTCAGAGAAAGGCATTTCGAATTTGTCTTGTACTGCTAACGAAAAAATCTTTTACGATATAGTCAAGAGTTTTATGCTGCTTTCTGTCCTGTTGTTCATTGATGCCATCRTTCTTGAACCAAACTTTGCTGTTTGGAGGGCTCCTATACCTAGTTTGCTCTATGTTCAAAAGGGCTAGCAATAAATATCAAATTGCCATATACATTTTTTGTTTTAATGCCTTGCTTTCTTCATTTTATGACTACATCAGAAAAATGTCTACATGTTTCGAGAACAGACACAGGGAAGCATTTATCAGTCAGCCTACTTATAGTTTTATTTTAAGAATTATCATGTACTTTTTTCCCAGATATTTTAATTTTCTGGATAAAATTTATTTATTTTTATTCTCTGCACATACTGAGGACTTGCTGTGTCTTGGGGTATTATGTGAGTAAACATCTTCTACTTTTGTTCTGTCATTATGACCTTGTCCAAGGAGTTTAACCATAACTCAGTAACTGCCCAGTATTGTGTTTTCATAACTTCATATCTTGGATTGTTTGATGAAAGGATTTTCTACAGCAGAAGGCACTTGAAGTTTTGCTGTCATTTCTGCAAATTCGATGTTTCAAACTTTTGAGCTTACTGTATCTGATATCACAGAGTTAAAAATTGAATCTTTTGGAGTTTACTGTATCTGATATTAGAGTTGACCGGGTTAGTTACAGATTTCTAATGAATGAGAATTTCTTTGCTGGTGAACTGATACCGCTTGATCATAACACTGATTTACCACTTGATTTCATAGTCGAAGATGATGACTTTTTTTTTATAATAAACTTGCTTCTTGCTTGTCTTTTAGTCACTTAATGCTAAATTTGGCTTCAGATAACTTTCTAATCAGCCTATGGGTTGTTATTCTCCAGTGTATAAAGTACTATTTTCTATCATAGCTACACCACAATAATGCTTACAAAGGAATGCAGTAAATTAATGAAATAATTCAATATCTAATAACTGTTAGGCTGAGGTGCTAACTCAAATGAGCTCCCCATGCAAGGTATGTAGTTTATAAAGGAACAAAGTTTCTGAGCTTTAGATGGTCCCAAATGTGTGCAAAACCTTCCAGTCTCTGCCTTGAAAGTTGCATGCTTGGTGAATACCAGGTATTCACCCAGATGTGAAATATGAACTATTTAGTGAGCATATGATGGCTTCCACTGGGTTGGGAGTGGAATTGGCATTTGGAAATACTGCATAAATGGTGAATTTCACCTGTTGCAAAGCACTTGCAGTGAACTGTTGCAATGAACTCTCGCAGATGTGCCAAGCGGAAGAATGATATTAGATAGTGACTCAGATGTCTTGGATTCATTCCAATAACCTTGCAGAGATCTTTGAAATTGGGAACACGTTAGTGCAGGTGAATTGTATCCTGCATCACCATCACCAGCAGTTGTTTTCTTCAAGAGCAGATGAACGTGCGTGGGTGTTTTTTTGTTTTTTTTTG
>NW_028187133.1:1633353-1659577 GCF_003343005.1 Rhea americana | reverse complement strand
TTTTTGACACGTTTCTGGTACTGTGGCTGCTTGTTCTTCAGTTTCTGTGCTGCCAAGAGCCGTGTTCAAAGTGAGGCAGGCCTAACTAATTTTGATTTGCTGAAGTGGCCAAGAGAGTTTTTTCCTAGATGTTTTGTTAGGTTTCCTTCTGCTATTCTAGAGTTCAGGTCACCAGAGTCATTACAGCCTGTTTCAGCCTGCATTATGACTGCTTATCTTACTAGAATGTTCTTTTTCTTCTTCTTTATGAGGAAATTAGTGATATTAGAAGGAAGGAGCTTATCAGGCAAGCCTGTTGAGGTAAATGATTGAAGTTTTCTGTTGAGGATCCTTGATGGACTGTTTTCCATGTAGCAGAAAACATTACAAACTTTGGGTGTATCACCTGGTGCTGAGAGTTGTGGCTGCTAAAGCTGTTCTGAAGTTTATTTGGCTGCTGTTTTGGCCTGCTGCAGTCTCATCTCATCTGCCAAATGCCTTTGTCTTCTCATCCACTGCTTTAAGGGATTTTTACGGGCTAGTAAGAGTATATCCTTCTGTGAGAGTGCAGTTTAAACCACATGTCCTAATGCAAGTCTTTATTACTGGCTTGTCTCATAATCTGCTCAAAAGAAGTATCTTACCTGGGCATGTTTCTGATTCTTCACAAAGTGACAACGTGATTCGCTAATGACACTTGTATGAAAAATTGTTTTCTTTTTTATCCCCAAATTTTTGTTTCACAGTCATCTTGGTTTCCTCTTAGCTGTAAAAAAGATCCTGAAGAACTCTGATGGAGGGAAGCAAGATTTACGGACTTTGTCTGTACAGAGAATGATGAAAGCTTACATCTCGTTGGGTAATGTGAAGGAAAAATGTCCCAGCATCAAGTTGGAGGGGATATATAGATGCATAAGACGTAAGAATGGCAGTTATGGATAAATAATCTTTTCCTTAGCACTTCCCTGGTCTTAACATCCCTGCTCTTACATTATAACACAATTTACTATGTCTTGCCCTATCAGAGCTATGAATTTTGTGCACTGTATCTTTAGGGTTTTTTAGCAGTACTGATTTGGGTATTATGTTAGTTTAGCAGCCTCATGTGGTTCATGTTCTATTAATGTGAGACGTTTATTACAGTGCTTGAAATAGAACTATAGAATATCATGTAATAGCCCATTGTTTAGAGGCTAGGACAGCAACTGGGATAAACAGTAGAAATTTAGTTCTTAAGGTTTTGCAGGGATCCATGGGCAGTTCTCATCCATCTTCTCCTAATGCTTTATATGCTAGTGATATACACATAGTATGACTTCTCCCAAATTTAATACCCCCAAAATATAATGATACTACCATGTAGTGAGGTGTGATTACATTCCTTTGACAAGGAGCTAGAAGGCTCTTGAGAGTTCACAAATGGGTTTTTTTTGCTGGTTTTCTGTGACTTGTCTTAATGAAATTCTAGTAAGTAGGTAGAGAAAGTTTAGAGCTTCGGGGAAGGTGGAAAAGCAGTCTGAAGCTTACGAAGGAGGTGATGGCAGAGCTCTATGCAGGTTTGAAATAGTGGCCAGACCTTTCGTTTGCTACAATACTTCTAAATTTAATCTTTTTGCAAATGAGTCAGTTTGAGGCTTACTGAATTTCTTTTCTGTTTGGTATACGTATTCTTTACACTAGGATCCTAAGCTCCCATTATAATCAATAGAGATATAGTCAATAGTCAATACAGTCAATGGTGTCTAGAGAATGATTTGTTTAATGAGCTACTTGGTGCCTACTTTAGGGTAAATTGAATTGCTCCCCAGGCTCCACTGGTTGCATTGACCTCCACTGACAATAATGGGCAATGTCTAGATTTAGATGTCTGGAGCTGAATTCCGTTCTTATAGATGCAACAGTCAGTTGCTCTTCTGCTTCTGTTTAACTTTTAGTCCTTTTTGACTGTATTACATGCCAAATTTCTGTCTAATTTGCAATCTATTAAAACTTTTTCAGTGATAGTGCTTCCTGTGTTCTCCTCTGCCATTAACTGTTTTGGGGACAATTATTTTCTAGCTGCTGCTTTTGATAAAATTAATATTGTAGTTAATTTACAATTTCTACTGAAACACACACTTCTGAGTTATATCAGCTAACTTCTCTGAATATTGAAATGCAAAAAACACTGACTGAAAGAACATCAGTTGAAAAATCCATAAATGGTATGGTGTGTTTATAAATCATGGAGCACTGGAAGCATGTCTTTCTTCCTAATTGTATGGAATTCCTTGTTTTAGATCTTTGACTTATTTTTGTTTAGAAGATTAACACAAAAACAGTAATTTCTGGCAGTAGCACCCCAACAACAGCTCCAAATGGATTTCTTTGATACTTAATGATTGCAGATCTCTAAGGGACAGGTAGTATGTTAGGGAAGAGCTGTGTTAGGTGCTACCCTCTAGGTGTTCACTCAGTGGTGTTAGGAAGAAAGATCCCAAGGTTCCCTTACCTTGGTAGGGAGAACATATGAGGACCCTCTTGACCGCAGAAGCAAGTCAGATGTGAGTACAGTGGGAACAATGATTTTACTGTCTGGCTGCAAACTGCTGATCAGTCAAGGGCTGATTGACATGGAGCCCTGAAGAGCACTGATCACGTGATTTACAACCTTTTATTTCCTTTTTTCCCTTTCTTCCTCCTAGCTGCTCCCCCTTTTACCAGTTTCATCCCTTCTCGAACAACCAACCTGTGTCTAGCTATTTTAGTCCCAGTTTTGCAAAATCTGTACCAAAATCTGATATTTCTGATATGACTATGTAGATACTGTTGGCCCTGTGAGATTCTCTTTTCTCCCAGGTCCCCCTTACTCCCTTTCAATTACCAGTGAGGCCATTTCTCAGATAACTGCCCCTTAAACAATCTTTTGGTTGGTGAAATCCAACCATCCCTCTCAGTGCTGTGAGGTTTGTTAGCTTCTTGCAGTGTTTTGTTAGGTCCTGCAATTTTCTCATGCCCCATCTGATGGTTTCTCCTGTCCTTTCAGGTAGCTTAGCCTTGGGCCAGCGCACAGTCATCTTCCTGCAGCCCCTTGCAGTATCTAGGAGGGAAAGATCTGTCTTTGTGTTCTGTACTGTGGTAATTTGATAGTTATCTAGCGAATGTATAATTTGGACAAACCCTAGCAGATGTAGCCACTACAGGAAAATAATAACCACCTTCCCAGCTAATATCACCATTTTAGTTCTTCCTTATTTTGAAAGGAACAAAATTTCAGACTAATCTTGGAATTAGCTGATCTGTGGACTGAAATGTTTGCAGCTCTAGGAGTGTCTTGGGACATTGTTATCAGGTGCTGAGTTAATAACCACGTAAAAACCTGGTTAGAAATGTATAGGTGCAAACATACAGTGTTGTACTGACTTTTTGTCTGAGGGAGAGATACAGATGTTGCATGAGAAATTTGATTATTGGATTATTATTTCATCTTCATTTTAAAGTTTGCTAAACAATAATGTTATGGAGTAAATATTTGTTAAAATATTAAAGATRCTTCTCTAAGATTATAGAGAATTTTCTTAAGAGTTCCTTAAAAGCATGGAGAATGGCCTACAGTAATTTATTGAAAACAAATTGTCATAGTAATAAAGTATTTATTGAGTGTTATTTGAAGGAAAGTACCCATCTATTTTTAGATACTATGCCTTTCTTAAGTAAAGTGTTACAGAGTGGTCAAATATTGCCATGTTAATACAGCTGTTTAATTCCTGTTTAAAATAAGGTTGAATGTTTTCCTATACTTGGATTTTTTTTATCACCTGTGCAGTGTTAATTGTCATCTAAAATACTTATTTTCTTACTGTAACTTCTCATTTTCTTATAACTTTTGATGATAACTCAAGAGTGTGATTATTTCTATATGCATTTGTTTTGCTTGAATTGACAAAGAATCTACAGCATGAAACTTTCCATATTTTGAATAAAGTTGTCTATAAATTTTTAGTGGACTTTAATATAGGTGAAATTGTCACCTACAAACTTATTTTTTTGTTAAAACTGGGGGAAAATACTGCTTTTTCCGTAGTTTCAGCAAATGTATTGGAAAAATAATTATTTGGGGGAATATCCAAACAGTGATATTGACAGATATATAATGTTTTCATCTTTCTAATTTTTAGAAAATCAAAATATTAATGATATTAGGGAAAATAACTGGTATAATAAACAGAAAGCTATGTGAAATGGTGTAGGCACTGTAATTCCATAAGGAATGAGGAGACTGATGCAGTGTAATATAGAAATGATTCATTTCTTTTAGATATGGCTATCTTGTCATTGGGAAAAATGCTATACATAGATGATATGCTAAAGAGAATGGACATTATATTAAGGGAATTGCTTCATAATCTGTAGAAATAATCTTTAAACAAAGACTGCTGTATAATTCTGTAATTGCGTTGCAAAGACATTTCAGTTTATCAGAAGTAGAAATAAATCAGATAAAAGATTAGGCAATGTTTTTTCTTCATTTTTAATGCTCTTTCATAAGAGAAGTCACAATATTATATACTCATAATGGCCATTTAAAGTATTTGAAAGTAGTTTTTACCTTTACAACTTTCACATGTTATGCCCATGTAAACTCTGTTTTTCTGACACTGTACAAAACAGCTGCCTTCCCTACATCAGTTTCTTGGTGACGTTGAGAGGATTCAGTTTGTTTAAAAGCAGCTCATACGTTTTTTGCAGTCTTAATTGAAATGTCTCCTCTTTGACAATGCATTTTGAAATGCACACTCTACATTATGCTGAGAAAATTCAGATTCAATGTGCAACATCAGTAAAAGAAAGAACTACTGACAATTTAGACACTGGAAAAAATACTTAGTCATCCTAAAGCATCTAGTGAAATGTTTTGTGGGTGACTAAATGTAGGCCTAAAAAAATTGTGGTGTTATATGAGATGTTTTTAAGATGTGTTTTGCTGATAATTTGATGCAATGTCTTAAGGCAGAAGTCTCCCTGCTACAGATACTATGAAGATTTTTTCTTTTATATTTCCTTAATAAATTCTTTTCTAGTTCAACGCTTTGGTCCATGTAATTGTGTGGAGAAATAGTGTACGTGAATTACATGTTTAGCTAAATTGTATTAATAGAAGTTTAGGTTACTGTAAATAAGTCTGCATTATTATATTTTTGTACGAATGGTGTGGAGTAGCCCAGAAAGGATCCATGTAGTTTACATTTATTTGGATGGTGTGTGAAGAAGTTGATTCATCAGAACTTTTCTGATTTCTTTGTGGTAGATGAAGCCACCTCCAGGGCAAAGCAATCCTTGGCTCATCAGACTGGGAAAACTTGAAGTGGGAGAGGAAGAGGAGGTTATCTGTACTTGTTCTGAATCATTCTGTAATGACTCCCACAAAACATATTAGAATTTTTCAGCTCACTTTTAGCTGCGTCTCTGATCTTTGCCTTAAACATAAAAATTGTATTTCAGGTTAAGAATTTAACATAAATGGAAACCTGTTTGTAATTGGCAGAGGGAGAAATTTATTTATGCCCCTAAATGACAACTGTGCTTAGGAAAAGATAACTGTAAGCTGAGGTTATTTTTAAAGAAGTGAGTTTGGAAAAAAAAAAAAAAGTTTTTGCACAAAGGTATGCTAGCTAAGCTGTGTCGACAGTAATGATTTGAGTGACTGCTTGTGAAATGGATAAAAAAATGAATCAGTTATTTTGAAAGCTGCACAAGTCTGTGCAATAAATTTGTGTTTTAAGTTGTTATCCATACACGTTCATACAATCTTAGACAAGAAATTGCCTAATGACTGTTCTAAAAAAGATGTTGAATAACTTTATTTTTGAATTTTGCAGAGTTGGAGCTAATCTGGTGGTTAKCCAGGAAGCTAGACAAAATTGCTACAGCCATTTTGCATAGTTGGTAAACCTAAATCTCCCAGTAATGTAAGGAATAGATGGATAAAAATTTGCATGAACACATAGAATTTAAACTGAAATGTGAAAGTTTTGTGGAAGTGTTCAGCTGAGCTTGCAGTGCCTGGAAGACTTTGTCAGCAAATTATTTTCTGTCCTAGTACACAAACTGAATATCATAATTGATAACCTAGCTAAGTTGTCAGAAAGTGAAGTTTGAGGAGGGCCTAATTCCACGATTCTCTGAATTCAACACGTTGCACAAATCCTATGAAAAAGTCTTTGGATTGATGGGATTTTTGGATTGCTTATTTAATTCAAAGGCCACAATCAGCTGTTGCACATAAAAGGATCCATAGAAATTAAATAGTTTTATGAATTTTGAAGACAGGTTGAAATAATTGTTCAGACATTGGGGAAAAACATTTTAACTGTAAGAAACAGTAATGCAATGAAAATAGATTTCTTGAGCTAGCTGTAAAAGCTGCATCATGTTTTTTTTTTTTTTTTAATGATTGGGTAGAAGTCTGTTGGGAATGGCTTAGGTATAGCTGATTCTATCTGGAGCAGGGAGGTGACTTGAAATCTGTTCCTTCCGTTATAAGATATATGTTCCTTTGACTATTGGATTTCCTTGTTATGAACCAGAATAATGTTATATTTGATACTGTGTAAATAATGGAATTGGGGCTCCTTAAAAATTGGCCTTTTCCTATCACAGTGTGGTGGATTCTAATAGCTTAGCAGTTAAGTTTTTTTAATAGGTTTTCTGTTTTACAGAAAGAGTCCTTTTAAGTGAGCAAGAAAACAGATGAAACTCTAAGGACTTTCTCATATTACGCCATTTTGGTATATTTTCAAAGAGGGCATGAGCAGGTGTTTCAGAGTGGATATCAGCCATGTGATATTGTATTCATAAAAGCCAGTAAGATACATGCAAATGAGTGAGACTGGACAAAGTTTTCAGTAAGTTGAAAATAGAAATTACTTTAAGTTGAGGAGAAGACCAGGAAGAATTAAACAACCTTGGATGGAAGATGGTATGGGGAGGCCAGATATAGAGATGTCAGGATTACAACCCTGAATAATAGCTGAGGTGGTGATACTCCACTCAGTGTTTGAGAAGACAGTTGTCTTGAATTTCACAAGGGAGAGCAAGGAGTTCTGCATAGTGTTGGAATGAATGTTGCATTTATTAAGACGTTACTTAAGATGTAKGGGACCAAGGCTTAAGGTAGGACATTAAGCTGGTATAATTAACTTTAGTTAACACTAAAAACAAATTGTTCTGTACATAGCTTGTTTTACTTTATTCAAAGAACCTGTAAGAAGCCCACTGTATCAATTTGGGGAAGTAAAATAAGTTGGAAGCAGCAGTTCCCCGACCTTTTCTTTCTCATTTCTGTGAACTGCAAACATGACTAGTTCTACCTTGATGCTTTCATTGGCAAAAGGGATTGCTCCAGAGGGGGAGATTTCTCTCTCTCGATTATATACATATGCTACAGTAATACGATTAGGAAAAAAACAATCTGGTCATTGAGTTCATCCCCCARTGTACATAGGTTATTCCTTGGAATGCATTTTCTGAAATGAAATGCCACAATTCATGTATCTTTGGTTTCTTCCCACTGAGTAGTGAACAGTCTGGGTATTGGCACSGCTAAAAAGTGGTTGTGTTGATCAATGGTAAGAAACACTGAATCATGAGGACTAAGGATCTCTGAGGAAAGTATGTCACTTGGAGGGTGCAAATATGTACCACATAATTGTGTTCTGTTTTTGATATCTGTCACTGCAAAAAGTTGTTGAGAAGTAGCTGGTGGTTATAACATACAGTTGTATAAGCAAGCATAGAGTGAACAAGTATTTGTCATTATGAATCATCTCCTTTTGCAGATGAAAARTAATTTTGCTAACTACACATTTCAAACTAGTTTCTTTCCCTTCAAAGAAACCAACAGTTTGCTTGTGAATGCTCTATAATTTGAAATACGGATTTTGAAAGAGGCTGTTAAGGAACACTAAAATATTTACGGTTAATTCCAAGAAGTATAATGTAGTAAATGTAGGTTAGGAAGTACTATATTGGTGTTAGCATTAGACAACTACCTAATAGACACAAAAATAGATTGTACACATTTTCTGAAAATTCAAAATGAAGTTTGAAACAACAGTATTTATTTTAATCAGGTTGTAGTGGCTTCAGCAGATGTGTCCTTTACCATTAAGTATTAATTTCAGAAGAACTGYACTTTAAAAAACAAACAAATTGCACTATTTATTTTACTGTTCCTTCTTAGGTCTACAGTTCCCATTAAAAAAAAAAAAAAAARGTGATTACTGATATAATTGTGTTGGTAAAAGTTAAAGCTGAGATTTATAAAATTGTTATTTTTTTCAAAGCATTTCATGAGAGCATTATTATTTGAGTATGTAAATGACACAATCTTCTGATATCTTAGAATTTTAGGTTCACATGCCTTAGCTATTGGTATTTCTATAAATTTTAGTTTTTAAGAATACTGTCCTACTCATAATAAGGAAATAATCTCTGTCTTACCCCCAAAAACATACAGATGAAATAAAACAGATAGGAAATGGCCTCAAAAGATCCAGGCAGGATTAAAAGAAACCGATGAGAAAATATCCAACCTGTCTTCAGGCCATGTTGTTATTACGTATGTTGTTATATAGCTAGTTTCTGCTTACTGCAAGAGCTGCTTCTCAATATAAAATAATGAGTTAGGTTGTAAAAGTAATTTCTATATGCATTAAGGCAAGTGATGTGAAAAGTATGGCTCAAGATTTCAGCGTACAGAACTGTTGAGAGGGATGTTAATTTTCTGGCAAACTAAGCAGTACATCCTGAAGCATTCAAAATTTGCTTTTCCTGTACGAAACCTGTTTAATTTTTACTGTTTACTCAAATATCTTTTGTTAAGCAAATGAAATACACATTCATCCATCTTTTGCACAGAAGGGGGAAAGGTTCCAAGGTTGTTGGGGAGAAGAATAGGTGGCTAGATCATCACAAGCTTTGTCTTTATCTTAACGGATTCACTCAGAGATTGGAAATTAAAATATTTGTGTCTTGGTATTTGGTGTTCTCTTTTTTTTTCAGATCTTTTATATAAAAACCTAAACTTTCTTTTAGTATTACTTTCATGCTTAATTTCTAAGTATTTTTAAGAGCCAATATACCATTTTTTTAGCTCCCAGTTGTTTTACATGCAGCTGTACTACATACACATTGGCATGTGTATATATATCTATGTGTATGTGTACATACGTAAATATCAACAGCAAGTTTTCAGTATTGCAACATCTTTTGAACTATAGTACTCACTGCCTATATGCTCTTATATTACAGAGTGTGAGATGCACATAGAAATATATGTGCATTTTCCAGAATATTATCATGGACTAATACTGTAAATGTGTGAATAAAAAATTTTAAATTGATTCTGTCCTATACATTTACTTACATCTTGTGGTTCAGAATTTTGACATATTATATTTAGAGCGATTACTGCATCAGTTTAAAAGATTTTAGATCTTARTTTAGTTGCACCTTTTCTGATGTCTGTAAAATGGGCATGTGCAAGTCCATGTAATACGAAAGTTAATGCTAACACCAAGCAACTTGATTTTCACTTCATTCTATTTTAATGAGTTTGGAAGATTTATTTTCATTACCCAGTATTCTGTTTACAGAGCAGATAGAAACAGTGGCAAAGCATGTAAGAAGATATTCTTTTGCTTTTTTTAAGTTTGACAAAGGATATGCTTACAGCATCCGTCACAACTATGGGAAAGAAGGAAAGAGAACTGATTATACCCCATACAGCTGCATGAAGATTATCATGTCCAACCCGCCAAGTCAAGGAGATTATCATGGTAAGTTCCTAAAACAAGAAGCTTGAAAAAGAGTGGGACCTGCTACTGGGCTAGAGAAGAGAACCRAGTAAACTGCCATTTTTCCAGTGGTAGTTAGTTGAAGGATGAGAGTAATCACGGCTGTACTCTATTTTTCTTGTCTTTGGTTTTATTTGCTGAATAATACGAGGCAAGAGAAATTCAGTTTTATGCTGAAACTCTTTTTTTTGTCTTCCCTACCCATATTCCCACTTTGTGTGTCAGACAATAGAAAGTTGTATTCCTTTTAAACTTCATTTTCAACCAGGCAAATTTATTCTATTAGTATTAATCCTTTTGCATTCAGAAGGTTAAATCAKGGGGTGCTCTTTTAGATTCTTAGTTTCTGATTGTAGAATAACATTTTGGCTTTGCAAACTTATAAATCACCTAGCATTGACTCTTAGAGTCAAACTTYTCAAGTCTGTCAGCACTGAAGTTACCTGTTCAAAAATCATGACTTCTGTACACATGCCTGAGACAACTCAGTTACTGTGAAGGGAAACTTAATGTGGACTAAATTTCCCATGCCTTTCCGTCATTCTTAAGAAGTAAAACTTAAGCAACTTGTTTTGCTGTGAAAGGTGTAATGATGAAAGCTTTTTGCTGATCCCTTTACAAAGCAGTGGTCATAATCATGGCTATATAACATACATAATATTTGAACTTTATCTTTTCTACTGAAATCATTTTAAAAATTAGTTTTTTAAAACTTCTGTCTGTATTTAAACAGAAGTTATATTTGAGGTTTAATTCTGAAATTTTCACCTCACAGCAAGCTCATGTTTTCCGTAAATATATGATGCTCCATCCAGAAATTCTCTGAAGGGTTTTTGGGTGTGAACTCTGTCAAGTTATTACTTCTGTAGCCTCTTAAATTAAACACTGAATTTCATGGTTGCACTGGTCTTGCACTGTTCTTTTAGATAGCATTTGATACCTTTTGACTTAATATATGTTCTGTCACAGTCTATGTTTAGATGCTTTAAAAAATGGTGGAACTGATACTCCAAAGTCTGTTAGGGCAATTTAAAATCTCCTTCTGTGTAACAAAATGTGGAAAACCTATGCTGAGTTACCATTATTATTCTAGCACTACGTTTGTTGAGCTGCTTCTTCTGAGACCAAAAAAAATTGTTTCAGGCAGTAGGACTTTTTAAAGTAATAGTTTACAAAGGACTATGCTTTAATGACTAGTTGGCTCTTGTTAGTTCGTTTTCCCTGGCTGTTATGTGTTCTGATGTTAAAGTGTAGCTTAATATGTCATAGCTATTAAAGGTACCAGTACTATAGCTGTTAGTAAAGAACTGACTAAAATACTTTCCTAGTCAGTGAATGAGAATTGTGGCCGATTTATGTTGGGATATTTTATGTAACACTTGAGCCTGTTATGCACTGATAACTGCACAGTGGAGTAGCAATTAAAAAAAAAAAAAAAAACTTTTGTACACATGAGCAATTAACTTTTTATTAATAAGCTGTTAGACAATTAGGAACAGCTTAATTGGTCTTCTGAATGCATTTCTGTGCTAACTCCTGGGCAAATAGCCTCGTTCATGAGCTTGTTTGTTTTTTGCTGTCAGGTTGCCCGTTCCGCCACAGTGATCCTGAGCTACTGAAGCAGAAGCTGCAGTCGTACAAGGTCCCTCCAAATGGAATAGCTCAGGTAAGGTATATTTTGTCTGGAGCTTTCTTTAATGAGGCACTGCTTTTCACTTTTACTTTATATTTGTATAGGAATGCTATATGCAATTTGTCAGTGTGTATGTGAAATATCTCTTCTTATAAAAGGTTTAAACCAGAATCAYGGCTTTCTTCCTGTAGTCCTCCCATGTGCATGTTGATGCTTGTCATCAGGTTTATTGTTTAATATTATGAGTTGTTTTATTACTATGGTGTATACCATACAGGATTTAGTTTTGCTTCATTTTACTGCACTGTTATAATAAAGTTTAATTGAATATGGCAGTATTTTGTAGAGTTTATTTTTCTTAATTTGTACAGAATTCTGGAAGGCACTGCTATGTCAACAGTACTCATCAGCCATTGTTTTCTGTAATAAAGTTCTTAATAATAATAATAATTACCCTTTGTGCTAACTTCCCATAAACAGTAAAAGGACATGAAGCTAACATAGCTTAACGTTAGAGATTTCAACAGCTTTTTAAAAGGTAACATAAAATTGAAAACCTATCTTATAGCAAGGACAATGCAGAAGTCAAAACATTTTGACATGTATGCTGAAGGACAGTCACTACTGTTAATTGCTCTAGCAAGAGGATAAGGATATGAAAAGGCATCTTCATTGGTTAGAACTCAACTTGAGACAGTTCAGCAAAAAACTATCAACTATATTAACTGCCTGGGACATATTTTAATTCTATAGGAAAACTTTTCTGCTATTGTTCATGGGGAATATCACTGTTGCCAGTCAGGCATCAACAGGCTGTTGAACTGGATAGAAAAGAATGTGAAGGTTCCACTTTAATTAAACTCATTGAAAGGAATAATTAAGATACATATTAAGAGACAGTCATTTTGAATTTTTTATTGGTCACTTGGTCATTCTTTGCAAATTTTAGAAATTCCTATGATTTTTTTCCTATAAATRATTTGTTATTGTTTTCTTTTTCCTGGACTACATAAATAAGCAGTTAACTCTCTCAGATATCTGGAGTTACTGAAGATGCTTGCCTTTGGATTTTTTCCTTTTTTTTAAGTATCAAAAATTGATGCTGCTCTGARTTTTTTATCTTGCTAATTTTTGGAAAGATCAGTGAGGGTTAACTGACAGCTTYGTTGCTCTGTGCAGGTAGGATTCAGCTGATGTTTTCTTCAGTGCATTTGCCCCAGGGAGCAGTGTCTTTGTATTTAGTATGGTTTCTTAGGTTGCTTAATGTTATATTTTGGGGGTTTTGTGTGTGTGCAGATTGGAGGTAGAGGGCTTCACAGTGCCCATTCCTAGTATAAAAGTGAAATAATTTTGCAGAATTGCAGAAACTGATCTTTTACTGCAGAAGTAATAGTGAAGGGCTAGCTGTAGCTGACAGTCTTCCAGATGGTCAGGAGTAGGAGACGGGCTGCTTCACATACGTTTCCAAGATCTCATTCAGATCTTGTGGTCAACACTCATCATTGCTACATTTACTTGTTTGCCACGTATACATTGCCATGTATGACCAATAACAGTTCAGAATCCTTCGGTTCAGGCAGTGGCTTATTAGAGTCTTAGATGCCGGTGATAGTTGCTGGCCTTCTGGTGGAGTTCTGTTTTTGTTTTTGGGGAGGTCTGTGGGAGACTAGATCTTTCAATGTCTCTGATATATTTTTCCAGCTTATAGCTGGAAAAGCTCTGATATACTCTTCCAGCATGTCCTCAAGGTTGACATTTGCTCAGACCATATCTCTTGAATCTGTTGAAACTTCTGTTAACTCCAGATCAAGGAGAGCTTCCTTAGCACTTGAAAGAGATTCCTATCTTTAATGAATGAATCAGAGCTTGACTTTTCAGCTATTTATAATAATAAATGTACATCTGTCTTGGGACTCATGCCTTTAAAACTTGTTTCTTGTTTTGTTCTAAAATTCTTCTACTGTCTTTAAATGTGACTTCATTTTGTGCACTCTTTTGCTCTATATGCTCTGGGCAAGCAAGTTGTCACAGTGAAAAAATTCCTTCTGTATCGTCAAAACCGGATCAACGTATGCACTGAAATGCTTTTTTAGTTCCCTCTGCCTGGTTTRTGGTAGCTGTAAGTGCATTGTCCTGGCCTGTAGGGGCACTTGAGCAGCCATGTGCACAGGATGGCAGACTCCAGAGAAGCAGGGATTTCACATCAGTTTTTCAGAACTCTGAGCTGTCTGGAACTTGTGAAAGCCTCACATCCAGTTAATGGAAGACAGCATACAAAGTAGCTGAATTATCAACAAGTGTATGTGTGATGGTGTCACAGGGGAGACGGAGTAAATGACAACCTCTGRTGGATCTAGATACTGGGATTTATTTAAGAATCTGTAAGATTAGAACAATCACCGTACTTGACTATCTTGCACACTAACTTGCTGTGCCTGCAGTAATAGATTCACTCAGATCTCTACTTCATTTCCCTGTAGGAAGATCGCTGCTGGTCTGAGAAGGTTATGTAGAAAGCTGTGCAGCTGCTCGCAGTTACCAGTCTCAAGTGTTACTGGCCACAGTCCCTGGGCATCCCCCAGTGTTCATCTCAGTCTTTCTGATTTCCAGGATCTTCTCCCACTTCCTGAATTTTTCTTTCACTGCTTTCTTTTGGGGCCTCCAAGCTTCCTTGTATCCCTTCCACAGTCTTATTTGCAGAAGCACAACATGTGATCAGCTTCCAAATTGATGGTTCTGTCTATTGTTCCTTTATTAATTGGAAGTCATGATATKTCTCTTCTCATCCAAATGTTATCAGCATTTGAAACTAACCCATACTGGCTGCAGCTAGCAAGTAGCAGGCTTGTGCTTTAGAGTTCAGAAGTTCAGTTGTGGACATTCAACCCCCCCAAGCACATACCCAACATTATCTGCTGCTTGACAGCATTCACATTTTAAACTATTTTTTGCCTGCCACAAGTGGGTGGGTGGGGGAGGGTGCATGATTCCTGTTTTTTCTCTCAGGAAATGATTGGTCTTTCAGGCAAAGATACTGTTCTTTTGGTGTTGGAGTGTAGGACTTACCCATCAACAATTCATTATTAGGGTTCTCCAGTTATTTAGCAGACAACTTGAATAAATTGCATATCTCAGCCCTAAATGGGAGATCCAATCCAGAATGTTTTTGAGAGTGAGATCATCCCCTGACAGACCTTTTCTTTTTCACCCAGATCAATAGGAGGTGTTGACAGATTTGCTTGAGAGCACATCAACATGTCAATGAGAAAGTAGCTCATTGGACCCAATTCCTCATAGCTTGGTTGAAGTAGGTAATGTGAGGATTGTATCTATAGCCTCTATTTTCAAAGTTCAGCTGTTCCTAATTTCCCTCACATGGCTAAGCAATTTGAGTGTTAGGATTTTCTCACTTTCTTTTCCCCAGATGCATACCTAAACTTCATATATTCAATCTGAAAAGTTCCTTCTTTTTATACTTAGAGTTTTGTAGGTTTAATTATTAATAAGTAACCTTTCTACAATTTTAAAAGTGGATAGCAACAGCTCATCAGATCTCTGTGGAAGTAATTATTCTCYACCAGAGCGTGTGTGTATGTTTTGTGTGTGTGGAAAGAATTTAATCAGATTATCACAAGTAGTAATATGATATATCAGCTTGTTACCCTATGCAGAAGAGATGACATACTATTTCCAGACTCCTCTCCTGTATTGCTTTCTGTTTCCTGGACTTGGATCTTGTCATTGAGAAGAACTAAATAAGTCTGTCTTTTGCAGTTTTTTTAGTCTATGAGTATCTGTTAAGAAATCTCACCAAAGGAGAACCACATCAAAAGACAACCAAAGAAATTGAATATACCAAACTTAATCCTGCTTAGATAGCATCTTGGGTGGTATGGACTCTAATTTCTGTATTGTCCAGGTGTGACTTCTAACTGTATTGGAACCTATTTGTGGTTTTGGGTAACTTACCACAAATATAGAGAATATTTTCTCCATGTGAGAAAATGGTCAAAAATGATTTGCAAAATGAATCTGTTCTAGATGCTTTGAGATGTTGTTTCTGACTTTCTGGAAGTGGTTGTTGGAATGGGATTCATCACACCTAAATTTTAGGGTGCATACAAAGATGAACGTTTACATCTTGACAGGAATATTTTTTGTGTGTCCATAGACTTTTCTCAACCATTGTGGACAATTGGATATGAATAAAGACAGAGGAGTTCTTTCTGGCCCTGACTTGGGTGCGCCTGTCAGTTTACCTTCTACAGGGAGTGGCAGTGTCTTGGTAGAACTTAAGACAATTCAGTGTATGTCCAACTGTTTGCATCAGTTTGCCTCATCATGCTTAGGCATCAGGGGTTATTCTCTCATATGACATCAAGGCAAGCCCCTGGACGAAGTCTGAGCCAAAGCAACTCAAGCTGTTTATTTACCCAACTGTTTCCCAGCTTAATTCTCCTTGATGGTGATACTGAGGGAGCTGTGAGACTCCCTGCAGTTGTGACAAGTGTCAGACCATGTGATTATTACTCTCGTGCTTTCCAGGTTAGTAGTGATGCGTGTCTCTCTCTGCAGCTAAGGAGCTTGCTTCAAGGACTTGGAAGCTCAAGACTTACAGTTACCTGCTGAGTGCAAATTACAGCATTCTGGAAGTCATATTGACAGGAAATGCATTCAACCTTTCATTCCCAGATTGGTTTATCCCTTCAGCTTGTTTACAGCAGATACAAAACATGATAGTGGTATTATATCAACAAATAAATAAAAGATCTGTGAAACCGATGCAATGAGTATGAAACCACATACATATTAGCTGCTTGTTGTCCCCATGTGTGAGTATGTAGACTTACATATTTGAKGGAACACAAGCAGTGTGGTATTGTATCTTAGAAGTCATCTCTCATGAATGGGACACCCAAAATTGAACTATTCATTCCAGAATTTAACAAGAAGTGCCAGTATTTCTCTTCCTGTGATGGACAGATTGTGGGATTGCCGTTGGATTCTCTGACTGGGGAAGTTGTTCTGTGCTTTTCCTCTTGATGCTTCTCTTCAACAAGAATGATTCTGCTGGCACAAAAAAATCCAAGGCAGTTTTGGTGCCAGATGTTTTTACTGTGGAATCCTAAGAATCTGTCACTATGCTGAGACCTTCTTGTTCTAAGCTATGGTCAAGTGTGCTGTCCATATCTCAACCCTGTTTGAGTTACTTAAAAGATATCTTAATATCAGGAAACAGTATGCTGCATGTAACTTGAGGTCTAGGATGCAGGTTTTTAACATGTTCTATGTCAAAACCCAAAGATCCAAAGCAACCAAAAAACCACCCACTGWCAAAAATATCCTCTGACAGCCTACTTTTGTATTATTGCTCTAGAAATATTTTCCCTTGCCCCTGGAGAATTTTGCCCTGATCTCAAGTAACTTCATRGTAGTGCTTTTGTAAGCTTTGATGGTACCATTTAAATTAATAAGTGATATTTTATTAATTAACTGTTATTGATATTTCTTGATTGAGGCAAACTTCATCTGATACCATTTTATTATCATATGAAATCTGGTGYGTTGAAGTTCCTTAAAATTTCTTTTAGCTATTCCAATTTTAAATATTATCTTCCTTTACTTGTGGCTAAAATAAATAATAAAAAAAATAATCCTGTGGGACTCCATATTTAGCAATTTAACTCTTTTCCAAAGATTTGCATTTTTAAGATGCTTAGAATACGGTTAATTTGAGCTTTTGTGGTTGGATTCGTACCCTGGTAAATCAATTTCCTAGTAAATAAATCRTGAC
Organism: Rhea americana; assembly: GCF_003343005.1. Classification (NCBI taxonomy): domain Eukaryota; kingdom Metazoa; phylum Chordata; class Aves; order Rheiformes; family Rheidae; genus Rhea; species Rhea americana. The sequence continues at coordinate 1,642,335 of NW_028187133.1, read as the reverse complement.
CTAAAACTCAAATCCTAAAATGGAGTATCATTACACATTCTACTAAGAAATTTTTAAGGTGTTAAACCTTTAATCTAGAGATTGTAAATCTTTTGAATGTTTTCAAATGGTAGCTTAAAAATCTTTGCTCACTGTCCAAAATCTTTCAGGCACTTATTGTCTGTACTGTGTTGAAACCTGTAAATGCTTTAAAATGATTGAATCTTTCAAGGTGTATGGTGTGGAAGTTTAAAAGTAACATTATTTCAAGGAAACATTTTAGAAAAAAAATAGTCTCCATTACACTCTGGTGCAGGTTTTTCTAAATATGAATGCGAAAAACTGCCAAGCTTTTTTCGTAGGTAGGAAATATTTATTGATAAAAACACCATTCAGTCTTTTTTTTGTTTTGAGAACTATATTTGTGTTTTAGGAATTTTTTTTCCTTGTTTTATCTGAAATTACACCTTGTCTGATTTATTGTATAGACCCTATATTTTGACACTATACTTCGCTTATGATTTTTTCAGCTAAAATGTGTGCATTGTTTAAGTGTTATCTATTTGGTTTACTTTTCAAACGTGACCGYGCTTATTGATTTCACTAGGACTACTTTTGCTTACAAGCTAAGCAGATAATTGTGAATTTTACTGGTCAATAGTAAGCCTTCCTTTCTCTTATTAAAACCACTGCATATTCTGGCTACTGCTTGATATAATGTCTCTTGGTCACACTTGTGACCTTTCTAGTGTGTTTTTACTGGTGCTGTGGTGTTAGTATTATTGGACACCCTCAATGGGTAGAATAYTGTAAAGTAACCATTAACATGAACTGGGTTAAAATTAATTATTTGAAAAATTTGAGTGATAGTATTTTGGAGTACTTTCCCAGTCTTCAATTTATGGCTTAAAAGCTGAAACAAATAGATTAGAGATGTGAAGGTATTTTGGGCTATTGTCAAATGAGATTGTAAGGGTAAGAAGGCTGTTTATGATTTAATAAGAGTAGACTGTTCGAAAATCTGATTTAAGCACGCTGGTAAGAAAAAAAAAATCTAACTGTTGAACTTCCAGACTGATGAACTGGCTTGTGTCAGTGAAACAAATGAATAACTTGAAAAAGAAGCCTTTAGAATGCAGGTATGCAGAAACACTGAAAAGCATAGCTAATATGTTTGATTAAAAAAAAGTCTGTAAGAAAACACATCTTTTAGAATATGCACATGGATTTTATAATATATAGAACAGTTGAAAATACATTAAGTAGACATTAAATTGGAAATTATTAAAGATTGAACTGGAAAATAACTTAAAGTTTGGATTTAGTATTTGAAYCACCATAAAGTTGAGTGCTGTTGTTTATTATTCAGTAATATGCCTTTTAGAATAAGATAATATGAAAAGGTGAGTAAAAATGTACATTTTTTTCTCTTGTTAAGAGATGAATTGCATTAGTTTCAATGTGTCCAATTTAGGGTATTTCCATGAGCAGTTAATCAGTGCAACTGGATGTTGGTGCTCTGGAAGGAATTCCCACCCTCTATTCGTCACTGCTATTGAGTTTTCATTCCTTTTCTGCTGCTGGCCCCACGGCTATATGATAAAATGGATGAAAAAGCTKATCCAAGTGTAGGATCCCAACCTGGGGAAGGGTGAGGAGGAAAAAGATTCATTTTTATCATGTCATTACAGCAGAGATGGTAGGAATGTGAGGCCAGAATTAAGGGGAAGGCAAGTAAGGGTCTTTATTTCAGTAGCATCAATTTATGGTGGATTAAACTGCTTATGAAATTTATATTTAGAAGGGAAAGGAGGGGGAAAAAAGCACAYACAGGAAAAGTCACAAGGATATGCACAATTCAGGATAAGAAAATAGGGAAAAGAAAAGATAGAACATATGAATGTCTCCTTTCATTGTTCTTAAAACAGTTATGCTGTAAATTTAGAACATAARTGAAATAAAGACTTCAGTTTTATTTTGTGACATAGTTTTTCAGATGTTTGCTTGCATACCTGATAAGAGTTCAGGCTTTGCCTCAGCATTTCMTTACAGAACAGGAATATGTGTTTATCTCTCATGTGTAAGAATCTATCATGTGTCTTTTAAAATAAGTAGCTGTAAACTCATTCAAGATTACTCAGTTAAATGAAAATGTCACTGAAAAATAGATGCAACTTTCTTAATCATAAAATGAACATTTTTAGTACTCTTTTAAGAGTACATGAAATCTGAAAAGGAAAAATCTGCTGCAGCCAGAGTTAATGCACRTGATGTTCACACCACTGGCTTTAAGCGGTGGAGTGTATAAAATTTAAAAATAAGAGAACCAAAACAAATAAATCCCACCCTCTGACTCCCAAAGCATCTCCTACCAAGCAACCAAAACTGACTAGTGTTAGACCTGTTTACTTTTAAAATGATTAACGGTGTTCAGATTAACATGTCTGTCTTCATATAATAAGGTTGCCCAGGTTTACTTTAGCAAATTTAGTCTCAAACAGACATGTTCTTTTTATTCAAACATTCACTAATTTCTTTTGTTAGGTTTTTAGTRAGTTCCTTACTGATCTATTGAAAAGAGGGACTTAAGCCTAAAGGGCCTACACATTGAGTGAAAAATAAGTATGGATATTTTAAGAGACAGTAATAACATTTCATCCAGGGATGATGAGTACTTCTTATTTTTACCTTTATAAAGTTGACTTGAGTACAATCAGGTGTTGTTRCTGGACAGAGCTTTTCACTGCTGTTGTGATGCAAATCACAGTGTCTGTTACAATGACCTAATATTATCATGTGCAATGTTGAGTTCAAATACTCTWGAAATGAAAAGAGTGGAAGAGTGTGAAAGGAGCAGGAGCTTTGGCAAAGCTCTAACACTTGAGTCTCTAGACTACAAGTGAGTCTGAGGGAAGATGGAATGAAATCTGACAAAACGGCACTATGCATTTATATATTGTATAGAATGAAACCTAAAATTTGTAGTRGTCAGCTTAAAATATAAATGAAATATCTAAAAGCAGCAAGAAGGACATATGCCTCATGTTATCCAGGAGTTTAGCTCAGTTGATTAGAGCATGGTGCTGCTAATGCCAAGGTCGTGGGTTCAGTCCCCATAYGGGCTATGCTGAGGGYTGGACCAGATGACCTCCAGAGGTCCCTTCCAACCTTACCATTCTAAGAAAGTGAAGGGCATTGTGGAACTTTTGGGAGAAGTTATGCTGAGGTATAAACTGACCTGAAACTGAGGGAGAAAACAATCCCCCAAAGCCTCAAGAATGTGTTCAGGTATGTTCCAGCAGTTGCAYCTCAATCATATCTTCACTGACCTTTGAAATAAAATGAAGGTTAAAATCACAATTAACTTAAACTATAGTAGAAAGACTGTTTTTTAAAATAGAAAGTAATCCAAAAATTTTCAATAAAACAAACTAACCTTGAATAAGTGAAAGTAACAGTAGGTAATTACAGAGCCCAAACTATCCAGCTATGCAACATTGTAGTTACATAAGCTGAAGATCTAGKAAGCAGGTGGCTGTGCACAGCTGCTGTGCACCATCTTAACCTTATTAGTAGTCAGTAAAGCAAAAYCGGAAAAGCAAGTTGCAGATGGCAGCAAAAGAAAAAACACATAAGAATTAACGAGAGAACATCTCTCAGAAGCAGATTAGTCCTCAAGTATCTAATGTTACTTGCAGAATAAAGCAATTTAGTGCAAATGTCTGAATATATGTAGAGGAAACTGCTGCTATGACTTAAGATAGTTTGAGTGGAAGTCTGTTTCTGGATAACACTAGCAGAAAACAACTATAAGCATGCTTACAGTTGTGCTTACTGATGGATGGTGTTTCTGCTGCCCGTTAGACTGGAGAGGAAATGCACTCTAATTGCTTTCCCCTGCAAGAGTCACAAATGTTGGTTGTCTTCTTTATYTATCCAGAACTCTTGATAAATATGTAAGAAGACTATAACTTTTTGGCCTCTACCTGTCAGTTAAATTTGATTGAAATTGGCCAACCAGCCAGAACTGGCTTCTGGTCTGTTCCGGCCTGAATGCTGGATRGAGCACCCTATCAATGTTGAGGAAAAAAACACTTTGAAGAACAGATACACTAGAGAATGCTGGTAGAGTTTCTCTCYCACGTTATTATCCTCCGAGACTGATGTTTTCATTAGTGGTACAGCTGAAAAATTGGTGTGGCAACATAACACCAGTCTCAGAGGTCCAAAAAGGAGTCTTTGATAGAGTGAGATGATAGTTCTTTGGTGAAACTGCAGTGTAGCTGGCCAATAAAGGCTGAGGCACTGTAGGTTCTTAAAGAACAAATGTGAAAATTATTTTGAAGTTCCTCAAGGCAAACTTTGATATCGTCATTCTAGCTTTTGTATGTKTCAGCAGTATCAATTCAATGAAACCCTCTTCTCCACCTTAAAGATGGATCAAGATTTACCTAAAGATGGGTCAAGATTAATGTAAGGATGGATAAAGGCTTAAATGGGCATAGTTTCAGAATAGTTYATCCTGAATAATTGCTCTTACAAAACCAGAGTTTATAAGTGCCCCTTTATTCTGTGATCACATGCTGTGTCAGTGGTGCTTTTTTGGAAATCTGTCACTTGAAGTTTACATTTCCCCCCTGAACTGGAAGAAGAGACAGCAATAGTTTTATCTGAAATCCTGTGAATCATTGTGAGCTRGTAAATCAGAACTAGCTTTGATCAGTTTTTGTCTTTTCCCCTCTTCATCCTGCAAATGTTTCTTTCAGCTAACTGARACATAGTTTTTTTGACTGTTATTCTAAAAGGTATGAAAAATATATTTGRACATCATGGCTTTTTGATACAGTGAAAATTGGTTGCAACAATCTGAAATTTTAATTTTTCCTGTTTAGATACTTATAAGAGTAAACTTGTGATGCTAGGTTTTTTGTTTTGTTTTTTTTTTTTTGAAAGTACATACAAACATACAGTTTGGTTAGCATTGAGCTAAACATTGCTCTTTTGCATAGCATTTAAATTTTACTGTAAGGGAAAACAGGAAAATTTAAGGTGAAATGTAATGGATGTTCTAGATAGATGTAATAGAAGTTCTAGAACACAGGAGTTTTCTTCACTCCTTGATTCCTTAATGTGACACTAATTTAAGTCACTTCCCAAGGGAGGAAGATTTAAAAATGTTTTTTTTATAATGCTAGATCTTAGACATTATTGCCTAGCTGGCCTTCATCTTGATATTTTACAGAGGATTTAACAGGAAGTGGCAAGACGTGTAGAAATTTAATCAGTTGGGCTATAACAGAGAAACAATGCAGTTAAGTACTTTTTTTGGCAGTGTGGTGGTGTTTTATCCATTCAGCAAATGCAGTTTATTTGTACATCTGTCAATAAATACAAGGTGACATCCAGTAATGAGGACAGCAGGAATTTAAGCTGGASTGTATTGCTATGTTTGACACAGAGGTCAGCCTTGGGAAAGGTGCTTGAAATTAACATTTCTTGAAAATTATTTTTCTCTCCATTGAAGTTATCTCTTAATTCCAGCAATTTTCTCCTTTTGATAAGCAGAGAATATACATTTTGATTATATAAAAGGAGGGAGGAGGCAATGAAACTTCAAAAATTTCAACTGGCATTGCATTCTACTGATAAGAATGGGATTTTATGCAGCACAGAAGAGATTACATGAAGTAGAATTGGGAAGCAAATTGTATTTACAAAACATGGTGTGATTTTCCTAATAGGTGTTCAAAAMAGGCTATTCACTCAAATATTCTGCTGAGCTTGACTAGAAATAACTTCATTTCATAAAGTACAAGTCTGATTGAAAGTAAAAGCATTCCCCTCCTACAGATACTTGTGTAAAGGATCTGCATTAAATTTTCTTGATGGGAGTGCAGTAGTATTTATTTTGCATCTATATGAACTGGTAATGTAGATAAAATAAAAATATGAATAGTGCACTTGATTGCTCCATGCTTCAGCCACTTGAATTACTAGGTTTATATCTGCAATTATGGAAGAGATGTTGCAATATGATAGTTTGACAATAACTGTCAGAATTATATTATCAAAATATATATTCAACTTATTTTTGAAGTTAAGAGTAGTGAAATTACAGGTTAAGGAGCAGGCGTATCTTCCTGTTGTTTTTTTCATGTTTTTAATGGAGACAAGATATATTTAAAGAACTATAGTACCTCTAAATGTTGTCAGTTGTTASTAGGATGCACAAATGTCAAAAATTTCATGCATCATGAATTTCTCTGCAGTATTATACGCATGTTTCTCTCCTGTGAAATACCTTGTCACAGTAAACTGTAAAATATCAGGAAGATTTAGAATTCTGTGGCTGCAAGCGTGTGCTGCTTCTGAATCCTTTACATTTTTCCCCCTTTGTATAGATCCTGGAATTAGTGAAGGGCATGCATTACCAGCTGGCCTGTCAGAAGTAYTTTGAGTTGACACATGATGTAAGTACCTACTAATTTTTGTTGAACTATAGTCAGTGTCTTTGTCTTTAGGAAAGCCTTGGAAACYGTGAATGAAAGGCAGAGACTCTTTGCAGTTTTAATATCCATTATTAGCTGTCTGTCCGGTTCGTTTTCACTTCAGTGATTTCAAATATATTTCAAATATTTTTATAATGGCCTATAAGTTTGTATATCATGTATTACTCTCCTGTATGTTACAAGATATAAAAGGTTATGCTTGCTTCCTGAAAGCGTCAATGCAGTTAAATTTTGTCTATTTCAAGCGTTTAAGTTTTCAATATCCTGCTTTTTAAACAAATTGCAATTTTTAATTCGTAATACAAGTATGTTTTTGGAAATGTACTTTAAACAAAGTAAGCTGAATGTATCTAATTAATACAACCCAAACTCTAATCTTCCAGGCCTTATAGAGTTGGCATTGTTAACTTTTGCATGATATTTTAAAAATTTGATTATATGTGATTAGTTTTTAATTCAAGATAAACCTTCTCAGAGCTTCCTCATTTGCTTAACAAGTGCAGCCTTCCATAAAATATTTAATTAAGATCCTCCACAAAATGGAAAGATGGAGATGGACTGCTGTAGTCTCTTACATGATTTCTTGATTGAAAGAAAAAAAAATCACATATAATTTGAAATACAGGTAATATATGTCCTATGTAAGGGTAAGTCAGTAGAAATAATACTTTCCCAGGATGATTGTGGAGCTCAAGGTCAACACTAACCAAAAAATAAATCAGCACCTAAAGGTCTATTGCATTTTAAGAAAACTGTGTTTCTGTTTTATGGAAAATTCCAGAAGAATGTTATTTTTTAGTTTTGTGGTAGTAGGAATATCTGTCTGTGCTACTTGCACAAATAAAATCATCTGTCTGTGTTGTACCTGATGAAGCTGTTACCCAGAGARAAGAATTTGATTTATTTGTCCTATTCCTGTCCTGATTTTATTCATCTCATTCAGAAATGAAACTCATCGCACAAGACCTCCATCCTGAAGAAGGTCACCAAAATATTCGAAAGGCAAAACGAAGCWTTATGACTGTGTCCATTTTCATGGACACTATAACTTTCAACAATTATGAAATATTCTGGATAAATTAGATGTAAATTTGTGTGTCTAGAGTGTGAGGATATTTATTTTATAGTCAGCTTTCCAAGCCACAAGCACAATTCCTTTTAGTAGCAGGCATTCCTTAATAAGAACCATGATTTTTTTGGAAGAAGAAACACACACATCTCTAGATGAAGAGCTTTCTAAAAGTACTGTTGTCTCAAAGACATGTCTTCAGTTTCACCTCCGGTGACAAAACTCCAGGTAGTAAAAAGTATGTCAAACTGGGTGCTTTTTCATTTCTAGAAAAGTATGTTTTGTACACTTGGGATAACTTACTGTTTTCTAAATACTTTTGTGAAGACACTCTGACATGAAGAGGGTTACAAATGGAGGATTGGGAGCATTGTCCACACAGTAAATCTGAYCTTCCCTGGAGAAATGCAGTATGTTCAGGGTTGTCCCCTTCTATTATTTACTTTTTAAGGTGGCTTGAATGGCTTGAGACAATAATGCTTTGATTTTTTTCTTCTGTTTATTACTTTTTTTCTACAGTCTTAAGTAATTTTACTGAAGTCTGCTTATTTTACTGAAGCTTGTTCAACAGAAAGCAGTACAATGACTTCAACCCTGCTAGAGGCAGAACACTGTTGATCCTTCCTGAAATATAGATCAAACAGGAATATGAGCTGATATAGACAAAATCAACCTCATCTACCTTCAAATAGTTATTTCTGAGCTGTTTATTCTAGTCTCCATTTTATTTAAAAGAGGATAGTGGTTGTATTCTTAGAACCTCTTCCAGTTGGGGGAGCGTACGCAGGAGGTGATGACAGAGATCCCTTGCTCACCAGTTAGATGTAGCTAACACATACTATTTACTGTAGCAGTGTAATTGCGCTACATGGTTTTTCTGTACTATCAGCTGTACCATTACCAGCTGTYGTTTGGAAAGTTCTTGGTTAAAACCCAAAGATACTATAGCTGCAAAGTAATTGCTTCAACTTCTTTTGAAACAATATTTGATATGACAGAAATATAAAACTAGAGTGTATGTGAAGGTCAATATGTGCAAAATGTGTTGAATCCAAGAAAAGTCTTGCAATAGTGTCATTTATTAGATGGAAAAGGTGGTTCTGTCTGAAGTGTCAGGCTGTTCTGTTTGGATCAATAAATATTATAAGCTTAAATTTCTGATTGCGTTCTGAATGCAAGAAAATGCATTTTTCTTTGGACGTGGTGGAATCCAGATGGATTTACAAGTGTGAATTGATAAAACTTAATCTAGCCTCTCTGTTTCTGGTAGTCTAATTTTTAGATGCTTACACCGGAATTAATGAAGAAGCTTTTAAAATAGGTTTACTTTAATCTATGTTACTTATACAGCATTGTAAAATGATTTTAAAGTAGCATGAGCAGTCTAACTAAAAAAGCAAGGAAATTTGTATATGCTCTACCTCC
>NW_028187133.1:1582214-1632663 GCF_003343005.1 Rhea americana | reverse complement strand
AGCATCCCAAATTAGTGTGCTAGGCCTGCTGCTCGTTTTTAAGATTTTATTCAGTGAAGGTCACTTCTTACAATTGTTAATATTTTTATTGAATTAAATTCTGACATGTATTTATTCTGACTATATATATGTATACACGCATGCACACACATACACACAGAGCCATGGTTTTGATAGACTAAGATATACTATGTTTATGCATTTAATGAGGATTCCATTTAGAAAGCACATTGACTCTGCTTCATGATATTCAAAAATGCCTGAAATTTAAGATAGTGTTTTTTGGCATGTTACATCAGATGTGGTATATGTCCTCAGGTGATGTTTTGTGTGTATGCACAGTCATTTATTGTGCTTGAATCAGCCCCACCCTTCCAGGAAAAAGGGAAAATATTAGAGCAGAAAATTGCCAGTATATGGCTCCTAGTCCTCCTTTTTTTTGCCTCCCAGGTTTGGGGATTTTTCTGGTGTTGTATAAAAGCAATATTTTTCTCAAAATTTGTRTGGTGTTCACAGAGACTGGTGGGCAGGTATCAAGTGTAGGTTACTTGAATATGAGGTGGGAAGCCCTTTTTATATAAAGCTATTCACACTTCTGAGCTTCTGAAAAAGAGATGCAAAGGTTGTAACTGAGATCATGGTGAATATGTCAGAACAGCTCATTCTTAAAACTGAAAACTTTGTTGATTTGATATATTTGGTAAGCATTAATTGAATTTTCAGTTGCTGAATAGCTGTGGGGCTGAAAGAATGTGCCTGCCCAGTAGAAAGGAGCAGTAAACACGTGCACATTATACTAGCTTTTGGTATTCTTCTCCACTGGGGGGGGGGGGGGGGCGGAAGCCTGAATATTCTTTGGTGTTGATTGTGCATCCTGTGGATGGTGATCTTTGTGGTGATGAAGCAGAGATTAGCTTGATCTGTTGGGCTTTTGTTAGAGCTTGCTGCCTTGTAAATATTTATTGCGTTTGAGGCTTTTGGGGAGCATTAGGAAAAGATGTGAAGTTTTCCATTCACAGCATTGTATTTATATTTAGCATCTAGGTTTATATTGTGCAGAGCTTTCTGCACAAAAAAAAATATAGTCTCTACTACTGTTTGCTGTCTAGACTTTGTTGCAGTCTTTCTCTTTGATAGGCAAATGCTGCTTTAAGGTGTAGTTGCCCTGAATTTGTAAAGGGCTGCTATTTTACCTATATTTAATATGTTCTGTTTTTTTAACTTCAATAAACAGTGTAAAATAATGTTTTTGTGCTAAAGCAGTAGTTTTGTTCCTAATATGAACAAAGAAAATTTATGATAAAAATAAATCTGTAGTAATATTTTCAGGCTACTAGTATTGACAAACTGGTGCTTTTCTTCAAGTTTCTGTGCTTACTAAATCACTAATTAAATTTATTACTGAATGATAAAAATGAGTTTTTGAGATAAAATAATGTTTCTTTTCATTTTATGTGCAGATTGATGACATTGGGTTTTCTTTGAATCATCCGAATCAGTATTTTGCAGAGAGTCAAAAGTTATTAAGCGGTGGTAGAGAACTGAAGAAAGAGCCAAATCATTTGGGAAACTCTCAACAAAAAAGCAGTGGCCAGGAAAGCATGAATTCAAATTCTGCTCACAGTTCTTCAAATACAACAGCTGATGCAGAACTGGAGGAACTGGAGGCATACTTCGCTGAAGATTAAGCAGCTTTGCAGATTTTTTTTTCTTATTCTTTCCCTTCTCTAGCCAAATTCTTCCTTATAATAAGGAATATGCACTTGGATACCTAGAAGACAGAAGCGTTCAGTGCTTTGAATAGGCTGATGAAAATGAAGAAAGATACTGAAGTTGTAATTGCATCCAGTACTTCTGCTGCTTTAGATTACTGTTATATAGAGCATGTTGAAGGAAAAGAATTAAAATTACTTCCTAAATATCAGGTATTTTTTGTCTAATTTGTTTTCTGGATGGTGTTCAAAGTGTTTAATTTCTTTTTCCTATTTTATGGTCACTTTTATCTGATTCTTAATAAATAAAATGCAAAATGAAAGCTTGTAGCATTTTCTTTTTAGCTGTATTTGGTAATTCTGATCATTAGGTAGGAGTTCTTATTATGTGATCAAAATTACCTTCTGGTGGAGCCTGTTTCTCTGTGTGTGTTATGTGGGGAGCTGAGAAATATCAGCTTCATAATTTAGGTGCTTTGACATTAGGTTTTTGGAGCCTGTTTTAGTATCTTAAACAGTGCATAAGTAGAATGAAGAAAGTAATCCAAAAAGTTGACACTCCCTCCAATTCACTAATCTTGTAGGAGCTAAAAATTCACTAGGGAATATTCCCTTTCAATTTTAAAGTTTCCTCAATGTCTGTGCATTGCTGGAGCCTCCTTGWATGCTGCTATGCTACACAGCAGCCTGAACAAAGTTTTAGTCGCTTAAATTTCATCCATTGCTCAAAAGCTGAGGTCACCTGACACACAAATAGCATTAAATGTAGTAGCTGCCACTGTGGGTCAGGTGGAAGTTTTAAGTAAAGCTAATATTTTGTTTTGCACTGGTGGAGTTCTGTCCCAGGAATTTGCAGGACTGGAGTTTTACTTTGTCTAAAGTTGAAGCAGTTGCAAGTCAATGCTTCACCTTTGCTGGAGAATGACCTAGCTACCAGTATAGCCCTTTAAACAAATAAATACAATATTGGCATTGCTAGTACAAGCCTGCAGGCTTGGTATTAACTCTGCAAGGCCTCAGTACTAAGATTTATTTGGCTTGCTTTGTCTAGATTTCTCTTGCCTACCTGGAGCTTTGTTTTAGCCTTTAAGCTGTAACAGCAAATGTCAGATGATAGGTAACTATTACCTAATTTGTTTTTAGCTTAGCATTGTATAATTATATGGTGTAACATTTTACAACAATTTAGATAACACTTTATAATAATTTATACATACTTCTGTAGCTAATGGATAGTAACAAGTAGATATTCTGCATAGAATAAATTAATCTATGACCTTAGATTAAAAAAAGATTGTGGAGGAGTGCAGTCTTGGGATGATACCAGAGGCCCCAGGATATAAACAAATCACCAGTGGCCAAGAACTGATCCTTAAAGAAACAGAGCCTAAAGAGCTGTGAGCTTTAGATATTTAGGTGTAATGTTGAATTGCCAAACCAATGAAGAGAGAACAGTGTGTAGAGCATTTTAGGGAAATTATAAACTTGCCCCAAGTGGACACTGGAGATGGGAAGAAACAACCCAACCACTAGCATCCTCGTCTTCCTGATGAAGAACTGAGGGCTCTTGATAATTTGCTGCAACCAGGGAAGAGGATGCTGTGACTGTGGGACTCTAGGGATCAGTGAGAATAACACTAGAGAAATAGGTTGATACAGGAAAGTGCTTGAGTATGTAACATTTGCTAGCTGCATTGTTTTAGGCATCATATTTTCTCTATAGTAATTGAAAGCTTTAGACTTTTAATGTCATTGTGACTGGACTAATAACTATTTAATTACTGTTAAGATTTCAGATTAACAATAAATCCTTGAGTTCTCATCTAAATTGTGTTTCTCTAAGTGCACATAGCTTGTGCAGGGCTCAGTGCAACACCAGGGTATGAAGACAAAACATGCTTTTGTTGTTAAAAGAGCATCTGCTGGGATCCACTGTTCCTTTTTTGTTCCTTGAATCATTCCTTAATTTATTTAGTGAATGATTTGTGTGAAGTATGGAAAAACTTGTTTCCTTTCATATACTGAAAGGAATTATAGAAATCCAACCTGGAAAAAAAAATGTTTTTCACTCCAGATCTTGAAGAGTAGCTGTTTCAGATTCACGAAGCCAGGAGTTACCAATGCCTCTGCGCTGGGTTTCTCCTGCTGGTTGATCTCTTGGCCAGACCTCTGTTGTGTGGTGTCCAAGGATGATTCTGTGAATGCGTTTGGCTCCGCTGTTTGTATTAAATGCTTAAGGAACTTGACTTTAGAGTTTCAAAGTGTTTTTGCAAGTGGTAGCTATCTAATTTTGAGTTGCTGAATACCTAAATTGGAGGTGCCTGAGTGTCATCACCATGTATCTTTTTCGTAAAAGTCTAACGCTTTCAGACCTGCAGTGAGGTTTATGTTCCTGACTAGAATAGCAGGGGGAAGAATGAATCGGTTGGGGCACTGAATCCAAGTGCTGTGTTTCCCAGCCAAGATCCACAAGTTGTAATTTATGATGAAGTAGAAACATTTCTGTTATGCCATATTTCTACTAATGCAGACTTTGTCAGCTTCTGCATGAATAAAATTACTAGCACTTCATTGCTGGGCTTTGAAATCTTTATGTTAGGAACAATTGGCTTGTTCACCTATGCTATGTTGGATTGTTACATTAGCAGAATAAAATTATTTTTAGGAAGTCAAGCGTAGAATTTAAAAACAGAGCTAGCTCTACTGTATTTCAGGAAGGAGTATCAAATCTTTCTGTTGAATGAAAAACGTTAAATGTAACAAACATAACAGTACTTAACAAAACCTGTATCTTTCTCCTTCAGTGGTTTAGATCATTTTTGTGAGTTTTCCTCTAGTGATTAATGGTATTACAAATTGCTTTGAACTATACTTTGTTCCCTTTTATTACCTGTCAGATGGACAATAATAAAATGCATAGTAGAAAAACATACAGGTTAGTGCACACAGTTACAAGTAACTAGCAAAGGATTAAAATTAATGCTCTTGTTGCTATTTGAATACAATAGATGGTGATATATTTTCTTATTTCAACCATTATTTTGACTATTAAATTTTTGCATTGAAAGCAGAATATTTTATATTTGATAGTGTGTAAAAAGACAGAATCAGAATCTTCCTTTTGAGCAGACAGACACTGAAGAATTATTCATATTCTAGAGTTCTAGCAGGAATATGGTTAGAGGCTAAGATATGATACAGAGGCTTCCTCTGTGGTGCCATTATACCCATGTGGTTTGTGAGCAGTTTCTACTATTAGAAAGGTTTACAGAAGTTTTAAATGCTGTAGATTTTACTATTTTAAAGACTTTGACAACTTTGATATTGTGCGAAATACAGGAAAAGGGTTCCAGAGCCAGGGTTAGTTCTCAGGAAATTTTTATCCTCTTAACAAAACCTCACACTTACATTTCTACTTAGGCATGTAGGCCAGTCAAGAATATTTGTTATGTATATTAAGCACAGGCAAATTGTTGCAATTGTTGCTGCAGCTTTGTCATTTCCTCAGGGTTTTAGAGGTCATCCATTTGAATTTTTGAGTAACCAGAGCATCCTTAGTGCTTAAAAATAGCATTTATGGTAGCAGTGAAGCAAGACTGGAGAACTTAGAAAATACAAACACTGATGGCAGAGCTACCCAAAGCATTTTTCAAAAATAGTCATCCTGAAATCTCATCCCAGTTATTGAACACTTTCATTTAAACAAGATGATGCACTTTATTCCTCAGATGTATCCTTAGGTGAGGATAGACTTTATTACTTAGGGGGTTATAGGGTCCTGTCCTTATGTGGTGACGGAAGGTGTCACTTGAGAGTTCCTCCAAAGCTTTTTATCTCTTTCTTAAAGGCCAGTTGGTTTCATTTCAGTGACTTCAACTGGATTGTGTGATGAAAAGAAAATTTACTACACTTTATTTATCAAAACATTTTCTTATAAGCATTACAATTCTTTTGATACCAGCTTATTTCAGCTTTTCTGAACAGCATGCCATTAACAGGCATGTAGTCGCACTTTGTGTTTCTCGTATACTTTCTCAGGATACACCTCCATTAGACAAGCTGTGGCAGTGCTAAGTCTTCTGTGTGTTTCAAGTAGGCAGTGAGGCTCAGTCGCCCAACAGGGACATTTCCTTGAGTGTTAGCCGTAGTGTAATGGAAATGCACATTGGGACTCATTTTACTCATTTTCAATAGTGACTGAAAAAAATCACTTTTCAGGATCTATTTTTAATGAAATAGTTTTAACAGTTCAGGGAACTTCTCATCTGTATTTGAATATTCACCTATAATCCTTTCTTCTCAGAACTTCCTCGCTATGATAGCATATGACAAATGAAAAGTACAAATATGAATCAACATATTATATATATATTTCAGATTTTATTAGTTGGAGGATGTGTAATAGTAGCTAAATATCTTGTTAATGCAAATACTGTAATTTAATAAGCTTAAGCATCTATGAAATAGGATTGCAGTACTCCACTTCCTGCCTATTTCAACTCAGTATGCTGAGAAATGATCCTTTAAAAAATTCCTCACCTTTTTAGCACTATTTTAAAAGCAATTATAACTTTTTTAATGTAAACATTTCAAACATCTTATGCAGTGAAAAAYGTGTTTAAATTAAACAAATCACTGATTTTTATGGACTTTCTTCTATTTATTACATCCATATTTTGGCTTAAACTGATCTTGTGAGATATTTAAGGCCCTAGACCTTGAATTTATAGGAGTTTGTGAGCTTGGAGTAAAGAATGCAATTTAATTCAACTTTCCTTTCAAGCACCAGTTAGAAAGAAATCCTTGCACAATAAAAATTCAGAACGACCTCCAAGATTGTTTTTAGGGCATATGAAGTTAAGTGTTCTTGCTACCTTTCTAAAATTCTCCCAAAATAATATGGTCGATTCATATCAATAAAAGATTTAAGTAAACTTTCTTCTAAATGTGGTTGACTAACTTTCAATRGAAGTTCTTCCACTGGAGCCAAAGGCCTTGTGACAATATACTTGGATCGATTCTAGATGCAAAGTGTTTCTTTTGATCTCCAAATTGTTTTAGAGCACGTGTAATTGGAACTTCTGGGGAGAAAAGAAACCAACCTTGCTACCCTTATCAGAAA
Organism: Rhea americana; assembly: GCF_003343005.1. Taxonomy (NCBI): domain Eukaryota; kingdom Metazoa; phylum Chordata; class Aves; order Rheiformes; family Rheidae; genus Rhea; species Rhea americana. The sequence continues at coordinate 1,625,829 of NW_028187133.1, read as the reverse complement.
TATCGATTGATTAGAATATTCAGCCTACCTGATTTCTTCCAAACTGAAAGCCAGATCTAATATGAAACGTCCATCTGGTTAGCATGTCCAATATGACTATTGAGCAGATTTGATGGGATATTGACTCTTGTTTCTTTATCACAGGGCGGGAGAGTCCTTCTTAGGCTCATAGCACATTTCAAGTTARACTATTAAGGAGACAAGAGGTATGCATCTCTTGCAGATTGCTGAAAACTATTTTAAAGCATTTCCCCCCTCCAATACTATCTTAGGGGGATTAAACAGAGATCTGGGAGGRGAAAAATCACATCTCTGTAAACCAAATGATTTACCAGCTGTAATTAGTTCTGTTAAAATCATTAAGATAAATGGTCTTCAGGACTGAAAAATAGTAACTGTAGTGATAACAGATCTGTGATATTGTTGCAAGCAGTGTTCTTGCCATACAATTTGCTTCTTTGCAAGCTCTGTTCAGTGTTTATTATGTTGTCTTTTACACAGAATTTGAAATGTGCTAAATCCATTTCTCAAGGAATGCTGCTACAGTYTCTGCAGCAAACCCACCAGCCAAAACTCTCCGTTCAAATCCTGTTCTTCAAAAGGCTAGTGGTTGATCTTACCCTTTAACAGGTATCAAACTCCAGAAATACTTTTCTTTCATCCTTGCTGTGTTTTAGTGCTGCTTCAGAAATTTTACTTCCACTCTTCAGCTGTAATGATCCAATATTTCTAGGTAATGCTAAAAATTAAAATAAAAAGCTTTAAATCRTATTTAAGGCCTGTTTGGATCAATGCTGTATTACTTAATGACAGTTTCTTAAAGTCAGTTTGAGCTAATTGCCTGTAATGAAGTTTGTTCCCAGGAAGTCACTTTTTTTCCCTTATATTAGTAGACCTAAACCTCTCAGAGACACTATTCTTCCTTACTCGTAATGGATCCAGGAATCACTTGCTATAATAAAAATTACCTGGAGGGTGTTTGTATAGCCTGCAAGATCAATAACATGAAAGAACCCCTCCTGCACAGTGTTAGCTGTTTGGTTGTTACCTTCTTAATGACCAAAACTGTAGAGAATATTAAATTACTAAGTCTTGATGCAGTCCATTAACCTGGAAGAAATGTCTAAATGAGTATATTTAAAGTTTTAGTAAAGACYAGTTTTATTTTAACAAACATTGTTAAACTGACATTATAAAGAAATAAGTAGACTTTCTACTTTATTGAGCAAGATTTATATTGCAGTTGGTGTCCGTGGTATCTTCTAAGAAGCTGTGATTCTCGGTAGTAGATTAAAGTGTGTTCTTGATTTCTCTCCCCCCACCCCCTTCAATTCAGTACTATGAATTTGAGGTCTGTCAAGCCGGTAGACTGTGCAGTTTACCTTGACCAATGTTTAGAAAATTCAGATCTTATATCCAGTTGGATGCTCAACGTATAGCTGCAAAGGCCATAATTGTGATCCAGTTGATTGTGAYTGAATTATATTTTTATTTGTGTGACCTATTAAGTGTTATAAATATACTAGTGGTATCCTGTTTCCTCTCTCTACTAGGAAGTTAGAGGCTGTTGGCGTTCCTTTCAATTCCAAATGTCTAAATATTTTAGTTAAAAACAAACATTACCRCCACATGCTATTCTGAGGTACTTTTGAAGAGCCTAAAATCTGTAGTTTAAATTTTCAGCTGTCAGTGAATGGTTGTTTGGGGAATGAAAAGTTGGCTCTTTATGCTGGAAATAAATAAATGCATTCAGTGCATCTTTTCAATGTATCATAGTGTTAATGTCTTCATGGTTCGCTGTGGTGGCAGTCTTGCATGCAAATACTTGAATGATACTTAACCTGAATCTGCTCTCTAGAAATGGCTCTGTGCTCGCGTGTGTATAATTTGTAGTGCTTCACTGAGCAGAATTACAGCCAGAATTAGCTTTATGGCAGAATTGTGCCCTGTGGAGGAAAAATCATTTCAGCCATGGGTTACTTTGCTTCTGTCTGTTCTGCCAGGTGGAAGACTGAAGTCTAATAAATGTGTACTTTCGACTTAGTCGCTGTGGGTCACTTGAAAGTTACCTGGCAAAATCCTAACTTCCTAGGGGTGAAGAAGGGAATCGGTGGCCTGTGTTTGGTAGCCGTTCTTGCTCTTGCTTAGGATACAGAGTTGTTAGCACTGAGAGGAGTCCTGGCTGGTCTTTGGAGCAACAGGATGGCTTTGGAACAGAGAAGGGAGGGGTAAGTGCATAACTGTATTAATTTTCTCTGTGAATGAACTGGTTGAGAAGTAGTAAGTCAAGAGATCCATTGAATGTAACCCACACACAACACAGAGAACCATCAAAATCCTAAAAACCCCAGGAATCTTTGTGACTAACTTCTTAGGGACTTCGTTTGTAGCAGGATTAGACAGGTATCTCCAGAATTTTTCCAAAACAGATTATCATTTCCCACAGAACTGTGGCATCAAGTCTGATTGTTTAGCTTAAAAAAATTACCCTCCCGCCTCTATCTATAAGTGAAGTAGCATGAAGTGATCATTTCAGAGGCTGAGCATTGGCGTCTTATTCATGTTTGAATGCAAATCAGACAACAGCTTCCCTTCCTCTGCTTAAAACAAATTTAAGGAAAAAATGTACTTGGAAATGATAAGGAAATTGTTGGAAGGATGTAGTAATATTATGTATACTAATTTCTGGAGGAGCTATTGTGACAAGGTCTTATTGCACAGGAATACAGTCAGGCAGAATTTCTGACCTCAAATGCTTACAATTCGAGATGCAAGGATGAGTGAATATAACAAATAGGAGCAGAAGAGGAAAAACAAAAAGGACTGTGGTTGGAAGATGAGTGACAGAGCACTGGCACAGGTTGCCCAGAGAGGTTGTGGAGTCTCCTTCTCTGGAGATATTCAAGGCCCACCTGGATGTGACCCTGTCTAACATGCCGCAGGTGACCCTGCTGAGCAGGGAGGTTGGACTAGATGATCTCCAGAGGTCTCTTCCAACCTTGCTGATTCTATGATTCTGTGATTCTGCACAGATGTGGTGTTGTATAAATCGAAGATTTGGGGTGGACATATAAAATAGACATGTTAATTATATCCATAGTTTCATCTGGCCACTTGCCTATCCAATATGAGCTGGCAGTTTACCGTAGCTGTTGTGGCAGAAATGGGTATTGAGGAGGGATTTGAAATCAATGCATACAAAGCAGGAAAACATAGGAAATCAAATCAACTGCTAAATAACCCTGAACTGAACTCTGTGCCTTCCTTGCAGTCTGAGTTCTGCTGCTCTTCACAAACGTTTCAGGATCTTTGTCAATGCGGAAGCTCTTGCTTTCTGGCTCTTTATTTTGCATTACTGGTATGAAATGGCGGTGATGGCCAAAGAAGCAAAGGCACAGGAGCTTAGTTCTTCCTTGAAACCAGTTGGACGTTTCCGAATCTTCRGCAGATATACAGGCTGTATTGCAGACTGTGTGTACCTTTCTAGCTGCAGATAACTTTAAGAACATTAATTTGAAAGTCTCACTAATGCATGTAAATAAAAATAAACCCAACAGCTCCACTCTGTCAAGCACAGTGTTGTTTCATAGACTCAATTTCAACTAACAAGCAAAGACTGGAGGAGAATAACTGTCGTCTCTGTTGCTGATCCAGTCATACGTGATGTTGAGTGTGGAAACCTACAAGTGACAGCAATTCAGAAGTTACTGCTGTATGAGGCTCTCTGAAAATGTTGGCAACTGAGAATATAAAATCAATGACGCCCGTCTGAAGAAAGGAATTTAAGACGGTTAACTGAGAAGAAGGCTCAGCCAGCAGAACAGGCTGATTGTTGATGGAGCAAAAGGTAGGAGGAGGTGAGGATTTTTTTTTTTTCCCCAGGCGTTATTTGCAGGCACGCTGAGTGGAGTACTGCCCTTCTGTATCGTAAGCACTTACGTGGAAAGAGTGCCATGGTGTCTGACAGGACGTCCCTTTGCAGTTTCGCTCTGCTCAGACTAGAAAAACCCTTCCTGGCCACTTGCAGGGACCTTACGGAGAAGGTTTGTTTTGTRTTGTCTAAGCCTTCTCTTCTTGATTTAGGTTTCTAACTTTTTGTGAGCTTATAAAAGACATTTGCATTAGCCTTTATATTTTGTTTTCTAAGGACGCGCTTCTGTCATGTGAGTTTTTGACACGCAGCAGCCCTGCTTGTGTGTACAGCATTAATCACACATGCAAATGGTCTCTGGGTTGCTCTGTAATAAATGCTTTAGTGTCAGGGTTCTCCTTGCAGAGCTTTCGGCTGTGCTTTGCTCAGCTCAAAATCCACAGTAGCTGGCACTTCTAATTTGATATGAGGAAAATACATTGGCTTTGAGTGACATTGGGCTAATGCACATGGAGAGATGACATTTCTAATTTGTCATTTCAAGCACGTTAGCTCTCAGGTGTCAGTTCCTAATTATTTATAATGATTATTTTAATATATTGCTTATTGGTGCATTAGGATTTGCATTTATGAGTGATGGCAAGGACATCGAGCGCCTGTATCCCTTTTGTTGTTTCAATCCCAGTGAAAATAAGTAAATATTATGCTCACAAACTAGTCACRATTCCTTCTGTTTTGAGAGACTTTGTTAGAAAGAGGCTCTGTATTTCAGATGAGAAATACAGGTGGAACTACAGTCTCTCAATMATAGCTCCATTTCTTATAGTTTAGAATGGCACTAACAAGGTCAATTTATAGGAAACAGTTCATAATCAGTATATTGTTTATTCTGATACACAGAATCTTTAATTTTCATTGTTATTACTGCTTTTTTGAGTATAAATGGGTCTGTGGTCATTCTGAAGGGAGAAAAGTGCTTTCTTCCCAATGAAGCTAAAGTTTGCCCCATCCTAGTGCTGTATCTCATCCCTGGCAGTTGTAATGGGCAGGGAAAGAAAGCTGCAAGGGGACAGTGGCAAGGGGACATCCTTCCCTTGACATCCTTCCCTTGACATCCCTTCTGCCTTCTGGTGTTCAGCAGGTCACACAATTCCTGAGCTACACCATGCTGTTTAATAGCCATCTCTGGACCTGTCTTGCATGAATTTTTAAGACTGAAGTTACACTTCTGACCTTCACAGTCTTCCGTAACAATAATTCCCGTGCTATGATTGTGTATTATGTGAAAAAATACTTTATTTTCTTTATTTTTAAACTTTGCACCTGACTATATCAATATGCTGTATGATGAGAAACAGCAGCTAACTGTTCTTCAGTTTCACAGGTCCCAACTGTATTCCACATCAGTTATTACTTTTCTAAATTGAAGAATCCTWCTTTATTTATTATTTCTGCACATGGGTGTTATTCCATATCTTTGATATTCCTTCTTTCTGTTTTTTCTCCCCCATACATGGTTTAATTTGCCCCAGACTTGAAGTCCTGTTTTCAGTCCCAGTGGTGCTCCAGGGACTGTCAGTCTCTGCTGCAGAGTAGCTGATGAGTCTCGCTGCACATCCTCGTTTGTGTGATGGGGATCTGTATTTGATCAGGATAGGTAGGTAGGGTACACAGATCAGTGAATTATCTAGGCAATACAACAGAAGGAAGTAATTCTGTAACTTAAGGGTTTATAGCAGCACATTTTATTTCTGATTTAATCTCATAGTATTCTAATTTTTAACAATAAAGAAAACAAACGTAACTAGAAAATATACATAGGAGGCAGTAAATTAAACAGATATAATAGGAAGGATTTTTCATAATATTATTTTTCATGACACATCTAAGGCATTTTAAACTTTGTCGTATTTAACAATGACAGTTGAGATTAATCTAATARCTTAATTTGTGAAGTATAATCTAGGCTGCTTTGTGGACCCTGAGTACTATGTTTTTAACACTTTGAACATTTTCTGCCTCAGACAGAAGTTTCAGTTGTAGTAAGAAATCTGCTATCAAAACCCAGGGTATATCAATATGAATTCTGTCTTCTAGCTCTTAGGGAAAGGAAGAATACAGAGCATCTAATGTCTGGTAAATTGTTACATTTCTTGTTTTCATAAAATTGRTTGTAGATGTGACAAATGCCTATCGTCCCTTTGGACTGCATACAAATATTTGAAAGACTGTGGTTTTGCAAGAGCTGAAGCAAGGCCCATGTTTTATCATCGTATTCTTTTATGAGAGATCTTGAAGAGGAGGAGAAATGCCCCAAATATAAACTATTTTTTATAATTGCTGGATGACCAAGGAATTGTATTGTGTGCACTTTGTAAACACTCTTTCTAGTTCAGATCGTCCTYGGCTACCTCGTGGTCGCCACACACACATTTGAGGCACGCTATTTCATGAATGTTTGTACTGAGAATGCTGCATTTTGCACTCTAGTCCTGTGATTTTTACCGTCAGGGCTAACCTCTAGCTTCAGCAAGTTTCATAGACTGGCTTATGTGCTACAACAAATGCTTTTGGACTGATGCCGTGAAACCGGGCTGTTTTATATTTGAATATTTTATAATCAGAAGCAACTATTTAATAAGTTGCGTATTAAAAACATATACAGTCAAAGCAACAAATATTTTCCACTTGGAAGACTTGGATGACTGAGGGCTATGGAAAGTCCTGTTGTTGTTAGCTTATCAGTTTATCTGCAACCTGATCATTTATGGCAAATAGCTCTTGCCCAGAAGTGGATACTTGATTCTTTTTTGACAGGGCGACTGAGCTATGCATTATCTTCCTTCCTCTAGATATGTTCCCTTTACTATATTAAGGTTAGAGGCAGGTGCAGAGCTAAGCAAGAAGTTTGTGCTGTCTCCTTTCAGCTCTTCCTATCTATAGAAATTTTTGTTTTCTAGAGCTAACCGTTCAATATGTTCAATATATTTTATGCACACTAAAAAGTATACTTTAAAAACAACACACTGAAAAGTATACTTTAAAAACAACAGTCTGGTCACTTTGTGGGCTTTTTTTTTTTTTTTTTCCTTCCCTGCCATTCCTGGATTGCCCTGAAGTAGAGCAACATTTTTAAAATAATGGTACTTTCAGAGACAGAAGCTTGTTAGAGGGATGGAGCCACACACGGAAATTTATGATCCTTCGAGCAGGCTCCCGGTTGTTTGGCTTTTAMCCTGTGTTTCTGATTTGGCATGGGTAGTTGAAGTATTGCTTTGTGTTGCTCCACAAGTAATTTAGTAAGCAAATGTTTTTGTTCCTGCCAAAAAGTTGGAGGGAAAAAACCCTCAGTGTCCTGCAGTAGTTTCTTGAGCGTTCAGTTCCAATGACATAGTGTCAAAAAACCTAAAAAGATACCACACAAAAAAGGCAGAAAGGAAAAATATTGKTTTTGCTAGGGCTACAGGAAAATGAAGTGCTGATTTCCCTTGATGCCTTACTTATTCCCTTAGTGCCTGAATTCTGCACGCGAGCCGCAAACCCCGGCCCCCCCCCCGGGGGAGGCAGCACCCTCTCGGCCGCTGAGCGGTGCCGGGGCTGGGCAGTGCACGTCCCCTCGGTTTGGGCCTCTCTGGTGGGCAAAGCCACTTGCTTGCCCTTCCTGTCCAGAGCAGGCAGATGTTCTTAAAAWCTCTCCTGGTTTGGAAGAAGTTAATTTTCTATTTTCCAGAAGACGTTTTATACGGTCTCCACAGATGAYTGACATACAAAATAAATAGTGCTCTCTCTGTACTCTGTCTTTTGCCTCATGCCTTGAATTTTAGTAGTATGGAGAGATGCATATTTGGGAATTGTTCCACAGTGACTTCTTTTTCTTAAATGATAGACTTTTAAAAAAAAGCTGTCCTAACTGGGACTGCTGAAGAGGTCRCACCACCCGTGGCGTTTGCAGGTTGCACGGTGAGCCATGGATGCTGGCTAATACAGCAGGGAGCAACGGCTTTGTCACAGCTAACTCTGACCAAAACCTGCTGCTTTTCCGTGTTCTGAAATGTTCTAAACACGTGYATCATTAATGAGCAAAAGGATACGCAAAACCAGTCATTAAACATGATCTTTTATTTCTTTTGGCCGGTACTTAAGAAGTGAGAATGCTCTGGATTTTAGAGGGGGAAATGGTCTAATCTACCTCATACAAAATGACGTGGAAGGCATTACAAAGAGAGTAATGAAAACTTGTAGACCCATATCTTTAGGCTGGGTAAGCAAGTGTGCTGTAAAGCTGCACGATGAAGCATGGTGAATGGAAGTCAATCTTGTAGTCCTACCAAGTAAAGAAGGTTTCTGTTCCGCCAGAGCTGGGTGGAATAGGGTATTACCTTGGTGAACTGGAAGGGGATTTTAAAAGATCAGTAAAGTATGATGAGGAAATGCTGTCTTACCAGGCGCAGGATGCTGGTTACTTTTATCTGAAGGCCAGATGTGAGCCAAAAGCCACATGTTCTCAGAATCTGCTCCTGATTGCAAACCCCTCTATCCAGAACCAGTTGTGTTTTGGTGGGGCTGAGCCTATACATAAAATTCTCTGGTCTTACCACTAAAACAGTGTATTCTCCCCAGGAGATTGCGAGGAAGGGCACTAATATGTTGTTTGTTGTCTAAAACTCAGAAACGGTGCAGATGCAGCAGCAGATTTTGCTGCTGACACTGGCTTTTCCTGCTCCATTAATCTCTTCATCGTTCCCTGATGTTCTGAGAAAACGCGCTGGGCTTGTCTTGATGAGCTTGGCCCGCTAGCAAGGCAGAGGCATGGAGGCAGGGCTGCACCACTTCTCAAGTTGTATTAGGTGTGGGCAGGACACAATTCTCACAAAACTAAGACTGCTGCTTGTATTTTCTCCAGAACTTGGATTACACGATATTTTCTGTGTAACAAAACCAAGTGAACAATGCAGGTCTTGCCTTGCTGGAGCCCAGGGCAAAGCTGAAAGGCCCCAGGCTTTGGTTGTTTTCGGAAAGCTGAAAATTTCATAACGCTTTCGAGCCTTATGCCTGTTTTTCCATCTGAAATGCTAGATTTTTAGATGAACTTGAAAATATTACACTTAAGGAGAGTTACTTGCAGGGTAGTTGAAAGAGAGAGCAAAATTAATTCTCAGGAGATGAGGGAAAGGGGAGGGATGACAACAGGAGCTGCAAGCACCCATGGGCAGAGAAGCTGGGCTGGAAATGCTGGGACAGGAGTCAGTGACGGTGAATTCATTTTCCCTTCTTGAAAAAGGTCCTAGATTGGTCTTGTCTTAGCACAACCTCAATGCCATTGTTAGCTCTGACTCCTTAAATGTTACCCTTTTTGTGACTCAAAGACCATGTTGTAGAGCTTGAGATGAGAGAGCTCACATTTCATTTTGGATGCAGTCATGGATTTCTCTTGTGATCTATGGTAAACTGCCTAATTCCTTTCCTGAAAGGTGGAGAGAACTATCCTTCCTTTACCACAACTCTAGCACATAGCTCTATAGTGTTGGTCTATACCACATGTGTTGTATCTTCTATTTGGTATAGCACATTGATGGGATTCAGTTCAGCTGGACTCTCCAAGCTTTCCTACAGTGTCAATGAGCAAAAATGAAATGTCTCTTTCCAGTGCCTTGATGCGCAAAATTCTTGTTTTACTTCAGCATTAAGTTTGGATTATAATAGAAACAAATATTCTAGGTAGCTTTTTCTAACATCTTGATGCTCAAAATTTGGAAGTTTAGGGTAATGCTAGTTACTATTTCTTTAATATTTTGAATTTTATATTGCTTCTGACATTCTAGATTTCCATCTGCAATTTGATATTACCTTTAAATCCCATGTGCTTCCAGCAGTTCACCTGGAACTATTTCCACTCCCTTTTGCTTCCCTTCCCTCTTGCTTATCACAAGAGGTCCTCTGCTTTGTTCCAAAGGGCCATTAGTACATGGGTCTTCATGTAACTTTTGCGGCATGGTGTAAATAAAGCAAAAAATGGAAACTTTCTTCTCGCCACACTGATGACGCAGACTGTTTTTGCCTTGAATTCACTGCTGTGCTCTGTCATTTGCTTTAATAGGTAGTTCAGATGCAGCCAGGAAGAATCTGTCTTGAATAATTCTGTCCCAACCTTTCTGGATGTGAAACCCCTATTTAAGTTATTTGCAGTGTTGTGGTATCTGATTATTTTGAATGTTCTGTTTATCTGCGCTTGTTTTCCCTCCCACTGCAGATGACATGACTGTGTCTAACGCTTAGGGGAAGAATATCCTAGCTGTATGTTTTTGACCAATTCAGCTGTTCTATTTATTTCTATTTCTAACAACAAAAAAAAACCCTCTAGAAGTTGGTTAAATGCTTTATGCATCAAAGCTTGATGTTGTGTGTGGATGCCGTAAGGTGATTGTTTCTCTACATGTCCAAGATTTATGGGAAGAAAATGGGAAAGAGAAGAGTTATATGAAACAAAAGCTTTAAACGGTCCTGTGGATAAACAGAGAGGAAAAAAAAAGAAGAATTGCCTCCGTTATCATGGTCTTCTACTATTTCAACTGTCTTCTCAAACCAGTGAAACAAAAAGACAGGAAAGCAGATATAGGGGATATACTGAAGAATACCAGATACAGCATGAAGTTGCCTGGAGGAGGTCAGAAGAAAGAAGGAACAGGAAGTGTTCCTGTAGGTTCATAATAGCTGATTTCTCTGCAGAGCCTGAAAAGCAGCTTTGGACACCTGAACTGGAGCATTACTGTGGCCTCACCAAATAACTACGATCTCTGTGCAATACAGGTGCAAAACAGACGCACTGTGCCTGGACTCGAGGCTCTGCTGCTGGTCCAAAGATGACCGGGCTAAAGGGCAGAGCGCAGGGACACCCTCCTTTCCCATACTGTACCTGGCTGCTTTTGCCCCTATGCAAAGGGAGAGGTGAGAAAGGGGTCAGAAAGGATTATTTGCAAAAGTTTGTATCAGATACAGGTTTTCAGGCCGAAGGAATGAGAGGACCTTGGAGAAGGGAAGAGCTGCTGGAGGTAGGCAGTTGGAGAGGCACTGGGCAAAGGGTCTCTGAGAAGGTCAGCATTGAGCTGTGTGGGCTCAGCCTCTGCAGATGAGGAGGAGATGGGCAAGCAGCTCCGTCCCAGGGCTTGGGGTAGAGTGGACAGAYGCAGAAGGGAGGTTGCTGCAGGTTCTTGGTTTTAACAGCAGGTTCAGGAACCACTAGCTAAAACAGCCTGCAAACTAGGTCTGACTGGATTCACGAGGCAGGAAGGAAGATTGGTTTGTATGGACTAGAGAGAAGTAAGAGTCGAGAAGGACCACAGAAAGGAAAAGCACAATAACCGTAAATGGGGCACGGCAGCCTCCGAGGAGGAAAAGAAGAASGAAGGATCCTAGCAGATCTGACTGACAAAGGGAGAGGAGAACTGAGGGCGACCTCAGATGGAGACGTGGGCCCAAAGAAACGCAGCACTGCAGCTGTGACATTTGTAACAAGGGGCTGGGGGAGAAGGCTGAGGGTGAATTAGGGGGTTGATTTTATTTGCACTAATTTGGGGATGTTAGGGAACCTTTTGGAGGGAGCTGCTAGTGAGAGAGCACAACCTGCGAATGCAAAAGGAAATCTTTTTTTTTAATGGCTATTAAATTTCTGAGTCTTAATGAGATAACAGCAAGGCTGTTATATATGATGTCTCCAGTGCATAGTTCAAAAGAAACTGGAACACAGCAAAGAGTTCACCAGACTTAAAGGAAAGGGAGGGAAAAAAAAATCAAAAAAATGCAGCTTCTTAAAATGATGTCCTGGAGGCTTTTGGCAGTCCTTGTGCCTCTGTACTCCTGATTTATTTTATTTTATTTTATTTTATTTTATTTTATTTTATTTTATTTTATTTTATTTTATTTTATTTTTAAAGGAATGTCGAGACTGGTTGTCATTTTGCAAACTGCATGATGTAGCCAGGCTCAGCTTTGGTCAGGATCTTGCTTTCCCTTGTCCAACAAGCACTTGAGACTTTTTAGAGGTAAAATTTTGACTGAGTGTGCATGTCTCTCTGGTGGCTCCTGAGTGCTGTGGACGTGGCTTTGATTCGTCCTTTTCGTCGATCCTGCCCAGTGTTTGTTCTGCTGTGAGTGACAACAGGAGGGTTAAAACAGTTGAATTGCCAAGGTGCTAATCACAAATACAGGACAGAACAAAACTTTCAGATGTAGCTTGTGAAAAGGAAGGGGAGAGAGTGAAGGAAAGGAAAGCAGCTGTGTTTTTGGATGGCGATCCATCTGTCCTGGATCTGTCTGATCCAGGTCTATCTGTCAAGAGGAAATCTCACATTAGGTAGTGGTTTTAGTCCAGAAATTCCCGTTATTGCTTTGCTGAAATCCTTACAAATTGATTTGCAGATTACATTCACATCATTTCTCTCACAACTGAAATGTCATTTTTGCTAATAATGGGCATTTTGAATCAGGAAATGGATGAGGCACAACCCATTTGAAATTTTAAAGGCGAGTTCGTGGAGGCAGAACGTAATCTGCCAAGGAGAGCTGGGACCCGTACCAGCGCTCTCSCAGCAAATGTCACAGGGCGTTCAGCGGCCTCGGGAGGGTCGAGCCTCGTGGGGAATGCAGCCCTGTACAGTCGAATCGGTTTTGAGCTATTTGTACCAGCATTTGTCATATCACGGGGTGAAACTCATTGCCCTGAAGTCAACGGACGGGCTTCCCCCACGCCGCCAGGGTTTACTAACATGAGGTGAATTGCTTTGCTATTTGCTGAAATAGAGAACGGTAACTTTTCTGTGGTGCTTCCTGTGGCAGAGTTTTCCATACAAAGCCTGGAGAGAGCCGATTCTGCCTAATCCCCATGGGRAATTCTTCAAAGAAGTCCTACAGAGAGCACACGTGAACAGCCGGATCATATCACACGGCACGTGTACTAAAGTAGCAGCTTCTTCTGAATTGCACTACTTTATAAAATGGATTTCTGAAGGTTAAATATTTTGTTCGTAATCCATAGCAAATACTTACAAAACTATCTGGACCTCCTAACTGGGCCACAGAATGGTCCAACTTTGATAAAATAGAGGTGGACCTCCATTTTTCCGTCTGAAGCCTCAGATATTGCTTCCTTTAAAGAGGAGGTCCGCTCGGCTTTTCAGTAATGGCAGCATCAAAAAGACTCAAAATATAAATAATCGCTTGAATTTGCAGACACTTGGTTGGATTGCAAGTCTAATGTAATTTCAGTGAGTCTCCCCACAGCTAATACAAGTTCATGTTTATTTGAGCAGAGTTAGGAAACGCTTACCTTAAAGTAGATCAAATTGATTTTTTACTTAACTTTCTCAAGGAATGCTGAGCAGTTTAACATGGATTGTACCCCAGTGATTATGATGAGAAAATAATTGAACTATTAAAAACAGTTGCTACTTGGGTTTTCTGTCTGAGAATTTGCCTTACTTATGCATATAAAATGGTCTCAACAATAGAAACAAACATGTAATTACAGGTTCTTAAGTGCTGTTACAATGAAACAATTGCTTGAATGTGAAATCAGACTTTACAATATTAAAAAGAAATACACGTTTATTCTCACGTGTTCATTCTGTTCGCTTGCAGTCTCTCACCATGCTGCTGCTGCTGCTGCTGCTTCTTTTTTTTTTTTTAATTTTCCAGTTGGATTGTCAATTCTAGGCTTAAGGAAAATAAGGATTGAAATGCATAATTAAGAGATGCTTTGTAAAAACTGTGTACGCATGTATTTATTACCGAGGATTGGAAAGTTCTTGATGTTGAGAAATTCTTATTTGCTGAAATGAAAAGCTTTGGGGAAGCATTTCAAGCAAATATCTGTTAAGAAGACTCCTCAGGTTTTGGGTTGTGTGTGCAGGAAAAAACTTGTTGAGAGACCCCTGTGGGCAAAGGCATTTGCCATTGGTTTTATGAGACCCCAGTTCAAACTTCAGAACTTCGACCATTACCAATCTCATTCCTCATTACCTTGTTTAAAATGTCATTTAGAGATTTTCAAATCCTAGCAATTTGTGTACACCCCCCCCCAAAAAAAAAAGAAAAAAAAAGAAAAGAAAACAGCAAAAAATGTGTAGAGCTTGCTTTTGTAATCCCTTTTCTTGGACAACTTAAAATCGCTTAGGGGCCTACAAGCTGCAAATGAAAAGCCAGCTGTTCGTTTACACGCGCCGGGTGGAATATTGCCTACACTGGCAATAGTGTAGTGGCTGGCCTGTTGCTGGGAAATCGGGTATCATATGCAATGGTGATTTAGCACTTGCTACTCAAAGTAGTTATCCTGCCTCTGCATTTTTCTCCTATTCTTTCTATGCCCATGCACAGTTGTCCCAGCCCATCCTCGCAACAAGCAAAACTCGGCGGTGAAATATGAAACAGTTTGTTAGCCTGAGTTTTTCGTATGTTTGCTGTTGGTGGTGGTTTTTTTCTGGCCAGTTTCATTGTAAATGTAAGATGGTATTACGTATGATGAACCAGTAGCAGGTATGCAAGAATAGGCAATTGCTCATGAATTTATTTTATTTTATTTTATTTTATTTTTAGTGTTTTAGTGTTTTTAGTATTTAGTTTATTTTATTGGCATTGCACCTGGGCTGTTAACATGGTTTGTATTCTGGATCACAGCAAGGTCATGCTTCTAGCCTAAGTGACGTTGCTATTTACTTGATTATTTTTTTGCGTGTGTGTGTGAAAAGGATTGTAATAGGAGTCCAAAATGACAGAGCAAAACGTTGTTTTGATATAAATTGTGTCTAGAAATTAGCACAGCAAGTATGAAGCTCCTGCCTGAATTTTAAGAGACAGTGTCCTTTGCGAGCACCCTACGGACCACATCTGAGGTCATTAAGTCATTAGCAGGCAGCAGGGAAACTGTAATTTTGCTTTTCTTCATTCTAACCGTTTCACTGCACAGCTCCATTTCTACTCACATTGCTGCTTTTACTGATGCTGGTTACTAACTTGATCTCTGGATAAACCTACTGGTTTTACAAGAAAAGGTTGGAATCCAAGTAAAGCAATTAAATCTATGTTAATAAAATTATCTCTCTGGATTTAATCATCACTACCCTGCTGGATATTCTGATTCTGCACTCCTTATCCCTTGCCTTCATGCTCTTGTTTGGTAATACAACTTCTCCTAATCCACCTAAGCCTTGCAGCGTCGTTCACTCCCTCGCTGACATTTCACTTTGTCGTTGATATTCATCACTCGATATCCCCAAAGCGCCTGTCAATTAATCAGTCATGAGTCTGCAGAGTGTTATTAGAGCAGGGACTAAGGTTTCAATTTATCAATTCATGTGACTCTCACTAGAAAAAAAATATAAACAAAAAAAACCCCCCAAATCCTACCGAAATTTTTAGAGACAGATCTCAGCTTCAGGATTTTTGGCTTCTTCTCGCCTTATCTGCTGTGGTTCACAGATGGTTCTGTCTCGCCATAAGAGCCTGGAACCTCGTGTGGCCTTTAAATGCTGGTTTGAATATTAAAATTTCAATGAATTTTAAGATTACATTAGAAAATCCGTAACGATATTGGCCAAAAGCAACAGTAAAAATATCCTGGGTTAACTTTTCTTCAGACTGAGACCATGCCTGTACTCAGAGCTGGCTCTGCTTTTAACAGCAGATTACTTTAAAACTATGTCTTTTAATCTAAATGTGAGTTGGTGTTATTTCCCCTGTATTTGCTAGCACAGAGCAGATTTCTTACGTCAGAGGTAAATTAGCGAGTCTACTTTTTTTTTTTTTTTTTTGGATTTACTTATGGAGATATGTTTCTCAGAGGAAGCGGGTTGCGGAAGGGAACTTGGTCTCAGAGAAGTAAAAGAGGAAATTAATTCTGGTCTTTCTCCTCTGAGATGCATGCTGTAACTGGGATAACTGGGATGGCAGTTGTTTTGCAAAAATATACTGTCATTAATGTGCCTTATTTTTTTTAACCCCTTTTTCCTAGGGTATCAAAGAAAAAAAATATTTGAAAATTTTCAGAGAGAGGAAAATCAACTCATCCCAATTTATTTAGCTGTTCCACAACATCCCTTGATGATGCATTTTCCATGAGGTGCTTGTCACACAAAAGAGTTACTCACTGTAGAATTTGAGTAACGATATTTGATTAGTAAATTAGCATGGGTTACTGCAGAAATGGATTTCTCAGTGGAGAAATCTGGGGCAAAAAATTCCCAGTCACGAAATTCAGAGTAAAGAAAACTAGGTGTATATTCAGCAGGGGTGTAATCCAGATCCCTGAAAAATCTTCAGGCCAGAAGCATTCAAGCTTTAGGTGTCTAGTAACTTTCGATCGTTTTTCTACTTTATCAACCTGATTTTAGGTAGGCTGAAAGTAAAGGTGAAAGATGAGGGGGCAGTGGGAAATGGAGTGACCAGTATGAGGAGCTGCTGGGACTGTGTGTATGCTGGGAGCAGGCTGGGGCCGTGCTTAGAAGTGGGACTTGAGAGTCAGGATGCATACACGTGTGTGTATATATATGTATATATGTGTGTGTGTGTGTGTATACATGTATACCTACATGAATTTGTGTATATGAATATCGATACAGCTTGTGCCAAGGGCTGATTCACCGTGGCTGCGCTCTGCGGCAGGAACCGTGCCGGCACTGGGCGTCTGCGAAGCCCCGCAGCGAAGGTGCGGATGGAGATGCTGCTTTTGTTACACTGCTTTCTCTAATGGCCCGACTAAGCTGATAAAAGCCTCCCTGTACCTACTCCAGGGGCCTGACTGGCAGAGCTAAGCTGGCTTTGAGATAGGATTATTTATTTATTTAAGTGTTCATAACCAACCTAGCTGTTCCAGCGAAGCTTTACAAGGTAGGCTTGGCCTTCGTAAAATGAGCTAACACTTGCACCGTGGCGTGTTTTAGGCAGGACTTATCCCACTATTAATGGGATGGCCATTAATGTAACGTTATAGTGCAATCTGTCAGTCCATAAAAACGCTATTTCTTCACCAGCCTATACATATGCTCACCTGTTGGGATGATATTGAAAAGATGCCAGTTGCATCGTGTTTGTAAACAGTGCCAGATTGGGACTGCATGCTTCATTCTGTAAGATCGCGTCTGCTGAGAAACGTGGGCATTGCTCTGTTAATAACCTTCCTCTGTTTCTCCTGGATTTCTCCTTGGCGTTGACTCCTGGGAGGCAGCTCCCACAAGCAGCTTTATCTCTGGCTCAGGGAAAAGACACGGTGTGCTAATCTCGCACTGTATTTATCATCATCTCAGCTACCTTGCAAGGGGAGCTGCTAACATTGTGATGAATGGAGAAGACTCGACCAAATTAGCCGTAGTTTTGGTGAGCGGTGTTCTGCAGCTTTGGATACTGCGTGATTTCTGGTAGCTGTGCTGCACGATGGAGCTCTGATTTCTCACTCTTCACTCCATCTGCAAACGATCACTACTTTCTAAAGGCGTTTTGCCTGATCGAGTAGTGAAATCGCTGTACCGCCGTTTTCAGYGGCAGTACAGAACAGAGACTTTCTCTCTTCTCGTGCCACCAGTTTCCTGGTGGCCAAAGCACCGCAGCACCGGGTTGGGGTCACGCACAGCGTAACCCTCTGCACATTGTTTAGGTGCAAATTAGATGCACATCCAGGGAGGAGGATCCTAATGAATTCACATCAATAGAGGACTTTGTCATTTARATTGAGCTCCGGTAACACCTACCGCTCATTTGTATTCATGTGATTTGAGTCATTTCCAGTGTATTATCACTAAAGAGACACATTGTTAGACAAGAATATTAGCTTGCCCTCTGAAGGGTTCAGTGTTGCCTTCTGATTTGTTATCCCAGCTCACTTCTCGCTGCTGATTTATTCCTTCCCAACTGCTTCGTGTTCCTTTAAAATGAAGGTCCAAATAAACGACGCCAGGTGATCATCCATTCGCTCTGGTTTGCCTGTGGTGATGTTTTGCTGGTGTCCGCGGCAAGGACGGCTTGGTCAGCGGCTCCCTCGCCTTTCCCCTGGCGGGCACCTGCGCGGATGCTGGCTCCGGGGGCTCGGTGACCCACGCCGTGGCAATTCAGCTCGTCCCCTGCTCAGCGCATGGTACTAGAAATTGGCTCCTTCTCCTTGATCAGATGAACGAACACAAAATGTGACTAGTGTCTACCGGCTATGTTGCATTAAGTGCTGAAAAAAAATCCAGAGATTAAATAACAGCTCCAGAAATCAATCTCACTAGCTACTTATCTATTTTTATTTTTTTCTTCTAATATGCACTGAAGATATAAAGCCCAATATTGCAATAAAAAAAAGTTAGAAGATGAATATTCTCTTTTCAGACCTTGACTTTCATTACTTTTTTAGGAGAGAAAAATTTTCTGTGTGTAATTTAAAGAAGTGTGCATTAAAAAATGACAATGAAATAACTATAGGAGSTGAAAAGTAACTGATGTGCTTTTCATTTGTTCTTTACTGTTCTGGGTTAGGGAATGAATCTTCCCTTTGCGCCCTGCAGCTGAGCTGTAAGTTTTGAGAGAAATAATTTGGGATCTGTGCAGAAACTGTGATGTCTGCTTGCAGTAAAGAAATATTTCCTAATCAAGAGAAAGAATCGTAGAGGAAATCCTGACCTTTTTCAGCTAGCAGCCTTAGAAAAATTGTCTTTCAAGATGTTTGATAAAATAGGTAAGTCTGCAGAACAGCGCAGCTCCGTACTGACRTGTATGCAGTACCCCACATACTTATCAGACCTGTATCCTCTGCGACATCAATTAACTGCAGAGTGCTCCAATAGCATTAATATACCATAATTTTTCTCTCTTTCAATCCTTTTATTTTGTCTTTCTTGTTGTTGTCATATAATGATCTCTTCAATCATTAAATATTCTTATTTCTCTCCTGCTTCCTTAGCATTGCTCAGGCTACAGGTAGCAGCAGGAATGGTGTTTCCCGTGCAGCTTCAGAAGTGGAGCAGAGCCATCGTATATCTGCCCTCTATAAGCCTGTTCATACCCCAGTGTGATGTACTAGCATGAGCGTCAAGTGGTTGAAAGCACGCCGAAGAGGCTSGTCCTTTCGTGGTCAGTGAAGCGTACCCCATGGAGAAGCCATCAAGGATCAATAAGGAGCGTGCACCTTCCTCCCTGTCGGTTTGTCCCCTCCTCCCCATCTTCCCTGCGTACTGAGGAAAAGTGAAGGGGATTCTTAAATGATAGAGGCATCAGCTAAAGAAGCTGGTATTCTGGATTAGAATAGCTTCCAAGACTGGTTTAACTGACACAAGAATTGAGCGTGGCCCCTCTTTCCCTACAGGGTGGGCTGCAGTAGCTCAACCTTTAGATATTTTCATGTCTCAGTGTACCAGGCAGATGAGGTCTGAAGGAGAAAATCAAAACCAAGCTTTTTCCTATCAGTGRTTACCCTTTGAAAAGTATATTCTGCCCCTTTCTCCTGCTCCTAAAACTTAAATGTGTTCCTACCTTGACTGGTGAATAATAATTATGAGTTTTTTTTTTTGTTTTGTTTTTTTGCTTCCTGCCCCCTCAGAAAAAAAACAAACTCTAACAACAAAACAACACAGTTTTATCTAGAAAAAAAACAGGAAAAATATCACTCTACTGTGCAGAGAGTACCATGTAGTGATTCCCTGTTTGGTGGACTCGCTGCGCTGTGCAGTATGGCTTGTGGTGAAGCAGAGAAGCTGGGTTCATCCAGGCGGATATCCATTAGGTTCATCTGCTTCATGTTGACAGAAACCCAAGCGTGCTCAACAGGGGCTTGTAGAGCTGAGACTGTCACCTTGAGTAATGGCTGCTTGTGTGATAACTCAATGTAGCTGCTGGATAGTGTGTGACTTACCGAGGCTTTTTGTTGAGCCACTGTACAGCACAAATTCAGGTGTTTATAAATGGGGACTGGTGCCTCTTAAAATAAATCATAGTATTTGTTCCTTCCTGCACTTCTAGCAAATCTAAATTAAGCCTGTAATCACACAAATTGTACTGATAGTACTGATTACAGACTTATTTTTGCTATTAATGGTAGGGCTGACAAATGTATTTCTAGTGATCTTGCTTTCAAAATACTCCTAATCTTATCACAGATGTCACAGGAGAAACTGGTCAGCCAAGGGGAAGCAAGACCCTGCTGGGGCCCCTGCCAGCACCGGCGAGGCTCAGCACCAGCAGGCACCTTGCAGGGAAACGCTGCGCGAGGGAGCACGAGCTCAGCAGCAACGCCCCTTCCCGTGTGGCCGGTCTATCGTAGCATTGCTGCAGATACGGGATGAATCTCATGCCACGTGGATACATAATGTAAAGTAATATGTAAAGTAATACATTGCTCTGCTGATTACAGAGCTTTCTGCCCTAGTGCTCAGTTTTGGAAAGCAGAAAGCTATGAGAAAAAAGATTGGTAGTGAGCAGAGATAGGAAACTGAGCAGTCTCGTGGTCATGGAGGGATGGAGGGGGCTTGAGGAATAAAAAGACAGAGGTTCTCCAGTTTTGCTAATGTAGGCTTGATGTGTTTCTTTACCACCAGTCAGTTTGTTCTCCCTTTGGCAATGATCTTTTTGGTTCCCTGATCTGACCCTGTGCAAATTCCCTCAGGACATCTCACACAAAGCGACGGTTTGGTATAGTCTTCCTGCTGTTGTGCCTGGCAAATCTGGCTTGCTGTGGGGGTCCTAAAACAGCTTTGGTCTCTTTGTTACAGTAGTAATAGCGTAGTGCTCAAAAGCAGGAAAGAAACTAAGGGCTGCAGTGCTCTTTACCTTGTTTCCCATAGGAAGTGGCCTGGCACATAGGCTTAGTCGTAGTACTTAATTTTATTATTTTTTGCGCAATCTCCTATGTGTATAAACACATAGTTTATACATAGTTTAGTGTGATACCGGAGCTGGGCACGCTGGGTACAGCCTGTCAGCCGCATCGCCGTGCTCGGGGGGAGCTGTAGAGGAGTGATGGACCGAGCTGCCGAATGCCACCGGTAGCTGTTCACTTGGTAGCGATTTTGGGAATAGACATCCTCAGCTGGATGCACAAGGCTCTGCTCAGCTGATGGGACTGTGTTTTTTCCTCATAAAAATAGTCCTGCCTACTGGTAACAGAGTGGGTTAGGCAGAGAAGGGGACTAATGTTTGTTTTTTTAAACTATTCTATATTTAACACAAATGTGCTCTAAAGAGCATTTGCTCCATCTGGGGGTCTTCCCACACTTCAACCCTGCTGTGACATACTGTGGGGAAAAAGACTGCTTTCTGATTCAAAATGGTAAATAAAGCAGTCGGAGTTTAATGTTGTTTTTCCCATCCCATATCATAGCCTTTAGCAGAGGAACGTCTACCTCGACATCAGAGTTCCTGCTACGTAGTTCACACACCTGAGATCTGGCAATTCCAGCAGCTCTAGGTGAAATACATTTTCTTTATGCCCACGTTACTTTTTTTTTGCAGAAATCTTCACGCGTTTCTCTCCAGTGCCCGGACACTATGATGGCTGGTGTTTCACGAGCATAAAGCACTGGTTGTTTCGGCTCCCCCTCGGTTGATTCATCCTGACAAGTGCTTTCGGTTTGCAGTCCGAAGGATGAAGTCTACGTATAAAGTTCATTGACATTTCTGAGACTTCTTGATGACTGCCTGGTTCTCAGTCATTCGTTTGACACGGGTAGTGAGGGGTGAACGACAGCATAGAAGGCTGTAAACCCACTTCTGTGTTTTAATCTGGGTTTTATACGGGGGGAGGAAGATTGTTTTCTGGCGTCCTGCACACCTCTGCACAGTTCACAATTAAATTGTTATGATGCAGCCCTGAGAGATTTTAATTTACATTTCAATTTGCCCAAAGTAGCAGTAAATAAATCTCCTTGTTGGAGGAAGCTTCAGTTTCTGGTTAGTTGCTCAGTCACCAGAATTTTTGATATTGATGAGAAATAAAAGTTGAACCTTTTTAAGGACTGAAGCATAATTACCTTTGCTGTGGAAGGGTATGAGCAGAGGAATTCAAAGTTTTAAAAGTACCAGCTCACAGCTGGCCCTCCATCCTGTCTCTGGCCACCACTGTCCCCCTCTGCCATCCCTGGTCAGTCTGCTGTCCTATGGGATTGGTTTGCCTGCCTGACTGGGATGCAACAAGACAGTTCTGGATTTAATATACTTTTGATGGCTTAAACTGGAACAGTCTTGGTTGGCATATTTTATTCTGAGGTTATTGCAAGAGAAGATGTCATGGTAGTCAGCAGAAAGTGCTGACACCTATTTGTAGCCCGTGGCATCATGTCGTGCCTGCACCGCAGTGGGGCACTGCCAGGAGTGCTGCAGCGGAAAATGAGAATCCATCTGGCAGAGAAATCCACGAAGCACTGTAAGGAGGGAGGAAATCTGGTTTTGGCTTGCCTGTACTTAGAAGAAAACAGACTGCTGGTTTCTGCAGATCCTTTTCTCCTTTCACGTTCTTCCCTTTCACAAGTGGAGCCTTCTCACAGCATTTAGACCTCCTCACAGGTGCAGAGAGGGGCCTGTGAGGAGTTCAGTGCGGACCCAGCAAAGGCTTTTTGAGTCCTTGTCTGTAGCCTACACGTCATGTTGAGAGAGGGAGGTCCAGGTGGCCCTGGCATGAGCTGCTGGGCATGGCATGAGGCTGTGGGTCATGTGCTGAAAATATATGTGAACACGTTGCACCTTTATCTTTAGAAGTCTCCTGTTTGTACTGTGGCACATCTGGTACTGGCTCCTGCAGAGAACAGTAGGTGTGATGGATGCCTGTCCCAAGGTGATCCCAACCTCTGGAGGTAGACTCAAAAACCTTAAAAAGGAGGATTGGGACAGCCCAGCCCAGTCTCCTCCTAATGTTATTCTTAAGAATCCCATTGCACAGCCCCTCTGTGGAGTTGCTCTCTTTCTGCCTTTGGTGCATTTGATTTCCTTAGGCAGGAAATCTTTTTTGCAATTTCAAATAATAATAATAATAATAAAAAAACCACACAACAAAAGAACTTGTGCTATGAAGCAACACTAAGCAGCTCGGATCTGGCATCAAAATGACTTTTGATACAAACAGTTTAAATGTTAAAAGTTGTATTTACATAAACTGAAAATGCATTAATGGATGGGATAATAATCATCTGAGCGTCAGCACAGAATTTCCTCAAACGGAAAAAAAGCTCAAAGCATCTCTCTGATTAGATGCTAAAAGGATCTGATTTTACCACTGAGCATGCTGTGGGGGGTGATCTTCAGGGTATTTCTCACTCCCCCACCCCTTACCTCCCTTTATAGTTTTTCTGTTGTCTTTCATTAAGATATCCTTTGTGTCTTTTCCTGAAAAAATAAAAGCCGGAGTCTTGATTCCCAGACCTCCATGTGCACTACCTGCTCTACAAATCCCACAAGATGTGACTGTGTGTGTTAGACAGAAAAATTGACTGGGCTGACAGAGAAGTATGCTATGTTTACAGTAAAAATAAACCCCAAAGCCCACAGACTCAAAAAGCTGCTCACTCAGCAGAACAACTACTCCTCGAGGGTCTCCTCCCGTGCCCCAGATTACTCTGACAGCAGCCACAGATTTTGATGTGTGTCATAGATGTTACATGACATTGCCAGGTACCCTGGTCAGGTTACTGTAAAGAAATGCTTTGGATGCTTAAAAACATTCATTTTTTACAGCAAATGAGTGCACGAGGTGGCCTGTGACCTTTGATAGCATGGACCTGACTCACTCAACACTTGACAAGTGGTTCTAGCTCGACGGCTGCCCCGAAGGAAAGGAACACGCGCTCAGTCCCGCTGCAAGCGTTCGTTCAGAATAATACAGAAGTTAATGTGCTACAATAAAAGCAGCTGCTTTATTTAGTGACTTATTTCATCATGTAAGTTCTGTCTTTAGCTATGAAATGGCAACAATTTCCAGGAACGCAGGGAGTGTCCTGGCAATGGTGTGTCTGTTGTTTGTGAGTGAAGGGAAGAAGCAAATGGGAGTTGTAACTGGTTTCCAGCAGTGCAGGAAATGTCCTCATCTAACTGGGCCTGGCACAGTGGCCCTCAGATCTGTTCCTTCTCTGTCCCAGTGCAAAGGTCCTCTTTGGGTCACTGAAAGGCCTGAATCATGGTAGGTCCGGCTTTTGATCCTTCTGTTGATGTGCCCTGGTAGTGCCCCATAGCACCTCGTGCCCTTTCTTCTAGCTGCTTCCCACCCTCACTACTTATTTGCCCGAGTTGCATTTATGTCCTTTTCTCTTTGCTTTCTGTTGCTTCATCTTGTGGAAATGAACCCAAACAGACAAAAAATGTAGCAGTGGGCAGGCACTGCTACCTGCTGCTTATCCCTTTTGCTCTTTAGCCCAGCCCAAGCAGGTGCCTCTATCTTGGTGGTGGCGTGGGATGGCTCTTCCCCTTCATCTGCCCTCCACACATCCTGCCCAGGGAAGTGTGGGATGAAATGCAACATTGTTGACTGCCGATCCCTTAAATGTGACCATGATGCTGCTGTTACAGCAGAAGACACGTGCATGGGCACAAGAAATTGGTATCTGAACCTTCACGGCCAAACCTGTTCTATGCCAAAGACTCCTTAAGGTTCACAACATAGCGTTTGTGTTTCTCTTGTATTTTATTTCAATGTTACTGATCTACTGCAAGTAAAGGAAAGGAGGAAAATGTATCAGTGGAGACTTGTGAGTAGCACAGTACAAGAAACCTTAGATGGTGCATTCATTTTCTGTATCTCTGTCTCTACTCTGCACAATCCTTGTTTAAACTGAGCATTCAGATATTAGGCAAATCAGCTCTGGACAGAGCAAATCTCTTTTCATGAGAATTATTCTGATTTTTCTGTTGTTGCAAAAAGTATATGTTGCTTTGTACCAGGAGTGGATCAGCACCTACAGGGCAATCCAGGGTATTGCCACTTGCTTTCCGATGCTTGAGATCTTTTCAAAGATACTGTGATCTCTTTTTCTTTTTTATCTCGCTTATATTTGTCCTCACTCTCCAGTCTGGTGTTAGAGAGAGTACTTGGCGCTACCTGGTACGTTAGTCCTCGATGGTCTGACCACACCTGTCCATTTGCCTCTGTTTGTTCAGTTTTTTTAAATGAAGTTGACTGAAAGGAGTCCACTACAAACGAAGCAGGAAGCAAACACCCCTGCCAGGCAGTGCAGAGAGCTGGGCCTCGCAGAGCTCTGTTACGGTTTATCTGCGATGCTGCTACATCAGTGGTGGCATTTCTGTTGGGTGCAAAACAAGCCGGTGTGGCTTGGCTCTAAAACTGCACAACATCTTTGGAAGTTTCCGTGGCTGTGCGTTTGCCCTGCTCCTACCTCAGGCTACTGCTCATCATAAATCCTTCGAGCTTATTTTATTGTGATTGGCATCTAGAGCACCCCAGGCAGAAACCTCTTTTCCTCCTTGCTCCTTTCCCTGTTCCCTGTTGCTCCTAACCGTTGTATGACAACCATGGATATACAGGTAAAATGCAAAGATACGTCAAAACCTGTCCACCAGTCCTGGGTTGTGAATGCTGCAGGGCTGGGCTGGAGTTTCTCTCATGCAGCACAGGCAGGGTCACTCAGCAATGCACTCTCATTTTGTTCATCCTCCCCCATAAGGAAGAAAATTGAGTAGCTCTACCATTACTGTCCAGTAACTAATCTGGCAAATAATAAATGATGATTGTAAATTATGCCTCTATATGGAATACACTAGAGCAGATGTAGCTGCTTGCCTACAATCACTGTAGCACACTTGCTGTTTATTTCTCCAGAAAAAGAGTATTAAGAGAATGAGATACAATAAATTGTAATTATTCAGCAAGTGTTACTAACTGGAAGATAATGCAGTGCAGTTGTCTCTTTTTTATTTAAAAATGAAAACAGTGCTGCTTGTTTTTGAAGTCAAATGAATTAAGTTTCTAATGCTGCAATGTGAAATGTCTTTCCAGAGATGTTTTTAATTTGTGCATAAAGTTGATTTTTCAGTTTGGGGTTGCTCCAGCAGCACTTGTACTTCTCCACCTGGTCTTTCATAGGTGCTTCCCTGAGATGCCACTTTATGAGCCTATGTGGTATGGGGTCAGTTCAAAGGGGCCGTGGCAGGATTCTCAGGGACTCAGGAAATAATGAATGAAGTTACATAAAGGCATAAAATCTGCAAAATTAGTTTTTAAACTGTACTTTATTGAAGCAGTCATTACAACTCTGGTGAAAAAAAAGGATGGTTTTACCAGATGCTTGGAAGTAGAGCTTTCAGCCTGGCAGATAGTTTCTTCTGGAAGGTTTATTTTCAATTCAGATAATTTCCTCACTTGGTAGCACGGTCTCTTGAGTTGCTGTATTGTGTGAGCAAGGGGGCAGGAGCGGAGTGGCAGGACCAGGTTTGGGATGGGGCCCCAGAGCTCCTGACCCTGATGTCAGAGGCTGCCAGCAGGATGGAGATCCCTGTGGCCATGGGAGATGGTCCACAGATGACCCTTGGTGTCATTTTGAATGGCCGAACCCCTATGTTTCTCAGGTAAGTGTGCTGATAGAGCTGCATGTTAATCTGCAGGATAAGATGGAGGTTGGCTAAAAGTATGTAGTGTCCTCCAACCTAGTGAATCATATAGCTCTTTATCTGATATTTTTAGAGTTTAAGATTTACTTTGGTGGTTTTTATGATATCCTGTCTTACCACTGTGAGGAACCAAACTCCTGTTTTTCTTCCTTAAGTGATTTCTATCCAACAGGCAAATGTGTTTTTCTTATATGCTCTTCTCCCAGTTTTCTCTGTTTTCCAGCATACTGCAGTCCCCTTAAAAGTCTCTTGTGACTGTTGGATCAGAGTTGGTTGCTTTCTACCAGAGACTGTGGTTGCTTTCTACCAGAGACTCCCTTGGTTGCTCAGTCATGTACTCACTTGTCTACATTAAGTAGGTAAAAGCTCTTTTTCATGAGCTACTGTTTGTCTGTTTACTGCCATCTGCTAACAAAATTGTATCAGTTCACTCTTCTTTTGTAAGTAGCAACATGCCATTTTCCGTGGTGACTGGAAGTGGAATAGCCTCAGGTTAAAGAAAATCGAAAACATAGAACATCGCTATTATGCTGCCATGACTGAAGGGGTCCCCCTTATCCAAAGCGCTCTCTGCCTCCTGGGTATTGGTAGGTCCGCTAAGGGCAGTACCACAGGTGTGCTGTTTTTTGAATTTTTCTCTTAGTGCCTGAGGTGAGTAATTGGAATTTTATGCTCTCATTGCTTACCTAGAGTTTCCAAAATTCTTGTCTTAAAGGACATTTTATCTCTGGAGGGCTTGTGTATAAAAGTGGTATTTCCTATGAAGCAATTTCATTTCTTGTGTGTATTCATATTTGGATTTAGTTTTGCCCATTGCCAAGTGATGCTTTACTTTGTTTTGGCTGCTTTTCCCTCTTGCCCTGCAAAGCTAATGCATCTGGGGTAGATTGAAATGGATTTTCTTCTGACTTGCACAACACAAGAAAACATTAAATAAATTTCCACTGTGGTGCCAGGTCAAGCCCTTGGTTACATCTGCGGAAGGACACCAAAGACATAGAGAAAGAACTGGCCTGTGAAATCTTTAGTAATGGAGGTCATATTGGAGTCAGGAATGACATAGAAAGAACTTGGGATTAACTGGACACAAAAATAAGCATCTTCTCATTGGTGAAATGAACAGCTTTGACAGAGAGTCATGAGGACTTGACAAACCTTTTGGCCTTGTTTGTGCAGAATTGTTTTTCAAAGTTGAATTTTTATTGAAACTATGTTTTGCTAGAGATATACCACTGAGACGTGCCCTTGAAGAGGAGTAAAACTTCCAGAGATGTGGAGAATATCATTTTGTACATGCTTTTTATTTGTGGAAAATCACAGCAACTTGTGTATGAACATTTCCTTCACAGCATGGAAGAGTATTTCATTGTGGAGGTTAGGATCAATTTTTGATGTTTAGTAACTGTTTTAAGGACAGACTCCATCGGTGAGAAGTGTATGCAGGCAGACCCCAGACGGGGAGCCCGTACAGACTGTTTGAGAGGGCAGTGCTGTTTCCTGCTCTTGTGGTCAGGGTGCCACAGCTTCAGGGTAGGAGGCGTGTGGCCAAAGGCAGTGAACGCTGCCAGTGCCATAACAGAACTTATTGGTGGTAGGAGTTAGTGAGATTGTAAAAAAAAGATCTAAAGCTCTCAGTGCCTCCTGGTAAATCATTCTCTGATGTGTTATGTGGCCTTGCAGACCATTATGTCTCCGTCTATTATCTATGTTCATAGGAGCAAATTGTTGTTGTAATTGAACATGTTTTGATGAACTTGTAGAGTTGTACCATGAGTTTAGTGGTTGTTCTCATTACAGAGGTTCAGTTTTTGCAGTGAGAGTAGGTTGGGAAGTTCACTGTGTTTGCCCACTGGTTTTCACCAATATCGACACACTGCTGCAGTATGTCAGGGCTTTCTTTGGTGGTAACAGGGTAAAGAAAGAGGCAATGGAAATAAGGGAAGAGAAGTATCTGGCAGGAACTTGCGGACTTTCATCTGAGCTGTGCCTCTGTGCTTGTCTGCTGCTTCTTTACCCAGCTGGAAGACTGGAATACGTTTAAATATTGTCGTGAGAGCACATGTCCAGTATGGAAGAACAAACTCCATCCAAGTCACAAGAAAGGTGCTGCTTATTGAGGTTAGATATTCTGTGAATTGGTTATCTAGGATCATATCTCTAGATTTTCAATTGGGTTCTTTTTTCTTATACTTTAAAGATTCTTTTCTCTTTTTGGTAAGGTTTAATATCATCCATATCAGAGTAATGCTGTTATTACATGGGGCTTACTTAGAAAATACAATAAACTATCTAGTAAAATATCTGTTAATTACTTGATGCAAGCAATGTCCACAGTTTGAGAACTGTAGTTGTCATTGCAATTACTGGGAATAGACAGAAAATCTGAGATTTTGACTTTTCAGTTTGCTTTCAGAGAAATAAAGTGTCAGACATCATTAACTACACAATATAGCTGCTCAAGATGACCCTCCCTTGCTCTAGTTTCATTCCTTCAGTGAACGAAGAAGTAAAGCTGAGCTATTGCAATAAGGTAGTGTTTTGGTCTTCACACAAATTTGGTACTGCACAGGGACCCCTTTACAAACTAAGGCTCCTTCTTTGAAAATATGAGGTGCTAAAACTGCTAACTTTAGAAGTCCCCCATATGTTTGACAAGGTTAGTGGAAAAGAGGATTAAATCTGCCTAAGCCTCTGGAGTTTTGGTTTATTTAGGCTTTTGAATAACACAGACTAACTAGGAAGTGTGAGTATCTATTTCCTCCAGCAAAGACTGGTTTATCCGCAGCATCAGAAAACAGATGTACAAAATAGCATCAAAAATAAGGATTTCATTAGCCAGGAGAGTTTAGGCTCCCTTAAAAAAGTATAAAACATTGTTTAAACTTTGCATATAAAACTTTAGCCACGTGCAGGTATTGGAACTGAAAACAGGGAATTTTTGGCCTTTCCAAGCTCACCTGCAAGCTCTCAAAGCATCCACGAGACTGGGAAAACTCTGCTGTTTTCAACAGAGAAGCTTACTTTATATGAAAAATATTTATATGAGAAAACCAAACCTCTGGCAGCAGACTGCTGCGGCCTGCAAGAAATACTGGCTTCTCAGGGCCCTGGATTATTCCTGTGCTGAGCATTCACCGCCCGGTGAGGCTGCCTGGCGAATTTGGGTGGGTACTGGTGGTGCTTGTGAGCTGCTGGCTGCAGCCTGGAAGGGCTGTGGCACCCTGGTCCTGCTCTGCCTACCCCGACTGGCTGCTGAGCAGCCAGAGAAGGCTCACCGAGCAACAGGAGACTGAGCACAGAGCAAAACCCCGACCTTTATAGCAGGAACCGCAGTGGAAGCAGGTGAGGAGGGAGCGGGCTCTGTGCATCCCAGGCAGGAGGTCGCCTGGCTGCTGGTGCCTCCAGCCCCTCCTGCCACCAGGGTCACAGGGACCCTTTCGTGCTTGAGCTGCATCATCCGGCGGCGCACGACGAAGGTCTCACAGCAATCTCTCCAAAAGAGAAAATCAGCCTGGGAACTTGTTTTCCTCCTCCTGGGCACCTCACGCTAGACTTGAAAATCAGTGTGCCAAAAATTAAGCTCTTACAGCCATGTCTGGCAATGACTTTTGTGAGGCAAACATAAAGACCCTTTTAGAAAATTAGAATCTCATATCCACTTTTCTTAAGCATAACATTTGTTTTAATAGTGACTATCATGTCATCAATTTTCATTTATGGGCAATCAAAATAAATAGAGCTATACTCATCTGTATCAACTGCAAATTGGCTCCAAGGTGAGGTTATCCCTATGACTTCATTGCAGCTGCAATCCTATAGAAAAAGATTTTTGTGAACTTAAACATCCTGGACATTAGCTTGTTGAAAAGAACTGGTAGGCACTGTTCTATTTGTTGTTCTTGTCCATACAGATTTTATACAATTGCACTACCTGACAGCATTGCTATAGATAAGGTTTTCCTACCATTTCATTTCTCATATGTATTCAGAACACTTTAAAATTCCACATATAAATCTCAGTTAACCATAGTTTAGCTTATTGGAGTTCTATTAAAATTAAAAATGCAAAAACTATTGTTTTTATCTGAGCAGCTATATTGTGTAGTTAATGAGGTCTGACACTTTATTTCTCTGAAAGCAAACTGAAAAGTCAAAATCTCAGATTTTCTGTCTATTCCCAGTAATTGCAATGACAACTACAGTTCTCAAACTGTGGACATTGCTTGCATCAAGTAATTAACAGATATTTTACTAGATAGTTTATTGTGTTTTCTAAAAATATTTCTTTTGGTTATAGTGACACTATAAAAATCATGATGGATATAATAAATGAAAACGGACCAAATTAAGTATATATTTCTCAGACAAAACTGCAACGCTAAAGAAAAATTCAGAGTTGGGGTCTCTGTTCTATCTTTTATTATTAGAAGCCATGCATTCTACCAAGCACTGACTGGCACAGAGGCTTGAGACCATTCACTCTTTGTGCCTTAGCCAAAGTATTGCAAACTTTTAGTTAAAATGTTATATTTACTCTCAGAGGCAGCTGATCATGAAGTAAATGCAGCAGAGTGCAACCACCTGGCTCCTTTCACCCCTTTTTTCCAGCCCAGCTGACCACAAATAACTAACAGTGCCCAGTGCTGACCAGGAGGAACTAAGTGATACAGGTTGCAACTGGTGAGGCCAGAAACGGGCATGAGATCAGCAAAGAAGGTACATCCCCACAGTGAATATCCCACGACCATGAGTCAAACTCTGTGCCCATAAATAGCGCTGCAGCCTAGAGCTCCCTGAGCTGCATGGCAGTGGGCTGCATAGTGGTGAACTTCCCCTTGAGTTGGGACACTTGTCAAGGTTACTCTCTGGGAGTTAACAGCATCTCTGACAAGAAACCGCTGGAGAGGTAAGAAACGGAGACTCAGGCAATAATGAACACGCAGTAAGATTCGCTTGCTATGACTATGCTGTATTGCTATCTTCAATAAATTTGTTTGCAATAAACCCAGAGTTAATACCTCCCCCCGCCAAAATAAGGTCATTCTACAAATGCTGAAAGGAGGAGCAACATGCTGAGTGTGTCCCATAGTTGTACTACGTACAGGAGATAATCTGTGCCCAGCAAAGGATACTGATGGGTGCATGTGCTCACATACTTGTGATGGACTAGCATAAAGGTGCTATTGTGTGTATTTATTTTTTTAAGCAGAAAATCTACCTGGCATTCCTCTTTCTAAAAGAATATCTCAGCAGAGATCCCTCGCCCGTGCAGAGGGAAACCCAACCTCCAGAGCCGATCACAATTCCTCAAAGTGCGGGACGCCGACCAAACAGCAGAAGAACTGCAATACATTGTGGAGACCTGCATATTGGCTAAGTGCTTCACAAGTTAAAGATTTATAATATATTTAATATGGGTGAAAACTGGAATCATGAACTGTAAACTCTCAACGGAAGAGCAGGCATTTCTGCGCTCAGGTAAGGTCACTCGCTGCGCCCCATCAGGGAAGAATAGATTTGGGATCACTTAGATCAATGCACTGCAGCACATTTTCTTTAAAACAGCTCTATTTCCAGGCAGCATGTAACCTCTAGTCATTTCCTGAAGCAATTAGGAAAGTAAAACATGAAAGCAAAGCCAAGATGAAAACAGAAGTGAAACATGAACTCTGAGAAGTGAGGCAAGCCTCATGTGACTTTTCTTAGTCGTAGCTAAGTGTTGTTAATCAACTAACACTCTTTGTGGCATGATCAGGTTAATGTCTGAGATTTTAAGTGATTTATATGCCTGTTACCTTTGCAAAGCAAATGACTGAGAATGAATGTGCTCAGCTACCTGAGTGTCAGCGTGGAGTTTTTTAAGCTCTGGGAGGGTCGCGGGCGCCTCTTGAGCCATTTACAGATGGTGTATAACCTTTATCTAATTTGGTCACAGAAATCTGGTTGTGTAGTTGACACTGTACTAACAGAATATCCAATTTCTCCAACTGTCATAACACATATCTTTGTAATGTAAATATTTATAACAACGTATGACCAAGTTCTGGGGTCACACCTTTGGTACTATTGCTACTGGCACTTATAGACTGAATGCTGAACATCAGTGTACAGCTAAAGTCAAATGTGTGTTCTAAAAATAATAGATTTGAAAGAAAAATAAAAAGTAGATCATGACTCTTTTGTGGATATAGAACACAACAGAGAATGTTAAATAGTGACAGAGTTTGCATACTTTCATTTTTCTTGTTCAAGCACTAATTAAACACAAACGATTCCCTCTGTGACTTTTTCAAGTGCAGCAATTACCCTAAAGATTGTTTCTTTCTGTTTCAAAAGCATTTACAGACAAACTCAGGGCAAGGTACAGATGGAGATGTGGATGTTTTGTGTATGTTTATAAACCACTGATCATTATACTTAACGTTCAGACTCTGAGCAGTCCTGCTAGTAAAGGGTTTTGGCCTTCATCCTGCCACTGGGCTGGAAGACCCTGAAGATGCTGGGCTCAAACCTCACACAACAACTTCTGGTGGCACAGAGATGATTAAAAATGATTTTTCTTCAAGAAGCTAAAAACTTGCATGACATAAAAAAGGTGAAAACTTTAAGCTGCAATTATTCTTAAAGTGTCAAAGAATAAGTGTCACAAGTGCTTGCAGTTATGCATATGTCTTCTGAAGAGAAGTTTATCTCTTCATCTAGGGCCACGCTGAACTTGTGTAAAACTGCTGTCCTCTCTCTATGTCTTTAATATTGGCTCAGTTATTTCTGGATAGTATTTTGTGAAACACAAGAATGTCAGTAAATACCTATTTGTTACTCCACCCGTCTTTTTTACTGTCATATTTTTCTTAAGCTTAGGATAATCAGGCATTGGCTTGGGTAAGAGGGAGTGATGTGTGAAACTGGTTCTTCAGAAGGGAAATCTGTCCATGGCTCCATTCTCTAGCTGAGTTTGACACTTTTCAGTATGTCATCTTTCAAGAGAGGAAGAATAAATTTTGATAGTTACTTCAGCGGGGCTGCTGAGCTGCTCTCAGATGGAGATCTAGATTTTCTGTTCTTTCAAGGTAGTCTTGTTTTGCTATTCTTGCTTAATTTTTTGGGTTGCAGTAAATTATTTGTTGAAGGCACTAAACCTTTTGTTCAGCTGGGATGGACCTTATCTAAAAACACCATGAAATCCTAAATCCATTGCCGCTTGGATTGTGCTGGTCCCCAGATGACAAGCGGTGCTTTAAATATCACCTTTTCACTGTGCAATTAGAAAAGACATAATCATTTTATTTTGGAAACTGCAAATTCACATCCTATAGCGCAGCCCAGAAATTTCCACGTTTTATGAAGATTCTTGACAGATTTCAGCTTACCTTTCTCGATTTTCAATTTTTTAAAGCAACCAGTGTATAACTACTGTGAGTATCTTGCAGTGAGAGTTGCAACGATTTGAGATGTAAAACTTCCTCAATCCCTGCAGAGTTCTGTCTTTTCATATCTGTTTTTTCCCTTTTGTGAAGTTTTGTTGAAATACCTGAACTTTTTTATTAGTCTGTAGTAGTTTCTCTCTCTTCTTTAATGTTTTATAAGCCTACTTAATCAGTCCACTCTACAGCAGTATAAAAGTCACTTGAATGATACGTTCTCCAATAGTCATAACTTGGCTCAACACCAACAGGGTAAACAGCAGTGTAAATCTTTCTATATCGCTACCTATTTATGCTTTCCTCAGACTTACTTGACTTATGGGATATAATTTATTTATCCCTCTACATCTGAGCAGCATTAGCATGTACCTCTACTCAGTTAACAAGTCTGTTTGACAGTAGAGCTCTTCAGTCATGCTTTGATTAGATTTATCTTCAAGATTTTCACTTCACGTTACGTTATCGTGCACATTAAAGGCTGGATCTAAGGCCTGTGGAGGTAACTCTGAAGCTTTGGACTGATTTAGTGAGTCTCATTTCTGTCCCAAGGGGCACATCCAAACTTTTGTATGAAGAAGAGACATTGGAAATAACTTTGCCCGTTATCTGCTAAGTATGTTCATAATCAACATTTATTATTTAAAGTAAAGTATGTCATCCTGACATTTTGTGAATACTATGTCCTAGCAAAAGAACTTTTTCTTAAGATCTCTCTTGTCATTCAGGAAGGTCTTAAGTTTTTAAATTGACTCTAATTCTCTTTGCAACTTATTGAATTGTAGCAACATATTTTATGAAAGTATGTTTTATTCACCATTGACTGCTGTGATTCCTGTGGTAACATTAACCCATCATTACACATTTCAAGACCTGACAAATTCATGCACCATATGCACGGAGATTTTCCCCATTTCACAGATGCAGGAGTTCGTGTTTGTTCTGTAAGTTGTTTCTCACTTCTGAAATTCATTCCCTGCAATGTGCAAATTTGTGTTAGGTCTCTGCATGTGGTTTCAGATTTATGGTCACACTGGTATTGCTAATCACAGGAGGCAAGCCTGAGAGGAAAAAAGGAGTTAGGAATAGCTAGAAGACCCCTGGGAAGCTATATTAAATGTGCAAGAGTGAATTATTTCACTGAGGAGGAAGAATAGAAAGTACTATAAGAAAAAAGTTAGTTAAAATTTGATCAAGTTACTAAGGAAGAATTATAAAGAACAGAACAGGAATGAGAGAGCAAACTCAGAAAAAAACAAGGCACAAAGATATGCAACAACGAAAATATAGTGTAAAAATATATCATTGTATCTTGCTACAATAGCAGGAAGAAAGAACTTCCACTCAGTGAAGAGGTAAAGTTATAGGCAGATGTGTCGTAAAATACTGAAGTATTTAAAGCTTTCTTTGCTTCATTTTTTACGAAAAGATCATCACTTGACTACCCACTATTTAGATATGCAATAAATGGATGAAAGCTCAGGTTAGACCACTGGAAATATAGGTGAGAGAACACTTAATGTGATTTAACAAATTGTCTGGACCATGAAATCTGTTCAAGGATGTTTGAAGAAGTGGCTGAATCAAGCAAGAGTCATCTTTGAGAATCTGTGAAGGGTAAGTGAAATTCTAAAGGTACCAAAAGTTGGTACCTTTGTTTTCTTGTGCAGAGAGGGCTTTTATTCTTTATTCCGAATAATAGAAAACCAACCCTTCCAAATAGTTATTTTTTTTTTCGTTTCTGGATAGGACAAGAAGAAATGGAATTTCAATATAGCAAGGCAAATTTGAATGAAAAAATAAAACATCAAAAAAACCCCAAACCTTTCACATGTTAAAGGGGTACTTATAGGTTGCTTAGAGATGCTAATCTCAGCTGATTACTGAAAAATGATAGAGAACCAATAGTTTTCATCTTTTGTCAGTGTATTACTGCTTCAACACTTTCCAGGAGCGATATAGATTGATGCATAGGCTACTTATTAGTCTATTGTAAAAGAATGCTTTTCTTAGTTTCTTTTCATGGACCTAAAAATATGAATTTCCTGCTAGTCTGCAGGTCACAAAAAGAAAATCACTACACTAACTATGCAAAGCAAATGATAACTCCTGAGTGCTGTACAATTTCTACAATTAATATATATAACGGTCCTTGCGTTGTGGAAGACTTAAATCAGAAATCGCTGTTCCACTGTGCTAACTACGAAAACGCCAAACCTTGTGTAGCAGATGATCTCTTTTCTGAAGAGCGTATAGTCTACGTTTTAAGCCAATGGAAGGACTTGACAAGCAGATAGTGGCAGATAGGCAGTAATATAGGTAGGTACAGTAGGCAGATAGTACAGACAGGCAGCAAAACAGAGCTGGTTCTGTATAGTTAGTYGAGCAGTGACATTCACAGAACGTCTTCTGCGCCGTCAGCTTCTGGATAATCCTGTCCTGTGGCTACTTTTAACAGTGCATCTCAGATTTTCTTATCCCTCAGGCCTTCCCCCTTCTTCAGCTACCTTCAGTTTTGTGCCTTTCTGCACCTTCCTGTTGCTTACTAAGTATTTGCAGCTCTTCACTGCCCTTTTACTGTTTTCCTATGATAATCATATCCTTCTTATTTTTGGTTTGCCAAAGTAAAATGCCTTACATTTCAAATTGTTGCCACAGGAAATAATCACGTTACTCTTTTATTGTATCTCCTCTTGTCTTTGTTTCTAACATGCTTGCTTTTCTTGGCTGCCTGTTATCTCTTTCAGTTTATAACTCTCATGGCAAACATAAGGATTTTTTGCAGAAACTGCTAAAATAGGTTTTCAATGTGCTGGCACCTAGATGCTATTATAGTCTTCTGTCAAATTAAAAAAAGAATCACTAGAATGTTTTTGGTTTTGAATATGCAAAAATCAAACTGCAAAAGAGTACAGGCTTTTCTTGAGCAGAGGGCAGTAGGAGGAATGTTCTAGGGTTACTAGATGTTGGATAGAAATTTAGGGAGTTATTTTCTTCAGGATTATGAACCACTAAGTTGGATCTGACTGTGCAAAAAATACTGACTAGTAGTTTTAGCTTAATTTACAATAGGAATATCCTAAGAATGACCAGGGTGCATTCCAATGCAAATCCCATTGTTTTTTTTTTTTTTTAAAAAAAAAAAAAGTCCTGAAACTCTTCTGAAATGTTGAATTTTATTAATTGAGTCTTGCACAAGTAACACCTGAAAGATTCATGCCACACAGTTCAGACAATATATTAGGAATAAGACAAAGATGTCCATATGTGAAATCATGAAATCATAGATGTGTCATGGTTTATTTTTCTCCTTTGGTTTAACTTCTATTTCAGCAATAACTGACTAAAAACAAAGTATTACAAATATCCCTAGGTGTCTGGAAACACTATTGTAGTTGCCTTGCTGCCTTATTATTATCAACCAATAGTTTAAATCTTCCAAGACAGGAGAAAATAGGCCGCTGTTCAAGTTTTGGTAGTGTCATTCTGATTTTTTTTCAGAGATTGAGTATATAGACAGAGTTCTTGCTTTCATTCCTTTTTACATCCTTTGTTGCTTTTTCTTTCTTTTTTTTCCTTTTCTCTTTCTTTTGTTCCTTTTTTCTTACTTCTGTTCCCCTTCCTCTCTCCTCTTTAATATTTAAACACTTATGGTTAAATTAGTTTATTACTCACACATTTCTTACTAAGAAGCATATTAAATATAACTCAAGGCATGATAAAAGCAGCTGAAATTTAGATATTGCCTTTTCTTGCCAACAGCTTATAGCAAAGCAGATGTGCATGCAAATCACATCTATCTTAATTCCAGAGAACACTATCTCAGTCAATTACTTTAAAATAACTTACATCTTTGAAACATAAAATGTGATAAAGAAGCTTTAATCTCGGATAAAGGTGTCAGTAGCTACCCAAACAAGGGTAGGATTGAAACACATGGTCACGTTTTCCAGGCTTTCATTGACCTCATGGGAGCTCTCAGTAACAAATCAATGATGAAATCTTCTGTGTATAAGAGCAGGAATTGTGCGTGTGTGTGTGTCAGAGGTAATAAGACATGTGTCTTGTACTATGGATGATTTGCTCTTTGGGCAGATACATTCCAAGGAGGATAAGAAACAATGTTTCCTCGGCGTGAAAAAAGCTACGACATTTTAAATGGATATACATCAAGAGAGAAAAGTCGTGCTTCTACTCAAAAAAAGCACAGAGACAGAAGCATCAAAGTCCATGTTAGCTTGTACAATTGATTTCTCCCTCTTCCTATGCGGACTTTATTGCAGTACGGTCTGTGCAAAAGCCCCTTGTATTCCTGTACTCTCATCTTCACCTCCTTCAAAAGTCCGTGCAACCCCCATTACTCTCAAGAGAGGGTCTCTGCTAAAAGGCACTTGGCAGTTCTGACAAGTAACTATCAAGCCTTTGATTTCACAGCGTGGAATAATTTGCAGTCTTTGCCTTTGTTGCTACAAGTGTTGTTGTCGGGCCCCTTCTGTCCGCAGGTCTCGAGCACGTGTATTTAACCTATGATTTTTCATGTGACAGATGATGTGATTAAAACCATACCAAGCATTAACTATGTTCAGAGATCCCACAGATGCTTGTTGTCATCTAATATCCTCTCTACAGATCTCCCCAAGGGGCAGAGAAGTTCTCCTGTGACTAGCAATGATGACTGAGACAGGACACTAGTGTATCCCAGCAAAATGAACTTCTTGAAACACTGGGCAGGAAGAATTCACTAACTCTAGGATGATTTTGCTATGGGAACAATTACATCTATGTGAAAGCAAACCTTCTTGCATGGACCTATCTGCCAATTACTCAGGCTACTGGTGCAAAGCAGGGACACAGCAAGACTAACAGAATTTCATTTTTTTAGAATTACTTTTTAAAAAGTCCCTAGTTGCTATGTTTTCTTTCAGTTTAATACCATCTTTTCCTCATCCTCTCCCTTTCTTTGTTATCATAATTACAGATGGTTCAAAACGACAAAAATTGATAACTTTCCTTTCTTCTAGACATCTAATGTATTGATTTAACAATGTCTTTTAATGTCTTTTATATGTTTCTCTTCTTGCTCTGTGGTTTATTGGAAGGCAGATTGGTATTTAAGGCTTTTTTTTTTGTTTGTTTGTTTTTTTTTTTTTTTTTTCTCTATATGCGAAACCCTGGTATGAAACATAAACAAGAGCTGCTGCTCCCATTTTTACTTAAAAAAAAAAATCTTACTAGGTCATACTCCAGTTATATATCCACCACTGAGTACACTAACCTTTCTAAAGTGGTGTTGACAAGATGCTTGGGTAGGAAATAGTTTTTCCCTGTCATCTCTTTGTTTCTCATATGTTTGTATCCTGGGTTTTATTTGGAAGAAGTTTAAAGATGGATTCTCTTAAGATCTGGAATAAAAGTTGCTGCTTTAAAAAAACTCATCAGATTCCCAATAAAAAAGAGGTGTATTTAAGAACTCAGTAAGGTGACCACAGTGGATCTTTCCACTGATATTTTATCATTCAGCAGCTCAACAACGGGCTAAAAAAGCTCCCAGGAAAAGATGTTTAATAGGAAAAAGTCCAGAACAAATATCTAATAGAAAACAGTTCTCTATATTTTAAATACAGTGCCCATGATTTGCATACGGTATACCTCCACTGAAGAAGACTGAATAGAGTTATTATGCTATAGCATTAAGCAAATCAATAAAAAGAACAATTTCACTTTGTTATGGAATATATATATATATATATATATATATATATATATATATATATATCTCCTTCTTCTAGCGTATCTGTACCTCTGCTGTTTGTCTTTGAATTTTTTTCTCATCATACTGTTCTCTGGTGAATCCATGTGTGTAACTTTACGCATTGTCGTAACCGCTTTGCCTTGCCCACTCTGTGTTCTTGCATTTTGTAGGTCTGAAATGAGTTAAATATAAAAGAGAGAAAATGTCTTTAGTAGCTTTTCCTTCGCATTATCTCAAGGGACAGTCATTCGTTGCTATGCTAATGGGGAGCGCGCGGCACAGGGTAATTGTTACAAAATATTCCTTGCAGACATCTGTCATCATCTAGCATCATCTTTTGTTGTCGAAAGCTAGATATTCCTCTCAGAGTGAGGATGAGCAAGAAGACATCAAATTTCACGAGAGTTAAGTTGCTACAAGCCTCTGACGGTAGTGGTTAGTCATGGTAGTGTATAAGCAGAGTTCACTCAATAAACCATCCTGCTGCAGTGTGAGTGCTGGCAACAACATGCATCTAGCTGGGGGTGGTCCACTGTGGGATGGATCTGTAAGAGATTTTTCCACCATTAGTGCATGTCACAAAAACTCTGATTTGACTCTAGCAGGACTGATTTACTAAGTCCATGTGTACGGTATGCGTTTACAGAGAGTGTGATGTGTATAGCAAAGATATGGATACAATAGTGCTCTGCAGAAGTGGAAAATGTCCGTGTGTGTTTTCTGTAAGGTCCAATTGGTTGATCATAATCATTTCTCATAACCTTAAAACTTATGACTAGGAGCAAACATGTCCATAAAATGTACTGACAGCTGAGGCTGAACAGATCTGTTTTTTCTCACAAACATTTAGATGAAGCAGTAATGGTTATGATAAAAAAAAAAAAAAAAAAGGATAAAAGGATCTTCTTGAAACTCCTTTGTAAAATGAAGGGATAATCATTCTGAGCTACCTGAGGGTGTTTTGTGGTTTATTAAATGTTTGTAGTGCACTTTCAAGATTACATTATAAAATGCACTACTATATGCAAGTGCTGAGTATTACTGTTATTAATAAAAGACCCGCAATGGTTCTAAATTCAGAGTTACGGTTCGATATGATGCTGAAGCTCTTTGCCTGGGTTACAGCCAGGAGGGTGTGCACATAAGCAGTCCCTGTCAATTACAGGCAATGACATATGTGAGATAGTGCCTGCTTGTGTCTCATTACTTTGATTTGAAGACATCGTAGAAGGAGCATTCCGAATGCTAAAACCCCGAGAGAAGATGAACAAGTTGATAACAAGAGCATAAACCTGTCAAAGGCAGAAAACCTTGGGTATGTCTCCGAGCAGGGTTTTTGCCAAATCACAAGCTGAACATGCCCTTTGAATGCTATAACATATATTGTATTATATGTCTCAAGTATACATATGTTAGCAAAAATAGCTCTATAAATATGCCCAAAATAATGCTTTTTCCTGTATTTTTGTATGCTACAAGTTAAGAATAGCCATCCTTTAAAAACTTCAAAGGTTAGTCTACCTACCTTGGCAAGCCAGTCTGTTTAGAAATGCAGGGGGCACTAGAAACTGTTTCTATTTTGCAATGGGTCATTAAATACTCATTAGTACCCAGGATCATTGCGTTTTTAGTCTTATATGAAGCATATGCAATCATCGGTTTCAAAGTGTGTGAATCACAGAACTGCAGAACGGTTGAGTCTAGGTGATCTGGAGATCACCTGGTCCAATTGCCCTGATCAAGCAAGGTCACCTAAAGCAGATTACCCAGGACCCTGTCCAGGTGGGTTTTGACTCTCTCCAAGGATGGAGAATCTACGGCTTCACTGGACAACCTGTTCCAGTGCTCAGTCATTCTCACAGTAAAGAAGTTTATCCTTTTGTTCAGATGGACCTTCCTGTGTTTCAGTTTGTGTCTTTTGCCTCTCATCCTATCGCTAGGCACCACTGAGAAGAGTTTGCCCCCATCCTCTTTACATCCACCCTTCAGCTATTTGTATGCATTGATAAGATCCCCTCACAGTCTTTTCTTCTCCAGACTGAGGAGTCCCAACTCTTGCAGCCTTTCCTCATATGAGAGATGCTGCAGTCCCTTCATCATCTTAGAAGTCCTTTGTTAGACTCGCTCCAGTCATTCCATGTCTCTTTTATACTGGGCAGCCCAGCGCTGGACACAGTACTCCAGGTCACCTCACTGGGGCTGAGTAAAGCAGGAGGATCACCTCCCTTGATCTGTTAACTACAGTCTTCCTAATGCAGCCCAAGATATCATTGGCCTTCTTGGTCACAATGGCACATTGCTGGCTCATGGCCAAGTTGTCCACCAAGACTCCTGTCCACCAAGACTCCCAGGTCCTTCTCTGCAGAGCTGCCCTCCAGCATGTCAGCCCCAGCCTTTACTGGTGCCTAGGGTTATTTCTCCTCAGGTGCATGACTCTGCTCTTCCTCCTATTGAACTTCATGAGATTCCCCTCTGCCCATCTCTCTAGCCTGTCCAGGTCTCTCTGAATGGCTGCACAGACCTCAGGTGTGTCAGCCACTCCTCCCAGCTTGGTATCATCAGCAAACTTGCTGAGGAGGCACTCTGTGCCTTCATCCAGGGCACTGATGAATAAGTTGAACAGGATTAGACCTGGTAAACTAAATCCTCTTGTGGTGCAGCGAGAGCAGAAGGCTCTTGAGGAAAGGTGGCTGTGCAGAGCAGGCACCTGAAGGCATTGGGCCAAGAGGCAATGTCATGTGCCAGTGCTTTCCCATGCATGAAGGACACTTTTGGGGCAAATTTGCCCTGTGGGTGTAATTCCCTATAGTCCTGTAGGGGCATGCACCGGAGGACTTCCTGTTTTGCTCAAGGTGAGGGATGTCTTACCAGTTATATTTTCTGTAGACCTCATCTGGATTTGACAGGTTAGCCAGAGAAATCTTGAAAATATGCTCAGTGCTGACTAATGGGCACTAGCATTCATCTGACTGGTACTTTCAAGATAACCTACTTGAGGGGGGATTGAAACAACCTTTCCATATGTTTATGAGGAATATTTCATTTCACAGGAACTAACATAAACTAGATGTAAAACATACTGCAAGGATACCCTCTATGGG
This sequence comes from Rhea americana, assembly GCF_003343005.1. Classification (NCBI taxonomy): domain Eukaryota; kingdom Metazoa; phylum Chordata; class Aves; order Rheiformes; family Rheidae; genus Rhea; species Rhea americana. The sequence continues at coordinate 1,583,121 of NW_028187133.1, read as the reverse complement.
GAAAGCAGTCTGTGAGGCTATGTTTCGTGGTTATATTCTTTTTGGGTTCTGTTGAGCTCTTGCATAAGAAGTGATACCTGCCTTTCAGTCCCCTAGTTCGTTAGAGAAAATGAAAAGAAAAATGTATGTGAATAATACAGGTACCCTGCCTTAGTAAAGGCTAGACATGCTGTTAACTTGCTCATGTTCTCAAAAATAAGTGTGTGCATTTGACAACTGCTATTTTTCCTCATAAAAGAAACATTTGTGCTTTTATTTTTGGAATTCACACACTGACTTATTGAATAAAATATAAATAGGCACTAGTGTAGCGTACTCTCACAGCAAGAACAAAATGTTGTCACCAAAGTGATCTACCACACAAGAGCCTGCTGTTACCACTTCTTTACTCTGCAGATTCATGCAACTGAAAAAACTGTGAGTCAAGCATAAGTCTGTGCAATCAGAAAATAGGATGCTTGAATTATTTAGCATACGAGAGATTGAAGTGATATGAATGCAAAAGGCTAGCAAGTGAGATCAACTACTCTGTTGAAGACTGTCAGGAATTTCTACTCTCCAGAGGCGTTTGTAAATCCAGTATTCACAAAAGTGATATTGTTTATCTAGGCCAGGGTGCTAAATTAAATATATATATTTATGTATCTTCCATTCTAGGCTAAGCTTCATGTCAAAAACGTCATCAGCAATGTGAACAAATATATTGTGAAGGTAACTGTTAGCTTTGTGATTAGACTGAGTTTAGCACTTAGTGCAGTTCATTTTTCTTAACCAGGTATGCCAAGGTTTGCATGCATTTTCAGACACATGTAACCAGCTCTGCTGAGGCATATGGAAAAAATCATATTCAGTTTGAAGAGGCTGGAGTTTTCCAGCCAGGCAACTTTCTCTCTCTCTCTCTCTCTCC
>NW_028187133.1:1490907-1582151 GCF_003343005.1 Rhea americana | reverse complement strand
TTGTGTAGGATTAGACCAGGGATGGAAAAAGAGAAATCTGCCAAGAGGTGAACTGAGAAGGAGCTTTATTCTGTAAGGAAACCCAGCATGTGAATTTCTGCAGATTTTGTATCCTCCCTCAACAGTCTTGTCTGTCTTCATATTTTTTCAGGCTACAGGCTGATTAGCTCTTCTGCTTGCTTTAACTCCATATGGGTGAAGATGAAAAGCACCTTTGGAAATTGCTATAAAGCCTCCGCTATCTATGCAGAGAGAATAAGCATTGGTGACCCTCCAAAAATCTGTTTTACAGCAACCAGGAGTGCCTCCCACTCTCATACCTTTGTTATATACATGCATAGCTAGCATCTGAAAGGTCATTAGGTTGCAAAATCACCTAAAAACATAAAATGCCAAAACTGAAGCTGAGAAAACTGTAAATAAGAGAAAGACACATTCCTAGGTCAGGAAATGCTGCCGTGGAGGAAGCGGTCCTTCCTCTGTCTCTACCACAGAAACCCTGGCTGTTGCTTGTCTACAAGCTTTTTTCAGATGTTATTTTTTGTCTTGACTGAATATACCTAAGTCCAATATTCAGAATTGCTCAGCATTCAAAAAATGCCATTGAAGGCCATTATTTATGTGCTTAGAATACATCATTATTTAAAAAATATATGAGGACTCTGGAAAAAAAATCGGTCTGTAAATGTGGAATTTACCTAGCTAGGGATTGGTGTCCACACTTGGGCTTCTTTTGATGATGGACATGCTTGTAGGACATGATTTATCTCATCCTGAAGTAGCTATTTCAGCTGGGTCTCAGGAGTTCCTTCCTAAAACTTATTTCCTCTTCATTGCTTTAAAGAAAACATAGATGGCCAGCTCATCTAAAAGCATCTAAACTCAGGTAAGCTGAGTGCCCCCTTGGAGTTTCATGGTGAGCATTCAAAGTTGCTGCATAGTCTTGACTGACCTTTCTGTGCCACAGATCCTCATTTAGCAAATGTGGATAATGCCTACTTATTTCAAAAGGGTATTGTGAAAAAGGTGGGCAATATTTAGGTGAGCCTCACAAGGAAATGAATGATTCTTTGCTGGGGAAATGGCTAAATGATATTGCAGTACATGGCGCCTGGGGCCTCACACTGAACAAAGGAAACAAAGTGAGTCCCTTTAGTTGAAAACTGTTTATTTTATTCACTAAACAATGTGGGAGAAACTATCAAGAACATGATGCCATATGTAATTATTGGCTGTAGGATAATGAATTTGTACAAAGTGATGCTGTCTGTAAAACCTTAGTTCTACTATTTTTCAGCTGCTGAGTCCTTGACTTTGCAATCTTACTGAATCTTCAGAAGAGATGTCTCTATGTATTCCTGGGTTTTTAGAAGTCAAACTGAAAAAAACCCTAGAAGTTTTCTTATGAGACGTAGTCCATCAGCACAATCAGAGCYTCCTATCTCACAGATCTTTGTCACTTCAGCAGTAAAATAACTGATAGCAGTATCAGCTTGTCATTGCCTGCGTTTATCAGCAGTAAAGGAGAATGAAAAGTGCCCTTTCCAAGGTACCTCGTAGGTCATGGATAACATCAGGGGAACAGAGAGATTTAAGAATTTGGAGTTATTCTCTGTGGTTTGAAAGGGAAGTTCCTCTGGCGGTTAGAGACCCGTCTTGACAATGTCTATTATGGTCTCTTCCTCAGTCCTCTGAAATCAGCCTCCATTTCTCAGCTACTCTTGGTCTTATCAGCTTCTTCTGGAGTCTTCGTCCAGTCTCAATTTCTGTATCTTCCCACCCTTGCCTTTCTTCTCTTTTCTCATATTCCCCGCACAGGCAGTCAAACGTTCCCATCCCCTCTGCTCCAGGCTCTTTATCCGCTTTCCTTTTCCACTGGCTTCTCATCCAAAGCAGAATCTCTCCTCTCCTTCTCCTTCCATCTTTATAGTCATTTCCTGTCCTCCTCTCGTCTTTCATCTTTCTCCCCTGTTTTTGACTTGGGTTACAGTATTCTCCCTGCTGCCTGGCTGCCAGAACAGGGAGACTTTGAGAATACCAAAGGCAGCGTCCTTAACTCTTGTTCGTGTGTTTTGTGTCACAGCTGGCAGCTTAGAGGTGCGGTGGCAAGGGAAGCTGCAAGTTTGGAGAGGATCACGCTCGCTTGCTGTGTAAAAGCAGAACATCTGCAGGCAGGCTATTGGCACTCGCTGGGAGAAAATCAGCAGCTCTCCACGGAGAGGGAAACCTCCGAGGACTAGTTCCCAGGCTCCAAAGCGTGGCTGCCTGGCATGCCCACGTTGTGATGATTTGCAAGTTCTCCCCTGTCATGCCCCCCAAAATGGGAACCAGCCCAAACCTTATGAAAACTCTTCTGCCAGATGCAAATGTCTGCTTCAAAACAGGTGCCGTAGTCTATCAGTAAAGTGACTGGATTATGTTTCACATGGGAGGACTCCCATTTTCTTAAGCACGTTACAGACATCCCTAACACTGTTGTCTCCAATGCTTCTTGTTATGTTTTCAAAGTGATGTATAAGAGCTCTTTAATATAGCAATCTCATAAAAGAAAGTCTATCTGGAGGGACGGTAGTTGCCATAGACTAATCCAGGAGGGCTCTGCGTTTCGCTGATCACGGACGGGTGCTCCCCTCTTCCAGACAGCTAACCTCCTTGAGGAGCCACTGTGCACGGTACCGTGAAAACCAGGCTGCCTGCGCTCCGGTGCCCAGGCGCAGAGCTGGGCGCCGCGCTCGGAGCGACCGGGGGCCGTCTGGCCGAGCCGCCGGGACGCTGGCTCTGCGCGAGCCTCGCTAGCGCCACGGGCCGCAGCAGCCCAAAACCTGTGAGAAAGCACGCAGCCCATCTGGGGGCCTCCGGTCTTGAACGCGCTGGAGTCCCAGACTGCTCCGACGGGCTGCGGAAGAGAGTCGGTCCGCCAGCACCGGCTCTCCCTAGCGCCGGACGCCGGGGCTGCGGCGGGGAGGGGATGTTCTCGCAGCCCTGGAGATGGGGCGCAGGACATCTCCCGGGGTGCTCGAGCCGCGGCCTCCGGAAAGCCGTGCTTCAACCGTCCCCTGCGCGGTGCCGCCCGGAGCAGCCGCCCGGGCACTCGGGGGCTGGCGGCCCGACGCCGGGGTTCAGTCGGGAAGGGGCAGAGCACCTAACAGTGACACCACCTAATTTGTTGTTACCGAAGCCCATATTTATCCTATGAATAAAGAGTTTGGCATTAACGTTTTGTGTAAATCAGGATAATTTATTAAGTGGAAGAAAAAAAACCAAGGAAAACAAATTGCTCCAGAGAGCAAAGAAATACATCACTGCAAGCATACATAATGAATGCAATTTATAAGGCACTTTTAATTAAAAGTTTCTAACTGGAGTTATTCCATTTAGTTGCAAAATGTGAGCATGCTTTAGTAAGCCAAACTTCTTCTCTATTGATCTTTAGCCTTTTTTCAAGAGAAAATGACTGCTATGCTTATATCTGTCATTTGTCACCAAGAAGTTGTTTATTTATATTTTAATGAAGTGGTGTAAGTGCAGGGTTTGCTCATGTGGCTGCTCAGGGCTAAGCTTTTGCTCATCAGCATCTCCCCTGGATTCACTTCCAGATACCTAAGCTTTTTAATAATGGTAATTATTCTTTTTTATGGGCTAGATAAATAACACCATCTTGCTTCCTGCTCTTTCTAACAGACTTGAATAACTGTCCCCTAGCTTAGAAACATGAATTCTTACTGCCCCACTATTCAAATGCGTGATAATGTAGTATTATAAAAATACACAGGGAAGGAATGCATCTCGTATGCTGTGGTAGGCGGCGGCTTGGAGATGGTTGCTTTCTTTGGGCATTTTAGTGAAGCAGGTTGTCTCAGCTATGTCCCAAAAGCCTTTGTTCTTGCACAAGAACTTGCTGCGCAGACTGAAGCAAAACTAAATTCACAGCATCTGAATGCAATGGAGAATAGGATAAGAAGTTCAATATGAATGATAAAGGAATAGTTACCTTACAGTCTTAATTGTTATCAACACAACTTATCCCTCTCGGAGTTACAAACTCTCGTTAATTCTGAGGTTCAGTATCATCATCTTGGGAAAGTCTGGAGCTAGAAATAGGCATTGGAAGTCCAGACAGAAAGTCTCTGTTATATCGCTTTGAGATATTAAACCTTTATGGAAGGAGAAAATATTGTGCTTAAGCAGGAGTTAACACGCTTACCTGACTTTTTTTCACGTGTGTGCAGTATAGCCTCACCCTACGGTTCTTTCTGAGCAGTAAAACAGATTCTCTCAGTTTATTGTTTGGGATAGATAATATGACTCATATTTAATATGCTTGAAAAGTGATAGGTAAGAAATTAACTTACAGCATATCTCATTATTAATGTTCCCTCTGGGGTCCAGGCTGATTTAGACATTTCAGGCTCAGGTTGCAGAGACTCCCTTTTCTCCCCTGACCAGGTTAATTTTTGGAATAGAGTCTGCTGAAAATCAGTTTCAAAGCAGGGAGGAACTTTTCTCTCTCCAGGTTTAATGGTCTTAAAGTCCTTTCTAATCAGATAAAACACTGAAGAGAAATTTGCCTGGGTAACTCTTCAAATGATCGAAGAGGGACTGAATTTATCCTTGGAGTATCATTCTGTATTCCCCACAAAAGCTAAATTCACTTTTTATAGTGAATGAGCAATTTAGAAGAGCTATCCTTAAATAACTTAAAAAATGACCAATAAATTAAATCATTATAAAGAAAATGTCTTGCATCTTTGTCGGGGAAAGAAAAGTGCTAACCCTTGCTCATGCTTGCAAATAGCTCTCCTGTTGATGTACATTAGAAGTTGTATTTGGCCACAAGAAAACGAAAAGAGCTCTGTATGCCAGAATCTTTTCACTGAACTTTGGGGGTGAGAAAATGAGTTTTCTGACCTTCAAAATAGAAACTGTCTTTGCAGATCCTGAGAATTAGTTATTTGGCATTCATGAAATGCTGAAGTTTTCAGCTTCCTTCTGAGACACTGAAACCAGGATTCCTCCAAAATTCTTTTTTCTTAATTTTATTTTAAAAGTAAAAGTTGAATTTTACCTGTCGCATAAACATAAATCGATTTCAATTTACCAGTGGGCTGTCCTCCTGCTTACCAGCAGCTCTGTTTGGGTGACCTCACACTCTGAAAAAAACAATGCAAGTATAGAAATATTTCCTTTCAGTATTGCAAGAATTTCTTCACTTTTGCTCCAGACAGGTTCCAAGTGTCAGGGAGTATTTCATGCTCTGCTGTTTGCCTTCTACATCATCATTTTTGCATTGCCAAGTGAGCAAAGAAGCTGTTGTGTTATTTTAGCAGTGTGGATAATGGGCTTGCTGCCCGTTGCAAGGCCGGCAGGCTAAGGTACAGGCACCTGCACTTCTGAAACTTCTGAAGGAAACTGCCAGCACTCATCTTTGAATTACTTTTTCCTCTTTGCTCCAGACAAATCTTGATATTGCTTTCCTGGCTTTTTTAAGTAGCAGCCTAAAGGTATCTGGGTGTTCTTAATACAGAGACTGTTTAGACACATTTCAAAAACACTCTCAGTATTACCTTAAAAGTAGAGGGTCTGGATTTTTGAGATGACAACGTGTGATGTGAAGAGAGCTTTTGGGCTTGCTTCAGCCAATTTCTTGTGTGTCAAGAGTGTGTCTTGATATGTCCATGTCTCATCCTTCTCCCTACTGTGGTGCCCTGCACTTGTTCAAGGCACCACCTATCCTTTAGACCTTCACTCGCAAATAGAAGAGACATATCCCAGTACCCTAGGCCTCACAGGACAGTACAAGAATTGAAAGTGTTACCACTTAGTGTACAGACAGCATGATTTTGCTGGTTTTCCTGCACAGCGATCAGAGTTGCTATTTCTTGCTGTACTTCATTCCATGTCTATGGGATTAGATGGCTACCAGGAGGTGGTGCTAATGTACTCTTCTTGCTTAGAAGATGTATGAAGCCTCTGATCCTATGTGAAGAGAGCTACAGTTTGATTTTGGTTGGCATGCACAAGCTAGTAGCATTCGGTTCCATTTTTATGTCAGTTACATTTTATGTTGCTGAAGCTACCTGCAAATGTTGTGCTGTAAAAAATCCAGTGTGAGAGAGAGCAGGGCTTTAGTATGTGTTCTGCTTCTAAAATACATTGCATAACCCTTCAAGGTCTTGTTTTCGTCATCTGCAGGATGGCAGTATTGGTACCTAGAAATTCTCTAAGAAAAGCGTTGAAAATCACACAATAAAGGTCATACAGTAAAGATAAGAACTACAAATGCTAAGTACTCATATCATAAATGCCAATGGTTTGGAGAGGGGTTCAGTGATGTATGTCGGTCTGTATGATGTTGGTTGGGAAAGGTTGCACAGTATTTCCTTTGTATCTCACTGCGCTTGCTTGCTCCCACGAGACCTGCAAGTTCTGCAGAGCCCATTTCGCTTGGTGAAGCAGACAGACAATGTTTAATATGGGGTTTCAAGTGGATGTAATCGGGACCAGCATGATCTTCGTTCCTCTTTAATAGTCAAATCATATCCCCATTACAGATTCACCTGGAAAAGTAGATTTCAGGAGCAAGGATAAAGTCTACTTTCTCCATGACCATCTCACAGCTCCTTGGCTCTCCTTAGGCTTTTTGTAGTGAAGCAGCATGGTGCTACTCCAGGCCCTGGTATTCTTTTTTCAGCCCCTTATGTTGTTGCTATGGCTTCAAGCAATATCTGCCTCATCTCAGGCTTCAGGCTGATGATCATGTTTTTGAAGGATGACTATCTTTGTTCTGGACGGCTCCCTATAAAATGCCAATCATCTCCTTGAAGATGCTGAGACCTTTACTGCTATAAGGCCTACCATCGTGTGGATTCACACTGTGGTTGAAGATGCTGTGCTTTTGTTTAGTGCAGTGAATGCTTTAAAAATGGCAAAGGAAACTTGATGAAAAACTAGGAAATCGCTGATTCTTCTGTTGCTGCTGTAAGCTAGCGTATTTATACAGAGCTATCAACGCTGAACACTGTGGCAGTTTCCCTGCAATGTCACAGCACTGCTGCAGCCTCCCGTCATGTTCCTGCTTTCTCTTCAGATGTTTCCCTAGAACAAGAGGCTCCCTTGTGATTTCCCAGGTTGCAGCTCTTTTTACTAATGTTCTGCACATTCAGCACCGCCCAGGACACCAGGCGGCCACACCTGCAGCTTCCAGGAGCTTCCCTCCTGGCCTTCTGGCCTTAACCCTTTTCCTACTGCTTGGCTGCTGCTTTTCTTTTTTTCTGACCTTTTCTTTCTTTAGTAACTGATTAAAAAAAAAACCCTACTGATAGAATTTATTCTTCAAAAACCTGGCCAGCAAGCTATAGTCTCACAGATAGGTGCTAGCTGAGGACAACTGATATTGAGCAACCAGGGACTTCCTGATATATTAGTATTTGAGATTCTCCTTAGAAGATCCTCAGGTAGATCTGGCTTGTGTTTGTTGGTGTACAGTCAAATCATTGCTGTTTCTCCTTGCTGCTTTCCTTCTATCTATTGTTTAATGCATGACATGCAATGATTCTTCATCTGAATACATTTTCCTGTGCATCTTTTCCAATAGCCAAAACTCATCTTATGGCTGAAGGCAAGCTTCACACAGTGATGCTCTGAGGCTTGTTCTCTGTCTTCCGAATGGCATAATCTGTAACAAATGTACCATGTAAGCAAGTTAAAAATACATTGATCTTTATTCCTACTCTGCCTGTGAGTACTAGATAGGCAAAGAAATATTCAGGGAGCCAGCAACATAAGACTGTTGTGAGAACAAATATTAAAACCTTGTTGCTATGCCACTAGTATAAAAGATTTGAGCCTGTGAGAATATCTAGAGCTGAGTATCATGTAAATTCTTTCTCTGGATGTTAATGCTCAGATTCACTGCTTCCAAGTACGTTTACATTTCACATATATACATTTTTCTTTTCGTGTTTTTCTCAGCATGACATCAACTGATATTTAACATCTTCCTTTTGTTGGCTGTGTATACTAAAGTTGATTGTAAATTCAGTCTTACTAACTAAGTATAAGTTGCTGAAGAATGCATATTCTTCACAGAGGTTTACAGTTTTGCCTGAGGTTTAGTTCTCTTTCAAATGGCCTCATATAAAATACTGAGCTACGTAGCAATCTTGAGCAATAAAACTCACAACCTTTCCTGTTTCTGCACGGATGGGAAGAAGTTGATGCTCTGATTGGTTTTCTGCACAAGTCTCTGGACAGACAAATACTGCAAGGGAAATAGCAGAAATCTTTCTGTACAATTCTCTATTTCAGCAAAGTCTGCTCTATGGCAAGATTTAAAGAACTGTGACCAGGATCAAGTGAAATATGAGCATACAATTTCTGGCTAGATATGAGATGGGCAAAATCACTAAGACTGGTAGTTGGCTGAAATCTTGAATAGATTCACAATATCAAATTACAATATTCATAGTCCAAATAAATGGACTTCTGTTGCAATGACAACTTTTTTTGTTTCTATTCCACTGTTAATTAACTTTACTCAGTGGTTATCACCTTCCCCTTGGAGGACTTTTTCAATGAGATCACTTATGAACTCATAGAGAACTCCAAATATTTATGTCAGGAAACTGTTCTGTTCAAAGTGACTTACTTTCTCTTGTTATAGATCATCACCAGACCAAGTTTTCCAGGTTATCTTCTCAAGCTATCTCAGATGCTCTTGTGTGGTATTGCAAATTTAGAAGTTACTTTGAGCCTCTTAGCACCATCCTAAAAAGAAGAGTTTCCAAGCCGCATTCTCATTAAGAAATGACCTTCTTATTACGAAAAGGTTTCCTGTTCATGCCTTCTTGCTGTATTACATTCATGACTGTCCCATTGGAAAACTACAAGTCTCCAAATACTTAGCGTTAGGTTGTAGCTTGGAGTATGACGGGAGTAAAGACTAGAATTTCTCTGGAAGCAGTAATTTATGCTGTGGTTTACTTTCTGGAAAGAGATCAGTTCATTTTGCATCAAATGATTTATTTTAAATAGTAGGATAACCTCCCCAGGGTTAAAGCAACATACAAACTTGTAGAATGGCTTGATTTAGGTTTCTACAAGCAAACTGGACATGTGGTGGGCTGGAGATAGGAGATCTCCAGGGAGTGTACAGGGAGAGGTAGAGTAGATGAGAGGTACTCAGTCTGGTGTCTGTACTTGGCTTGCCCAAAAGCCAATTCAGGAGGATGCTAGGATGACTTGTTCTGGTGTGGCAGGGGTCTGCTCTGGGCCAAGGTCTTCCTTAGCTCACCCTTTCTATGCAGCTCCAGCACTGTTGTGCCGACAGGAGATGTGTACTGGACAGCTGAGGTACATCTAGCACTCCTGAACAAACTGGGCTTTCTGCTATTGGCCATTAGACAACGGGGGAGGTGTTGTGGCATGTCCAGTTCCCTCATGTTATCCTCAGAGAAGGAGGTGAAATGTCTCATGGGAGGGTTGGCCTGAGTGACCCCTTGAGCACCTTCTTGTTCTGCATTTCAATTATTCCATTATGCAGTGAATCAGGGAAAAAAAATCCGTAAATACATCACCTATGACCCTGGAAGCAGTAGTTTTGTAAAACTGCTTTCCTGTGTTTTTCATTCATGGTGTACTGTGCTGTTTGTTACAATATGTCAGTGTGACAGTAGCATTATTCTCTTATTTACAGTTCTTCCCTTCTCTTCAGCAGTGAAAATGAAAAGGAAATCAATGCCATTAAAGAGAATAATGACGAACTCACTTCCTGCAAGGTCTGTGCTCATATATTTATTTTTTTCTGAATCCTCATCTCTGAGTGTACTTGTATGGATATGATGAAGGTATGGAAGAAAACTCTAGGAAAGCATCACCACAAAAAAGAGGATAGTGTGGTAGGCCACTGTGTGTGGAAAAAGTTGGGAACAGTCTGGTGTTCTGAGAACCATTCCTCCCACCTTTACAGAAGTCTCTTGTATGATTAGAAATGTCAAGGAAGAAACTCAAGAAAGATCAAATTAAATGATACAGAAGACAAGGGGAGCTAATGCAATTTTGTAGCAATGAAACAACTTTAAACATCATTAGCATCATTGTGTCTTTCAGTCAGTCTGTACAACATGCTGTGAAGCCTCAGATCAAACAGTTGTTAAAACTCTATGGAGGTAGTTCTCCATCAAGCAAAAACCCATGGCCTCTTGCAATTTATTAAGTTAGAGCAACACCTAGCACTGAACAGTGACAGCAGGACAATATTTCATTGTCTTCTAAGTGCAATTCTAAACTAAAATCCTTTTATGAATTTCCAGATTACGAGCAGAGTATGCAAGGAAGGGCACAACATTTAGAAATCATGTGGGCTGTTTAAAGTGAGGACGCTGCAATGTGACACTGTATATGTTCTCTGCAAGAGCCTTGTTCCTCTGTGTCGTGTAACTCCGCAAACTGTATTTATTTTGCACTTCTTCCTGAGTGTGAATTTTACTGAGGAATGAAAAAACAGGGTAGAGGGGGGCAGCATGTATCCAGCGTGACATCTTTGCTCTAAGCAAAGGCACATGCAGCATTATAGGTTGCCAGCTATTAGGCACTAAACAAATCCCATTTGCATACTACTCACAGGGAGAGCTTTTTCATCAGGGAAGTTCACACTCTCGGTATTGTACAAGTCACTACCTATGAATCAGTCCTGCTGGGCTGATGTGAAGCAATTTAGACAGGCTCTAAAATGATTCAATATGATGAAATTTTCAATGGGCCAATATTTCATATGTTTGACTGCCTATTAATTAACTTATATTGACTATATCTGCCTGCAGTCAGAGTAGAGCCCATTAAGGACTGAGCTACTAAATCATGTGATAAATACTTTGAGGTAACTCTGTCCCAAGACAAGTGGAGGATATGCGGTACAGCTTGGAGGTGCCGTTTTGGCTGCTTGATGAAGAGAGGAGCTACGGTGATAACCTGAAATGGAGAAAGGTGCAGAAGGCAGCTGTGACACGATCAGGGGAGTGGAAAACCGGTGGGGAGAGGAGAGCTTTGTTCAGAGTGGCAACACTGGGGCTGGCAGAGAGATCAGTGTGGGCTGTAATCTGGGGTTAGGGGAGAAGAGCACCTATGTTGGCACAAGGACAGAAAGTGCTCCCAGTGGTGCTGGTGCTCCCAGTGTACAGAGGTTTCACACCTTGTGGCGAGATGGGTAAAGACTTTACGGGTAAGCGCTGCATCCTATATCCTCAGTACATTTCATACATCATGGCTGGTTTCCCCTGGGACAAAATATTTCCGTTTCTGCTGCATTACACAAGAAATACACCTGCTCCTTTATGTAATATCAGCACCGTCTCTATAGAAGAGGAAATAGCTGCACATTTACCTGACACAGCAGATGCTGAACATGCTTGCAAAATGGCAAGTAGCAGTTGAGAATTAGCTTTGCAAAACTCTCTGTAAATGTTATAAATAAATAAAAGAGACAAAAGAAACATCTTTGCACAAGCAGTTTTCTCCATTGCCTTGCATTTGTTTTGCCTGTGAATAGCAGTCCGAGATAATGTATATGTATAGAAATGTATATGTTTTCACACACTTTTAACTAGTGTCCCTAAACTCCCATAGATCTACTCTGTGCTGGGCATCCATGTACACCTGTATTGGAGAAATAGCTCCATAAATGCAAAGGGATATGATCCGTCTGTGTGTGTATATGGTGGTCAAATGGGGAGAACAGATGATAGAGCTGATGCCATTCCTTTGCTGCTGCTTTTGAAGCATGTTACCTCCAAAATGCTGCCAGCTCTTCAACCTAGTGGAAGATTTTCCTGAGAAGCAAGATGCAAGTCATCAGCTGATGGGTGGTTCTGTGTTTCTACAAGGGGAATGTCTCCTGGCTCACCATATCTGAGCTCCACAGTCACAGAGCCTGAGGTAAAACTATAGCCCTGGCTTTTCTTATTCCTGCATATTGCTGTTTCCTAGAAATGTGAGATCATACCATCCTCTGATTATTTCTCACTATATCTGATATGTTCTCCATGTGGTCAGAGACATGCTTACATCTTAGCTGTAATTTCCCTGAAAACAAACAGTTATTTATTCTCTTCTCATATTCTTATGCATCTGTATTATAGAGAATATATATATGTATACTGTGTGTGAACTTCTCTGTAGAATATATCCGTATATATGATATTATAGATACATGTACACAGACTTACATTTGTGCATGTACTCACATCATTTTATAAAGCATGGCCACATAAAATGGCATGCTCTAGACGGTGTGTATTTAAATACTACAAAAATGATTTCTGTTCTACAAAATATAATGTCGATATGGAACGGTTATGTATGGTTTTAGAAGTATATGCATTGTGATATTTAGTGTATAATGTATATCCACACGTTTACCGTCTATAGGTATATTATATAAGAGCACAATCACATTTTTGTGCATATGCATAATATAATTGTATAGTGCCTGGGTATATATATCCTTGCATTTAGACTAAACCCACCAGAGCTTAGGAGTGCAGGCATTACGATAGGGTGTTTCCAGCATTTTGTTGCTAGTTTGAAAGCTAAGCCATTGCATGTGCTCTTTATGCAGTGTTACTGCTGTAGGAGGGAGAGCTGATGTTTAAAATCTGTAAAAGGATGCTTCAGCAGCTGTGCTATCAGCCGGCGAGTCTGGCATTCCCTCGCTGCTTCCTTCAGCCACAGTAGGCCATAATTCAACAGAATTTGAATCTTTTGCTGCCTGAAGCAGCCAGGCAGCAGGCCCAGAGGTCCTTTCAGATCAGGGTTTTTGCAGTTCTCTCTAACCCACAGGAGATACTGGTGTTCTTCTGCGCTACAAAGGCAACCGAAGCTGCAGCAGCACGCAGTTCTGGGAGGAACAGGGAGCTCGGGAAGAGCCTGCAGCAGAGGGTGGGAACAACGACCCTGCCTGTTATATCACTGCTCCTGGAGACTCCAAGCCTCTCACCCTTTCTTTGCCATAAGCAGTTACAGGCCAGCCCTTTCAGGAAGAAATATACCCCTGCCCGGCATCTTTGCTCTCAGATGTGCTTTTATTTGTGTCTTGTCCAAGGACAGCTGGCAGTGGAGGGTAGTCCTGGCAGCTCAGCTCCCTTGCTGCTGGGGTGGGTGGGAAGAAAGCTCAGAGACAGTATCACTGCTTCATAGAGGGCGCGTGGGAAGAAGTCACATCAAGGCAACACGGCAGAAACTTCCTTCTACCTCCAGTATATTTCTTTAAAAGGAGTAATCTCTACTAAGGGTTGCTCTGCTGTAATAGCCCATATCTATTTCTTTTAGTCCTTTCAGACTGAAGAGTAGATGGGATTCATTTCCTTCCTACATCCACTATTCTTAAAGGGTAACTAGTAAAACCCATCCCATCAGTGACAGAGACCTCTAACTGCGGTGCCTCATCTAGTGTTGCTGTCCCCCCCGAATGCCTTTGCAGTTCATGGAGGCTGGAAACCTCCTTTAGAGTAGGTTTTGGAGCAGGAACCTTAGTGTGGTACCTCCCAGTGGCTCCTGGCTCTTTTCAGAGACCATGCAGGAAGACTAGCCAAAGACTGGACTAAAACCATGTTCCCAAAGTGATGCAGTGTATGACTGCTGTCCCGCTGCTCATTACTTCCGTGGTGAGAGCTCCTGTCCTCCCCAGTCAGACGTTAGTTGTGGGAAGGGTGTTGGGACTACAGCACAGGGAGGTAAGTGACTCCTCAGCTTTCAGGTAAAAGGAAAGCCATCCTCACTACTGTCATTCCTAATCAAGAACTATCTGGGTGTTTACTTTTCTGTCTTTTAGGGAGTTCTCTGTGGTTGGATAAAACTTACCCAGATGAATTTTAGCTCCACTATCATTGCCATTGGAGTAAGGAAATACACATCTTTCTCTCACCATTTCTCAGTTTCTCTTATTTCTGTGATTACTGAGAACTCTCTCAGGCAGCATGTTTGACATACCTATTTATATGGGGTGTGTTTAAACTTAATTTGACCTTTCAGCCCTTCTCTCTCTCCTCAGGGTAATGCTTATAGGCTAAATTTCCAGCAATACTTAAATGAGCTTTCCAACTAGACTGGACCTACGTTTTGGATGATGTTTACTCAAAGAGGTTAAAATGACTACCAAATACAAAATATTGGCCTTCCCCTTGTCTTTTATGGTAAACAGTTATTTAGGTCCCAGTCCAGCAAAACACAGCGGTGCTTTCTACATGGTGGGGTAGGTAAGCAGCACTACACTGCTGGCATGCAGAAAGCTACAGAAAGCTACATGTTCCTAACTTATCTGTTGGATCCGTCACTTGCATCAGTGGAAAGTAGATGAGAAACATTGCTTTCATTTGGCAGCATTTTGCACTTATTTTGTGTGGATGCAAAAGATTACTGGGTGCAGAGCAGTGTGGAGTCAGAAACATTCTGATTTGTCTTTCAAAATCTTTTCTGCGTTTGAACTGCAAGCAGTTGCATAAAATCTACAAACTCTACGGTCTTGTGAGTCACACCTGCATTTAAATGTGATTTAAAATCTCTCCTCTACCAATGGGTTGAATAAACGGTACCATCCATTAGCTAAACTTAAGAATAAGATCAACAAAATATGAAATTCTGTAAGTCCTCTGTGCTCAGAGAAAGTAAGGACATAGCAGAGGAAGTGTCTCTGATAAAGTACCATGTTTTCCAGCAAATGTTGGTCTTATAAGACCAACAAGTCTTGACTCCTTCATTCTCCTCCTAAGAGTTGGTGACTGTCAGATACAGGACTCTGAGCCTTTACAGTTGTTTTTTGATTTTTGATCATAACTTCTTGCAATGTACTGAAATGATCACACTCTAAGATCTGGTTTTCCTTCTCATAGCACCATGATGAAAGAGAAGGAGCGCTGATCTGGACCAAAGGCAGAGCGATCCATCCATCTGCACAACACAGAGCAGCCTTGAGGGGCTTTTTACATGTTCCTGAAGCTCTTAGAGACCCTGGCTGCACTGCCATTACACAAATAATAATAAATCAGGCTCAAAGGCAAATATTTTTGTGGGCTTTCTGATGTTCCCTCCCATAGCCATCCTAACACAGGCAGAAAAATCCACTCTTCCATTTTTTTAGCGAGGTTTTGCTGGGTACAATTATGTTATAACTGCTTCTAATTGTAGGTAATAGGTTGAGATGTACAATAAGCTGAATGTTGCTGCAATGTGCTCGGGTGGTATATTTTACGGGAGATTTTAAAGATGCTCTTCAACTCATTTACTTCACTGGGTGATAGCAGGCTTAGACACTGCTTTAGGAGTGTAGATGCACTCTGTAGCATGTTGGCTGAGTAGATATTGCCTGTTTTTTCTTCTCTTGTTACTTTTGAATTTGGATTGTGTACTGTGTTCAGTTTGGACTTACAAAACTCTTCCACAACTAAATCAAAATACTTGGCTTTTCTGCCTAATAAAGAGCCACCATGAAAAGGATTCTCCTGTTAAAAACATGAAATGAAACTGTTTATGAATCTGCACTTGCTCTAGTATGCAGTCAAAAATACTTCAAAAATGTCTTCTGTGGAAGTCTGGCTTGATACTGGCTCTAAACCCTTCCTCAGACTCATAGAGGTTTCTGCCTACACCTCTCGCTGAGAGCTGCCTGTTTGACCAGACAGTAGATTTTGTTATGCTGGGACTGGGCAAGGAGGGTGACAGCTACAGTGTGGAAATGTTACCAGTATTGTGTACTGCAGAGCTGAAATAAGGCAGATGCAATTCCCTTTGGTTCTCAGCAGAGTATGCAAGCTCCACCGCCGCACGTCGGCTGCTCGGTATTGTCAGCTGCTCTGAGTTAGCTGGAGAACTGGTTTCCAAAAGCTCATCTGAGCAGGATGCCGAGCGCTCACCTCCACTCCAGACGGTGCCCTCGTGTTTTTAGGCAAAGCCTCAGTTTAATGTGAAAGGCCTGACATGCTCTTGCAACATCATTTCTTCAGAAGTTAAACCCAGCCATGCATGCTATTTCTGCTGGAATGCAAACACTGTCTCTGCTTTCCAGCCGAAAGGAGAGCAAATTCGTTTTTTCTTGTACTCAAACTGACCTTGTGAGGTAAATCTAAAAATTGGAGTGGCTTTGGAAAGTGTTAATTCCGTTATTTCACCTTGTGTTTGGGGTATTGCATGCGCTCATCAGTAAACAATTACTCTGTGATTACAGTTTCTATTTTATGCAGCTGTATGCATTTTCCAGAAGCCATACACAACTACGTGTAGTGCAGTATACAACAGGATGCCTCTGCAACAGAAAATATGAAGAATTAGAAGGATTAATGTAATGGTGAAATTTAATATAGTACCCAAAATAACAATTCTTTGAATATACATTTAACAGGTGAGTTGCTCATTCTACTGTAGTTCACTGTATAAGGTTATTTATGCATAAATCACTTAGTTCAGCCTGGTTTCTGCATTGATGGGACATAATTGATCTTTAAAAGTTTTATGAAAGAATCACAGACTGTGAAATTAAAGGAGGTTCTGTTGTTTAACTTTGCATTTCTATCAGCTGCCAAGAATATCACAACCAGTAGAAAAATACATGTTTTCTCCTCAGGAAGAACATTTTATAGGTAGTATTAAATCAGTAATTACATTAATTTATTGCTGCAAAGTATGTAGTACTATGCTATTTTTCGCTTCATATCTGGAATTTCTGGAATAACAGCCAACAGCATTCTGGTAAATTGATTCACTTTCAGAAAGAATGATAATAATACTTCACCCGTGTCACACCTGAGATGTAAGGCTCCTCTTTCAGAACGGCATCGAACAGCTAAGGCACTGAAGAGACCTGGGTTGTGTGCCTGTGGGCTAGCTGTCTTGCTGGCTTCATACTGTGTTATTTAGGAAACTGAATCTGCATGGGCTGAGATAAATGGGAAAACATTTTGCTTAGTCCTCCCTTTTGGGAGCAAATGGGCAAGGGAAGAGGAATGGGTAGACTCACACTGCTTTTGCACCACTTTCTGGCCACTGTGCATGTGATAATTTAGCACAAATACACTCCAGCAGTAAATCACTGTCCTCTAGGAGCTAGGAAGAAAAAATGTCTCCTGAACTGCAGCACCTATCCTACAGTACTGGTGCTGGTAAGACAGCGTCTCGCTGCTGTCTGTGTCCTTGTGACAAAATGAGGCCATTTACAGCGGGGGTACTAGAGGCTATGGTTGAGGTGGTAACAGTGCCTGCTGCAGCCTGCAGAGGTTTAAGGATAGCCCCAACTTTCTCACCTCCCTTTGCCCCTCAGTTTTGAAGTAATTGCTCAACAGCTGATTTTCTTTGTTGTCTAGTCTTTTGTAGGAGGGATTGTAATGAACAGTCCCCGCACACACCATCCCCTTTCATTCCTCCATCTGTTTCCTTTCCAATATGAATCAAAAACTTCTTTTGCACATTCTGGGAGGTGGTTAATGCTTTGAAACTGGAAAAGCAGGCCAAGAGTTGTGACTCAGCCTGGCGATGGCTTTAGCCATGTATTATGTACTTTAATGTGTATCAGGGCTGAACAGAAGTGGAGAGGAAGATCGAAATTATTCCCGAGGCCCATGTGCTTTCATGGACATGAAAAATAAATTGCTTAACCTTTTAGAAAAGCTTAATGTGCTGCAGTGGTTGGCCTCAAACCCCAGCTGCAGGTGAAGAAGCTTTTCCTGCTGTTTGAGCCTGCTGGGTTTGCAAGGGCTGGGAATGAGGCCTCGGACAACTCATTCTTATCCTCTGCTTTGATTCTTCTAAATCCCTCCAGGCCCACCATGTGGCCAAGGTCCTAATGACCCTCTAGTTCTTCTTTAGCTCTCAGTGTAGGGACTGGAAAGTCAGGGCTGAGCAGTCTGAGGAGGATTTGCTGTGCAGCTGAAAGGAAGCGTTCTGGGGCTGTCCAAACTGCAAATGGATCTTGAAGGCACTGTGTGCCAATTATTATAAATTATTGACACAGTATAGGAAAAAAAACTACTCTTAATGCATCAAACAAAACGGACTGGAATGAAAACAGCTGTCTCTTCCCTCACCCTCTCTCTCTTTCTCCAGTCAGAACTGGAGTTCTCACTGCATGCAAATAAATAGCAGGACTGTTTAACTGAGACAAGGGTTTGGACTATTTAACTGAGACAAGGGTTTGCATATACAAGCATTTTAGTGTATGATGCCATGTGATCTGCTGTAATGGAAATACTTCCCTAAAACTTTTTTTTCTGTATAAAAGCCTAAAATTTTATGGTGTCAGACCCTATTTCCCTCCTTTGCATGGTAATTTTCTTCTAACGTTGTAGGTGAGTGCAATGCGCAGTCTGATGACTGTGTGATTCAGACAACGGCTAAGCCTTTCTCTGATGCAAGAAAGTAATTTTATTTTGGTAATATTTCTGCAAAGGTTTACACTATGCAATACTCTGGCTAGCATATGAGGAGCATGCCGACTGCTTTGCTCTCCCAGTGGGTCAGCACTGGGAGAATCAGAAGGTTTGGCTTAGATTTCCAGAGAAAGTCAGAACTGACTTCATATCAAAGATCATACATCAAATAAATAGAGAATAGACCTCAATATGATTGAACTGATACAAAGAAACCCAAAGTACTGCTGTATTAGGACTGGTGGCTTGGCTATGGGGGAAAAAAGAGAAAGATGATGAGTCTGTAGCTAAATGGGATGCAGTACACTGAAGACAGGAACATGGGCTGTATCGCATTGGCAGACTCACGGGTATAATTATCAGACTTCTGTGGATATCAATAGAATAATGACAATTTATGCCAGGTAAGTGCAGAAGAACTTTCCTGAGCTGTTGACTGGGATCTGTTTAATAAGGAGAAAATGGATCAAAGAAAACCTCGAGTACATCCATTTAAGTGGACAGTTCTGTGTAACAGTTGTCTGAAAATCTTCTTTCCTCCCCTGATTGAATCCTGTGACTATATAAACTGTGGACTCATTGTTTGGAATAATTCACAAGAATGGTATTTTACAATAATGCATTCCTACATTCCCTCCCATAACCATCAGAAAAATAGTGGCCTGTTAGTTTTATGAGATCAGGCCATTAAAGACCGGCATGGTCAAGATATGTGGCAATGCTCCGGCTGCACAACTTGCTCTTAGTTTTTTTCACACTCCACGATGCTTGCAGCTGCCCTCCTAATAAGAGGGCAGTGTAATACTTTCTGTTGTTGTTTCAGAGTAATTTCTCAGTGTAGACAGGTGGTGTTTAAGGAAGCTAATGAGAGGATTGACTTGGCAGAGAATGGCAGATTCAGAAGACATATCACAGCTGGCCTGTCGCATAGGGACTGCGAATGAGACAGACATTTTCAATTACTGCCCAATATTGCGGCACTAGTAATACCTTCTCACCAGCCACATGCTCCAAGCAATAATAGTGTACACCCTTCATCTGCTCAAGTGGGTGCTTTAGCATGGAGAAGGCTGAGCTTTATCTTGTAAATGCATCGTTCTTCAGTTGCTGGCGTTGGCACATTTTCTTGTTTGCTGTGGTTGAGACTCAGTTAAAATATGACAGGCTTTGATAGAGTGCCTCAATTGCTATTTTTTTTTCTTCCTGATAACACCTATTGCATTTTGCAGTACTGTGTAAAAATGAAGGCTGCTTGGTGATAGTAAGAATCAGGCAGAAGGGAAACATGACATACACAGAGAATTGATATTTTTTATGGATTTGATAATGTTGGCTCAAATGTCTACGTAGAAAGTTCCCTTTTGTTTGTTCGTTTGTTTTTTTGTGTGCACCCAGTCAGAATCACAGTCACGCCAAATGGCTTTGAAGTGCAGCCTCAGGTAAATTATTCACCTCATGGACTTTGCCCAAACTTTTAGACAAGGGTAGACGAAGAAGAAATTATGATTCTCCAGAGGAGGTTCAGTGACTCCCAAAGGAAGTGGTGTCTGTTTGAAAGCAATGTCTTTGCAGGCCCTGTTTTTCAGGCACTGCTTTCTACTTTCTAATTTGGTCATTTCCTCTACACAGTTATAGTTTATTCTTCACTGAGCCGGCGCCACGGGAATGAACTGTCTTTGCTTTCGACACCGACAGGCCAAAGTTTCCTTGGCAAAAGTGGCTGTGGGCCACCGGCATCACTGCAGCCCACAAGCACCTCTCACAGCATCCCCATCAAGGGCAAGTTACTGTTCTCACTTTACAGCTGGAGAAACAGAAGCAAAGGCCACAAAATGAATCAGTTGCTGTGTTGGAGTGGTTACAGTCCAGCACCTCCCTCCCGCCATGCTGGCTCATGCCATCAGCACACACCAGTACGGTGTGTCCACCTGGAGATGCAGGATCATATCTGCTCTATGAGTTTAGAGGGCCTGCAGGTGGCCTTGTGCATGTTAAGACTAAATACAATCCTGCTGCCACTTATTTTAAGCACCTTTGCTCTCCTAACAGAAGGTGGTGGCTGTGGAGCAAATGCTTTATGTCTGCGTGGCTCTTGACATGGTGAACTTTGTGTCATTGTACAGATATTTTAACATGTTAATGATATTTTTCAGAAAGTATAGTAAGAATTGACAAAAACATACTAGGTTAAGCCACAAGGGTCCTGGTTTCTCTCCATATTCTGTCCTCAAACATAACAAAGGAAATGAAATATATGAGTTTTGACAAAGAAACCAGGTGCTGGTTTGTAGATCTGCCCATATCATGCAGCATGAGATAGTTAATCATGACATGCAACTTTGATACAGAGGCCAGACATAACCCAGAGTATAATTCTACAGATGCTTCCTACTGGTCAGATGCCAGGTGCTCGGACTTTGGAGGGCTGATGCCCAGCAGTAAGCAGTGCAGCAGTAAGCAGTGCAGCAGTGATACCTGTGTGAAGCTCATGTCCCCGAGCTCCTCCGTCTCCACCAGGAAAGGTGCATGTTTGCTACAGCCCAGAGAGGGTCGCGGGAAATGCTGCACCTCGGCACCTGAACACAAGAGCACTGTTGTGGTTACTGCAAACTCAACAGAAAATGTAAAGTGTTCCTGTTTCGACAAGGCTAGAGTGAAAGCAGGGCTGCCTATCGTACGCGCTGGAACACGTATCTAAACAGAGCAGTCACACATATTGGGATTAAGGGGGCAGCAGGGCGAAGCCATACGGGCAACAAAGAGTATAACTGAAGGGCAGAGGTGCATGGCAAGAAAAGGAAGGAAAGGGCTCACTCCTGAGCACCCTTTCTGCCCACTSAGTTCAGGAGGAGAAGAAAAATGCTGTGATCATTTCCAGGTCCAGTTCAAAGTGTGCGAAGTGCTCCTAGAATTTCCTCCTTATGGTTACTGCATTTCATTGTAAGCGACCCAATGTGTACTTTTTTCCATCTGATTTTTGCAACACTAAATTGTTTTGTCTTTCTGACCATGTGATCTGACAAAAGCCATCCAGAAGTGTACAGTGAAAAGGGTGACTTTTGCTGATGTCATTTCTACTGCCTCAGTAAAGGATATGAGAGAGAATTTTTGATAGCCTGTTCCAGGCCAGCCCACATTCTAATGTCAGCTATATAATGTTTTGCTCCTTAAGTACAATGTTATTAAAATATTCAGTGGCTTAGATAAGATCCTCTGCACAGTCTGGATGCACTGATTAAAAAACTCTTTCTTAAAAAGTGCTGATCTTCAAGTCCATACAAATATTCATTATTGTTTGTACGTATAAAAAATACAACAGTGCAGACTGCACAATACCTTTAATACAAATTACCTAGAATATAAAGATGAAATTTTTATTTCCTAAAAGAGTGTGATCAGCTTCCCTTCAGACTTCTCACCTCCATTTCAGCTAGCGAGATATGAGCAGGGAGGATGGGATTAAGCCTGACAGTAGCTGCAGGAGTGGCCCAGAAACCCTCAAAAATTTCATTTATGTTCTGAGCTGTAATGACATATGTTCCTCAGCATCTGCAGGTGAGTGGTCACCTGGAAATTGTCTTGCTGGCTTTTTTAATAGCCGCCAGATAAATCAGAGCCCTGTATGAGAAGCAGTACTCTTCCACGTCTGCATGGACTTGTGACACTATTGAGACGGCTTTTGTTTTGTGAAGCAGCTGATGGATTGCACGGAGGCAAAGACACATCTTTTCTGGCAGACGTAGTCTTGCTCCGCAGTCATATTTTATACAGAAATAAAAAGAAGTCTTCATCTCCGTTAGCACACCATTATGAAACTTCTGAAGAAAAGAGGCACGAACAAAGCAAACAGACGAAAACTTCACGTGGCACGGTGCTTAAAAAGTGAAACCTTGTGATGGTTTCCTCTTGCAGGGCTGCACATGATTAACTGAGCTCTAATGTAAATTATTTATTCAAAAGGGATTTGCAGGGATGATTAGTCTCCCTCAGCATGCCCAGGCTTCTGATTTTGCATAGCTGGATTGCAGCATGCTATTGGCTGCTACTGCTCTGACACAGTTTAAATAATTTATCAGAGCCACTTGCATGGGAGAACTTCTTGGCCTGTAATCTGGAAAGCATGACTTCTCCAGCCTAAGATCTACCCCCAATGAATATATGAGATCAGCTGACATAAATCTTTCTAGTGAAAATGCCTTCTATTGAATAAAACTGCAACACATATACATCTGCAAGTGTACATACATATATATATATACACACACACACACACATACTCACACATATATATGTGGTTATAAAATGCAGTATTTGGAAGTATTCTAATTATTATGCTGCTGCTGTGTTAAAAATCATGCAATCCTTAGTGCTTAACAGTAAAAAAACTCATGATGACTTCAATGTTATGTTTTTTAGATATCATTTTCATTATATATTATTGTCTCTATGTTGCACATGAGACATTTTTACCAAATGGTGTTAATTTGTCACGGGCCATTTCATTTTATACATGAAACGTTATTTTAGCACAAAGCCTCCTTTGGATAGTGGCATTCTTTGGTAGGAAGCTGAGTAAGCTGCAGGTTCCTAGAGATCCCACCAAGCGCTTTTTAGGCTTTTCTTTTTCATAAAGTTTCTTTAATTTTTCTTTTTTTTTTAGGTCTGAAATCAGGATTTGTGCACAGGTCACCTCTCAGCCCCACATTGACCACGGTTTTCTAAAATGTGTGGTTATGAACCATTCTAGCTGCCACGTCTCAACATGAACTTCACATTTATGGAAGGGGATCCTCTGGTTGAACGTGGACATCCCTCCAGCCACTCACAGAGCTACCGACATTTTTAGACTGAGTCCCTTTGTTTACTTGAGGATCCTTCACTTCTGTCCAGAAAATGGTATGTTTTGTCAGTGTAGCTTATTGCTGKGTGCTGTTTTGGGATGATAAGGCAGGAAGGGCTGAAAAGCAGCAGAACCATGTGATTGTCTAAGAGCCTTCAGAAGCCATTTCTCCCATGGCAGCCTCACATGCCTCCCTGTTGTTATTATTATTATTATTATTGTTATTAACAGCAGCAGCACCAGAGAAATCTGAGCTGTACCAATGCATTCAGTGTTGTACTTTTAGCAGCATTAACGTTTTTTGGCAGAAGCACTTCTATTGTAATAATTGCCCTCATGGTGGCAAAACAAGGTGCAGTAAATCATACTTGAATACTGGACACATTGAAATAACAAGGAAAAAAGGAATAGTTTGCATAGATTGAACGTTGATCTTAAAATTGCAGAGACAAGCTAAAACGAAAGTGTGAGTGAACATCACCCACATAATACTTAACATCATATTCACCTGAAAAGACATGCAGATGAGTACCTACACTGTCAGTCAGGTATTTATTTAATTATTTGTTTAATTATTTATTTAAGTATTTTTATACTGTTGCTGTGTTGATACTGTGCCCAGAAGTGGAAGCTTGGTCCCTCCCCAGGAGTGGCAATTAGCTTGAGCTCTAGCTACCCTATAGTAGATTTTCTTTTTCTTTGAGTATTGGAGCCATAACATGAGCTTAGTGACTTGCTGAAGGGGAACATCTGTGGCCTTTTCTTTTAGAAAGTCGGGGTCTTGAGACGGTATTGTGTGAGGTGTAATGCTCACTAACAGAAGCTTCAATTTTTTTAAGACTTTGCAGAGAAAGTTAGGGGTAAGGAAGCAGGCAGTACTGAGTGGAAGGCATTCCTGGCAAGTGTAAGGGAGTCAGATGGCTGCGTAATCAGAGAAACTGGGTTTTGAGAGCAGAAATGGAAGGATGTCTTCTGGAAAGCAGAAGTGTAAGGGTTATGGAGCAAGGAAGAAATATATAAAGTGAGTCATGTGTCGTCCCTTATCATTTATGTCTAGATTTTATATGGTTAAARCAGAAGACCATTTCCTATTCTGCTCACTGTTTCTACCTGTTAGATTGTTGTGAGTGCACACTGAGACTTCTAAGTATAACTATTTCCAATCAATAATTTTTYACTTACCAAGGTGTATGATCTTCTTGTGCAAATAGTTGGTTGAAAGTGTTCTATAGGAACATTTTTGTCTTATTCAGTACTGAAGTAATTATGGATTATTGCTGAAAGATTCCTAACAATAGATTCATTGAAAAGTAATGCATTGTGGTTAATGAGATTTTACAAGGGCTATTAGAGATATAAATGGGCCTCGAGAGCAGCAAGCGAAAAGCTCAATTTGCATTTCTGCAAATTCCRGCTGCTCGTAGTGGACCTGTTCTTAGTGGTGCAATAGGTGTATTTGATTCTTAGAAAAGAGTGCYGAGTAATGCAGTCTTTAGTTGACCCACCTTTCATGTCCAACAGCCATTTTAGGCATCCCTACTGAGAAGTGATAACTTTCTTGAACTCCCAGCCTTATTCTGGATATGTAGTATAGCCTRGAGCCCTGGAAACTTTCTCTTGTTGGTGGTGTCACAGAAAACTGTTAMAAAAATGTTAAGATTGRTTGAGACTGGCACTGACATGGTGTGGAAACACCAGAGGGAAGGGCAGGAGAAAGTCTATGAGAACGTCATATGTTGATGGTCAACAAGCACACATCTACGTGCAGCTTCCCACCAAGACTGGGAGACAAAGGGCAATGAGAAAATCTTGATGACTCACAGAGGTGGAGATGGGGATGGAGAAACTATTAGGCCCTGAAGGGTGCAAATAYGTATATCTAAAACAAGCACAAGGTCACCATCGTGAGAGAAACCCAGAAGATGTGAGGAGGACTGGGCAGCTGGCATCTGTGTCCCTTGTCCTCCTCATCATTGCAAGGAGTCCTAGACTGCATGTACATGGCCTGGTGCATGAATGTTGGACAGATCACTTGGGCACGCACACTTCAGTTTTGTGAGTACGAAGAGATGAGAATGATTGAAATTGGTATTGTTTAAAAATAAAATCATTTTCTCCTCCTATAAGGTCCTGCAATGAKCTTGCTGATATAGATGCTACAACGTTGAGACAATATTTCCTACAGTGTTATCTGCTGTTCAACAGGATTAATGTATCCTGCAGATGAGAAGAAAATCAGGCTCTGTATTTAAAACAATGTGCTTATCATGTCTTCATGTCTCTTCTTGCAAATTATATATTGCTGTAAATGTGCAGTGTACCTTTTTCTTTTTTTTTACTTTGTATTAGTATTTATAGAAAACTCTGGAGGAAGTCATAACGAGTGTGGGTGGTTGCTGTAGGAGGTGAATGGAATACATCTGGGTGTGGAAGATGACGGTAATATTCTTCGGTCCAACGATAAAGATATAACAGGYAGAACACAACCTGAAAAACAAGAAGGGTAGAAAGAACATGTCTGTTACAGGTGTCTGCAGAGGGAGTGACACAGCGTGGCTGGTTAGATGATAGGGAAGACTATGCAGAGAAGCTGCTTGTCTGAGGGATGGGAACAATATACCACACTTGTGCAGGTGGGCARTATTTCACTGTATAGAGAATTCTCAGGAGAATACATGTCAGGAATGATTTGGGTATGAATTCTTATGGCTTGGAGAAGGGAGGAGACCAGAGAGCTCTTCAGAATCTCTTTTTCTGTGGTTGGTTTGGATAGCAGCGGAAAGGACATAGCTTTGTGAACAGGGAGAGATATAGTAGTGTTTCCGGTCCCAGTAAAAACATCAGGGGAATTAAAGATCACTGAATGAATGATCATTCCTTTGGAGAAGAGATAACTGAGAGGGAAGTCACCTTTCAGAACCTGATTATAAGACTGTGTGTAACATGAAACAATGACGTCCTACAAGATTGCATTATGGAAATGTCAGCCAATTTCTGACTCATAAAGTTGAAACAATACAAGGCTTAAGAGTAATGCTAATGTTTCCGTACCAGCTGTACAGAATAAACCCTGTAGTTCTATCATACTCAGTCCTGAATAGGAATAGCCTGCATGTTGGCTTCTGCATGTGGCTGATCATTGGTATAAATCTATATTCCATTAGATGAACATCTYATGTTTTCAGTCATTCAGAATCATGGACTCAGTCCAATATTACAATGAATACAGCATTACAATATACCCATAGTGCTGTATAGGAAAAGAAATCAAGTTCAGCATAGATATTTAATACAAYAGTTAACTTGGAAAACTCAGTCTTTGAAACAGGGACTGGAAAACCACCTAAGATGAAGATCTGCCAAACTGCATCTTGAATCATGCTTTTTCTGTTTTCCTTCTTCTGGCACAATTTATCCTCATAGGGAAAATGGAGCTGCTGCAACAAGAAGGCATGAGAGCACAGTACTTGTATTTTGGTGCCAGTGTTTTTTTCCTAAGAATTAAAGGTGTGGATGTAAATGCTGTCCACAATCATCTCTTTAGTAACTTGGACTCCTTTTGGCTACTGAACTGCAGTGCAGATGGCTGCAGGAAAAAGTTGCTGCTACTTCCCCTTTCTGTATTTGGAAGAAAAATAGAACATCCTGCTTAGTTTATGAAAGAAGGGACAAGGATTTCAGCATCCTCTCGAAAACTTCCCTCTTCCGGGGAGAGTCCTAAACTTTGAGTCATTAAGTTTTGTGTGAAGGGTCTAAGCACTGGAGAATGACAGGATTTCAGGCATAACCCTGCTTTTCTTGTCTAGCTTTAGCATCTCCTTCATCAGTGGCACAACATGAGGAAACAGTTTGAGAATTAACACGTGCTGTTCTTAGCCAGACTGGCATGTGTTGCTCAGCATCTGCAAATGTGTGGTCACTATGGAGCTGTCTTGCTGCATGTGGTTTTTGCACAACTGTCAGCTAAATTAGAGCCTTGAATTAAAAATAGAATTCAGCCAATATTAGGAATATGTATATTACTGCTCTGTCCTGGCCATTGGACAGATCCATCCTGAAGCATGATCATGTGCCCTTTTACGTAGTTAGAAGAATTAGAAGCTTCTGCCTCCATGCTGCCTTTAAAACCTGTCCTCTGGAGCTTAGTTTCTCTCGCAATGAATGTGTCKCCCATGCTCCACGTCAGCGCAAGCATTTCCAATCTACATGCTTTGTTTAACTCATGAGTGAGGGCAGCTTAAATGCATCTGGATTTTTCCTGAAAAGGGCTATTAACGCTGTCGTAGTTTGCTTTGGTCCATCCAGCTGTGGAACCTGCTGCCTGGGGGGGATGTCTTAAGCTACTCATGCTGGAATCAAAAGATGTTGCCTGCCTACATACAAGTAAGGACACTGCACTGTTTCCTGGAATTCTATATCAAAACAATTTAAAGATATAAAGACTATGTCGGTACTAGGAAATTAAATGCGTTCAGGACTCTTGTCTGGTACCAGGGCCAGCTGTTGTGAAATGACCATCAAACGTACTATCATCAAAATCTTTTCTCCAATACTCAACAAAYCTAGTGAACATGGTTTTTGACCTGTGCTGGCTCCTGATTATGCCCAGAAATTATCTGGGAGACTGTGAGCTACCAGCAGCCAAAGCAGTGCCAATACCAACTATTCACTGGCAGGACAGTTGAGTGCTGGGAATATTCTCTAGGACCATTCAGTTTACTAGCATGAATGCGGTGTAAAGGGTTACATAGCTCTCCTTGAGGTGTCTGTTTTACAGAGGAACCATMATCCTTAATCACAAAAAAGTGCCAGATTTGAGTGTGAGTCAAGTGTCCTGACCATAGTGCTAAGTTCAGYTAAAGCACTGTGCTCTTTTCGGTCCTAGACTGCTTGTTTGTACCTCACCTGTGATTTACAAAGAATGTCAACTCGGGCTGGAATTTAGCTGGGAATATATTGTGGAGATATTTTTCTGTCATCCACACGGACCTCCTTGACATACACAAATTATTTCCTCCTATGTAATGTTGCAAGTTTTAGGTCTAATAAAACTATACTCTTTTCACATAAAATATCATTCTAGCACTATAGCTGCTTTCCTGAGTCTCTTGTGATATTGTAGATCAGATACAGTGATTATCAAAGTTCCACTCATTTTCACTCTTTTTCCAATATTTTTGTCAAGATTCAATAACAATTTTACTGTGTCACTTTTGACACGAAAGAATGAGGGAATTAATGTGTTTCTTTAAAGCCAAAAGGAGTTGCAATCCCCCTTTCTAGTAAAATTCCTTTTCTTCTAGTATTTATGATGTTTCTCAGTTTTAAAATGCTGAGAGCTGGCCTCAGAGGCTCCTGCAGTGGCTGCACAAATGGTGCAAGGAGGCTGGTGTGAAGGACTCCCTCAGACCCGGTGAGCCATCTTGAGCCATGCTGCAGGCTGTCTCCATGCTGGCTCCCTAATCCTTGTTCCTCTTCCTCCTTCAAAACTMACTTTATTCATGTTGTGAATCCTGACCTGCCTATAAACTCCTGCTCCAGGCCTGCCTGTGGCTTTTACAGTATTGTCCAGAAAGGCTATGATTTCTCTGCTTTTATGGGAAAGTCTTGAAATTTGGTGAAGAAATGGTAAAATGGCATTCTGTGATACCCTAGAATTGGTAAAAATTTGCCTGTATGTAGGAATTTTTCATACAGTCAAGAGTTAGTGTTTGATGTCAACTGGCAGCTCTGAACAAGATGCAACTGAGTCTGAAGTTGCTGAGATATCCCCTTGAGGGTCTCTGTCTTCTGGAGACTACTGTGATGTTAAGTATCAGAACTGAGCCCAGCAGGACTTCTTCCACTGTGCTCCCCAAATGTCTCCTAGGAGTACCTCACTACCCTTTAGGAGAACGCTATAAAAGTTATAAAAGAAGGCACTTAGCAGTTAGAAAATACCAGGATTTTGGTTATCCATGCAACCTTTGATCTCTCTCTACACACAGCATTACAATCTTTAAATACATAAACACTGATTAATGCTTCAGGGAGTTGGATGCTGTTGAGGAGAACATGTTTTTTTTCCTGCTTCTGCCAGAGAGTTGTTACGTGGCACTCAGCAAGTCACTTAAACCAGAAAGCTTGGAGTAGGCCATGAATATATTCCCAGTGTGCTACATCTAGGGACAGATATTCCCAGGTGCGTAATGTTTAACATCTCCACATTTCCAGTTGTATACGTACATATATCCCAACATGTGTATTGTGAAGAGAAATTAATTAATGCTTCTAAACCACGCCAATATAAGGTATCACAAAAAAAAAGCACCCAGGAGGAAATAAATAATTTTAAGATCTATGCAAAGCTTTTGCATATAGGTTTGATAAAAKAATGAAAAAAACATGGATCAGAAGCTGAATGAGAAGGATAAAACAAAATACTGCATAACAACTCTTGTACTCAATGAAGTTGTGATCCCATGGCGAGAATGCAAAGTAATCAGGTAATTAARGATTAGAAGAAAATGCCAAGGGGGAGTATGCTAAAGTTTTTCAGGTACTGATGTAAAAACCTGTTCTTCATGTTTGTGGTAGCAGGAAAAAAAAAAAGGTATAAAATTGCAGTAAGGGAGATCTAGATCAAACAGCAGRAAAAACTTCCAAGGCAAAAACATAGCTAATCTTTGGAGTGTGTACAGAGTCACCATTCTTGATGTTCTTTGCCAGTTTCTTCTTCTTTTGTACCTTGTTTTCTCTCCCTAGTTGTCATGCTATTATTTTGTGTTTGTCCTTATTAAGATAATTTTATCACTATTYTTGTATACTTCCTTCTYGTGTTTGATGTCCATGAARAATTCATAATTTAACCAAGTCAGT
This sequence comes from Rhea americana, assembly GCF_003343005.1. Lineage (NCBI taxonomy): Eukaryota > Metazoa > Chordata > Aves > Rheiformes > Rheidae > Rhea > Rhea americana. Next base: position 1,552,046 of record NW_028187133.1, on the reverse strand, counting down.
CTCTTGCCTATACTTTCTGCCTTTCATCTKCAGTGGGATTGTTTCACTACTTGTCCTTAACACAGCTTCTTCAAGGAACAAGGTCTTGTGAACACCTTTCCAGTTTTATTAGCCTTCCAGGAGATCTTATCCTGAAATTGTTTCAATATAGTGAAGTCCATCTTCCTAAATACCACTGCTTTCATTCAGCTGTCTTAACCTGAGGATGGGAAACAGTATCATTCTACCATCACTTTTTTCCAGGTGTCCTAATATCTTGATATTCTCAATCATTTCCCCCTTGTTGGTTAAAACSTTCTAATTGCTTTCTGTTCTTTTTAATTTTGAAATAATTGTCAAAAGAATAATCAAAATTCAAATTTTCAAAAGAAATCATCTGCAAGTTCTTCCTGGCTTGACTCTCTGGAGAAAATGTCACCATTAGAACGTCTGTGGTCTTTTCCCCTTTAAACAATGCTTTCCAACAGGTCAATTCGCTTGGTGCACTAAAGAGCTAACCTGCGCTCCTTGGTGTGTTCCTTGATGAGCAAGATAACGTCTTCTGCGTCATATCAAATAGTCCTATGATACAAATTAACCCATCAAGTCTCTTTTATGTCAGTTAAATTACATATAATAAGTGGAATAGATTTGRGTCCCAATTTGTATATGCTTCTATTTTTGGTGAAAGTTCTCCCTTTTTTTTTTCTTAGTTCAAATACATTTTGTACTACCTTTATGTTGTCAGCAGTGACCTTTATTCTACCAAGGAAAGCAAAATTATTATAGCTCTCTGATTTCTTCTTAGTAAAAGAGAATAAGAATATTAAAAAAATGCAGAGAGAAGGAGAGAATGAAAATATTGATGTCTGGGTGAAAAGTGTGAATGGAGTAAGAAAATAAAATGACAATTAGATCTTGATTATATCAAAAACATGCAGGGAAKTACAGAAATGTATGTAATCTCCACTCAAATTGTTATAAGGAAAATGGATCAAAATAGCATTGGCAAAATCCTTCATTTGAGCTGATAGTTTGAAGAAGTGCTCTGAAATCAACAATATGAATTAAGGGCAGATGCTAAATGCTATTCTTCAGAGGGAAGAAACAAATACAAATGCTAAAAGGTGAACAAGTAGATAACAATACTTCTGAAAATGATGGGCAACTATACTGGAAGATATTTATAAATAAGTCTTAGAAAAAATGTAATTGCAAAAAACCCTACTTTCATTCTGGAATTATTRGGAAGAGAGTATATCAGACAGGAGAGGTAATTGTTTCACTCTGCTTGACACTAGCCTGGTTATCTGGACAACTGTGTCCAGTGTTGGGTACCAAGCCTCYGGAAAGATGTCAAACAAACCAGACAGGATCCAGGAAACAACATCAGAAATAATGAGAGATTTATAAAACCCAGGTGACAAAAAAGGTTGAAAGAACTATAGTTGCTTTTATCTAAAGTAGAGAAGACTAAGGAGGGAATAGAGCAGTTTTCTGATATGTAAAAGGTTGTTATAAAGAGACCTGTGATCAGCTGTTTCCCATAGCCACTGGGAAAAAGGAAAGAAGGAAGCAATTTAATTTAGAGGAAATCTTCCTAACTTTTAAACCAGCCAAAGTTTAGAACAGGCTGCATAAGGAGCTTACAGCATCATGGATTTTGAAAGACCAGTGAAACAAATATCTGCTAGGGATGGTCTGTGAATGCTGAGTCTTACTTCAAAATATGCTGTTGGGTTTAATAAGTCCTTTTCAGTCCTGTTTTCTTGATTTTTGACTATGTCTGCTATCTGTAGTAATGATCTGTAACTTTAAAGAAGGATATGGTATGAAATAACTTGTGAAAAAAAACACACTCCATCAAACAATGAAAATCTTACCATCTCAGCATTGGATGAGATCTTTAGACCCTTAATTTGCTTTTGAGAAAAATGAATTTCAATCCTTTCTAGCTGGATCATTCCTGTTTTTCAACCAAGGAGCCTGAAATATAAAATTCATAAATAGTCACGAGAACAGGGACTTGAAATCATAGAATCACAGAATGGTTGAGGTTGGAAGGGACCTCTGGAGATCATCTAGTYCAACCCCCCTGTTCAGCAGGGTCACCTAGAGCRTGTTAGACAGGGTTGCATGCAGATGGGCTTTGAATATCTCTAGAGAAGGAGACTCCACAACCTAATCAGAATCACTTCCCCTGTTTTCCTTCAAGAATCAGACTTCCTCTTTCCTGCTCACATTTTGCTGCAAGTTAGGAATGAAAAATACCTTTAGCTTCATATAATTTTGTATAGAGAARTGCACAACAGAAGGGAACTATGATCATCTTGAATCCCAGTCATGAAACTACAGAAAATGACTGATGGTAGTTCTCCTTTTCTTTCATCCTTTGCCCATTTTTAATAGATATTGTGCAGCACAATGTGGGATAAACTCACTGGATGCTTAGTGGATCGGGTCCCTTTGGGGTTTAGGGTCATGGAAACCTACTTTGTAAGAAATTCCTCCCACAAGGAAATAGACTTTAGTTCAGTAAAATAGGTTCAGCCATAATAGCAGGCATTTTTACACAGTAGAAGAAGTGTAGGTGTGTATATAAGATTTTAGTCAGGAAACTTCTGGGTTTTATGGCATTTCAGGCAAAAAAAAAGTTTTTTTCTTTCTTTTTGTGTGTTTTGCAACAGCAAAGACAGCATCTCCTTATGCTATTTTATGTGAAATGCTTGCTCAAGTCTATTTGCTAAGGGTTGTTTGGATTTTCCCTTTTCTCACATCTATGTAATAGCATGCAATATATCTACAATTTGAGAATACAGTACTTATGTCACCCTGCATCAAGCTCCACAAATATAATCTGCAGAGAAGGGAAGGTGACAGCTACAAGCAACCTTTTGGTACTGAAGTATAGATCCCTCAGACTATAGCCTTAAATGACCTATCTTAAAGATCTAGAAAGCATTTCCAACTTTTCTTAACTTTTCAGGATTAGTGAGTGTTTCATAAGCATCACTTGTATGTGGCATAAAAACATTATTTCAATCACAGAATCATTCAAGCTATTATTTTGTGTCATAGTGTTGTAAAATTATTGGCATTGATTGTATTGATTGATTGTTCACTATTATTTTAATTGAGGCTATAACAGTTACTATATTGTTTTAGTTGACAAGAGAATCCATTAGTAGCTTATGGAATTATTTTGTGTTTCAAAACTGAACAGGAGAATTCAATGCTGGAAGACAAAAGTGGCTGAAGTGACAGGTCTTTGAACCAGTTCCCTTAATACYTGAAAATAGAACTTAGATCTTTCAGAAAATATATACGTGCAACATCTCCTAAATCAAATGAATGTGATGTTTACACATTCTTCTGTATATGTATTGCTAAGAAGCAGAAAAAGAGTTTCCTGTTTTGAAAGAATGGCTTTAAGTTTTGAAAAGCAAATTAACAGCTATAGCGGAAGAGAGAGAAACTGAAACTGCCTTGAAAAAATAAGTAAAACTAGTAAAATAGATTGGGATAGTTTGACTGTTTGGGGATAATGCACTATAGCATAAATRATAGACTGTAAAGTTGTAAGGAAACAAATACTGGGAGCCAGAAGTGAAAACTGTGAGACCTTGTGTTACTAGATGTAGATTACGGTCCTGCATTCAGAATAGCTGGTCCTAGAGATATTGTTAGATTCAGAAAGGATCTCTRTTATCGCTAATCTCTCAAAAATCAAAGCTGGCTGTGCAGTAACACAATGGCGAAATGTGCTATCTCTTTACAGAGCTCGGYCAGTTTTTTCATGAAGCTTAAGATTTCTTCTTGTTAGGCACTAAATCCGGTGGTTTCTAACCGTGAGTTAGTTCTGTGACAAATCCTTACAAGATTAGAGGGGCTGCTCTGATACGGCACTTTATCAAATTAATACACTGCCTATTGTTTCAGTTAACATATTGCATTATTTGCTTCGCTTCCCTCCTAACACTTCTTTCCTTCTAAAGGAAGGCTGAACAGTGTATTACATCAATTACAACACGGCACGCACAGTAGCCTGGCGCATGGGGTTTGTTTGTCTCCTTGTTTTTGATACTTAACCTTATGGCCGAAGAACCATTATGTGCCCAATTAACTTTGGTTTATACGCTCTGTGTGTTTTAAATCTGCAGTGCTGTTTCACGAGAAAAATTACTTTACTACAAAACTGTGATCATTTCAGCCAGTGCGGGCCACACTGAAATCTGGGAGTTTATTGCCTTATCACAATCAAAAGAGAACAGATGTAGCTACTGAATGCAGGGTCGAAAGGGGATAGATGTAGTTACAGCAGACAGTCATACCTTAGCCTCTTCAAGGCTATACCATCTACTTGAATGCTGTTCAGGGACCTTTAAAAGGTGGAGATAATCTATATTATTTTGGCCTACCACCTTTAATAATTGGAACTACATATTAAAGGCTCTCAAGAAATTCATAAAGTTTACTGCCACTAATTTCTCTTGACCGAGGAACTCTTGCAATTTCAGACTACAGAAAAGTGCACTGTATATTAGGCTATTTATTTTTCCTTTTTCTTGCTTATTGTGGATGGCATKTCTTGTTAAGATGATACTACTTTCTAAAACATACCTTGTAGGAACCTGAAAATATAACTTTGAGATTTTTCATTTTCTTGTGTTTGAATTCAGTATTGTATTATAATGATCATTTCAGTGAAAGGGTCATTACTTGAAAAACAAAGGTAACTTCAAAACAGATGTTTATTTTGAAAGCTGCAGTTGGTTATGCTACCTGAATTTATGTATTTATTTGTATTTGTAGAATGCTAAAAAGGCATTCTCTGCATAYGCACCCCGAACTTATGACATAATATAAAACTTATCCTAGACTGTAGCAATGAAAGACACTACTCTTGAAAAATTATTTCCTAATGCATTTTTAGTTTCCTCTGTACTATTACATTCAAAGTTCTGGGAAAAATAGGGCTGTGCAATGTAATTTGGCAACTGAGTTGGGCTGTTTCAAGCTAAGGGGAAAATATGAATTCCAAAGTGACAGAGCTCCCACTCCTGCGCTGCTCCCCTGGAGCCGCAGCACCCTCATTTTGTTCCAGGCAGTAAAGCCCCAATCTGATCCCCTCACTGAGCAAGGGTGGCCTCAGAGAATAAAGAGTCTCTGAGAGTAAGCCTGTAGTTAGCAGTTAATCTGAGTACCTAATTTAACATAGAGCACTGCAAAGCCCTACCTCTAGGCTATTCCATTGCCACTATTTTTGCTTTCGGCTAGGTGTAATTAGAGGAATGGCTCTTGTTTAGCAACGGTCTAGGATTCCTTCTCTATACCTGCAAGAAAATCTCTCTCTTTCCTTTTGGGAGGAATGGTGAAAAAACACTTGAGGACTGTCAGTACTCAAGTGAATAGTTCTGCATCTTAAAATGGGTCCATTACAGTCAGATTTAAAACATAATTTGAGTTCTAATCCATAATCAGACATCCATTCAGAAAAAATAGAGACGTTATAAGGAACCTCCAAACTTCCCCCCCCCCCCGCGTGGAATGTAAGAGTATTCAGATCAAAAGAGGCAGGATTATATGTAATGAAACCCTCAGCTAAGAAGATGATAATCCTTTTAATGTGCCAAAGAGTAAGCACATTAACTGGTGTAATAATTTGTCATCTCAAGAGAAAGTGTGTAGAAAATCAGGGAAATGTGATAATGGGATATATGAACCTCTTCCAAAATGTATAACCTCCTCTCTGTGCCATAAAGAAACTAATGATTATTACATGTTCATAAAACAGATGCAAGTATATGCAGTAACATGATTTTTGAATTTGGTTAACTGCTTTGTCTTTGTTTATATACATCATGATAGATTGTSTCATGAATATATTTGAAAAATCTGTTTGAAGACACCATGCACAAATTGCTTTCGAACAAGGATAGTATGATGCAAAGAATAGTGGGGCATCCTCCAGTGGTTGTCCTATAAGGAGGTATTTCATGTCATGTTAAGCTGGAAGATGGCCTATATCAGAGCTCTTTGGTCCCAAGCTATGACCAACTTGAAAAGGAACTGAAAATGTGACTTTAAAGCTGCAGGGAGATAGATGTTTGTAGGCAGGAAACTCATTTTTGAGATAAGCTTCAGGATTTCTCTGAGGGAAGGGCCTTTTCATGTTTTTTTCTACYCCTTTTTTCTTTTCCTGTGGAATGAATGGGATTGCACCCAAGAAAATCCTGAGCCAAATAATCAAGTCCTCTTCTTGCATACATGGCTTTTCAAGGCCATGAATATTGGCAAACAGCATGGCCCAAAGAGAAAGTTTTCTAAACCAACTTCTAAATCTTTTTTTAYGTTTATGCAAGAATATCAGAGTTTGGAACCCCAAAAGAGTGAAATTGTTTATGTACTTTTTTCTGCCATCCCATAGTAAAATGGATTTAGGCAACTAAAATCCAGATATGCCTCCTATAAAGGAAGCCATGGAAAGGGMAGACTATTTTCTCCCCCTTCAGACCTCTTTGGGGTGGGTCCATCATAATGGCTCCGAACTGATCTGCATCTACAGTCTTGAAACTAGCATCATTTCTCAATGAGGCAATAGTGAACCTTCATGTTCTCTACTTTCTAGAGAAAAATCACTGAAAAAGTGGAGTTTGTCTCAACTTAACGGCACTGAAGTTTCAGCAGGGCAATAAGAACACATGGCCGCTGCAGAAACATCTGTGAATGTCCCAAATCCTYGTAGAACTCAGCTGCTCTGTTCTGAGATGACTAGAAACCCATACAATTTCCCCATAAGCATGCAGAGAAATCCAGCAAAAAATCCACAGGTCTAAACCAACTTATGAGACAAAATTAGAGGTAGACTACAAGTCTAGAATATATCATATTGAACATCAAGTAAGAATTCTTGTTGCAGTGTAGGACCATTCCTACTACCTTATTCCACTTTAAGTCCTGCAGACGTAGTAATGGGAAGCTACTAGGCTCTCTGTGCGGATCATTCCACTCAGGTTTGGAAATATACAGCARTGAGTCATATCCTTGAAAAAGAAAGAAAATATGGCCTTAAACATTTAACATTTTTGTGCTATACACTGAATTTTGAAGATTTTTTTGCAGAATGTTTTATACTTTAATGAACATTCATATGCACAGGAAGACATTTTCTTATTCTAAACAAATAGGTGTTTTAGGATGTTAAGTATTAACAAGTATTAAAAACCAATTAGCAGTAAATTGAATTAAAACAAACAAGTGTGAAGATGGGGTAAGGAGGAGATTTTGTACTGTGAAACGCCTACATAGCAAAGTTGGCTTATGGTTCCTCAAGGACTGATTAGTCCTATAAAGATTTTCACAGTAGCAGAACACATGTATTATTAGCTGCAGATTTATTTGAGACTCAGCTCAGCTAGTGGAACTTATTTTTCCAAACTGAGTTTCTTTTTACTTCCTATCAAAAATGTCTTAAGGGTCTCCTTGTCCAAAACTACAACAGTGACAGAACAGTCTCTGAGCATAAAAGCATATCTGGTGTAACCCAAAGGAACAGAAGGTATACGTTTGGCACTGAATTTCTATCAAGGTTATGGGAATGGGTTTCCTTACTCACAGAAAGGGATAGACTGCTGTAGCAATGGTGAAGAAGCTAAACCATGCCTGGCCAGTGGGGTCCCTGAATCCTCGGCATTGTGTCAGGAGGAAGAGGTCTCACCAGCAATGTTCAGTAAGGTCTGCTGGAATGTAGAAATGTTCCAAAATCTATTAAAAACTACATCCTCTAAGATAAAGAGACCTATTTTTTTTCCTCATGTTGGAGAGGTGGACAAAGTGAAAACTATATTCTTAGAGTCGCAGATTTTGATGTCATAATTGTCTCTATTAGATACCAAATCTATCCTCCTGGGTAACCTAGGGCATACYCTTCCTCCTGCGAATTGCTGCCATGTGGCAAGATATTTTACACCAATTTCACATTGAATGTTACTGAGCTGGTTATCTTTGGTCAGCTGGGCCCATCTTGCACTTTCAGCTTCCCATTTTTGCTCTATGCTCTCAGACTCCTTTCCCTCTATCTGGGCTAGCCTGAGCATCACTTCTTAGTACCACTAATTTTCATTGCCCTAAATACGGTGTGCTTCTGTTAAGACTCAGCTGGCAAKGACAGAATGTGGATAATTATGCCCTGCTCCCAAGGGTAGCTTAAAAACAGTGAAGATGTGGAAGTTTCTTTCTCTTCCCCTTTTCTTTTCCTCTTTCTGCTGGAAACTTTCTAAACTAAGTATGTCCGTCCCTAGACGGAATGTTTCTCAAAAAAATGGAATATAGATAATTCATCAAGTTRAAATAGAATAGCATAGTAAAAGGGGGGAAGAATATGCTGTAACAGAATGCAGGAAAGGCAGTGACATGGTGACATTATTCATATAGACAGACACTAGTGAGATGGAAGTTTAAAAAGCTGTCTCTTGCCGTGGGCATGTTTTAGTTTGCTGTTCAGCACAGTTTTTTTTCCCAGTGTTTTTTATTGCTGTTTCTAAAGAATAATAACAAAAATAACCATTAAAACATGGAATAAAAAGAAATCCTTTTTTTTTCTTTTTTTCTTTTTTTTTTTCCCCTCAGAGCCCTATGACATCTAAACTGGCATAAGATCAGTCARTCTGTGTACTTGACTGTTCACTTTTCTGTTGCAGTCATGCTTTATTTGAATACCTGTAGGGCCCTGCAAGGGTCACTAGGCTTGTGCATAGGCCTGTAGTGAGTTAATATTTTTTTTCTATTCCTTCAGGTTTCTGCRTTCTAATTTCACTTTTACCTGGGCTCCTACTGAGCTGTCCTCTTAGCCTCTTGTTTTCTAGCAATATGTTTTCTAGTTCCTATGTCAGGTTTCTGCCAATACTCAGTCTAGTAGTTTCCCCAGAAGGAAGATTTTGYATTTGCTTTTGTAGTTTTCATTCACAGTGTTTGACAAATGTGATAAGATCAAATGTGCTAAGCCTTGTTGTTCTGTTCCCCCGTCCCTCGCTCAGCCTCCTACATTAATGTAGTTGTAGGTGCTCACGGCTGCCAGACAACCTTCTCATGCTCCATCCATTTTTCATCCCTGCTTCTCTCCTGGGTAAATGATGACAGAAGACCTCTGAACTCTCTCRCTGTGTTACTTCACTCTCCTGTGGCCTCACAGTCTCCTCTGAGGGTAGAAAATGAAAACTGGGCCTGCTTGCAAGTTTTTATTTAAACCCTTTTAGAAARCTCAACGCATAAATCTTCCTGCTGACATGACCACTAGTATTCTCTAACCCATTTTTATTTTAACTTTTCCATTTTGCTAAGAAACTTGAAAGTTTTGCCCTTCCTGGCTTTAAGTTCTTCACCCCCATTTCTACTCTCTGTTTTTKGGGATATTGAGGAGGAGGGAAGAAGTAATCAGAAAACAACACTTATAAGTTCTGAGTGCCCTCTCCCCCCCTCCAAAGGATCTGGCAAGACAGCTTTGTTATTTCTGTGGAGATTTGTTTTCCATTTGATCATGCTAAGATCAGTCAGGGTGAGCGAAAGATTTTTGAGAAGTAAAACAGAAGTTAAACCATGCTTTTATGTGAGCTTTTTTTTCCTTGAGGATTTATTTTCTTTCATATTATGAAGCACCAATAGTGTTGTCAACTATAAAAGATTGGATTGCGTGGTGCAGTGTGCCAGGGTTTATAGGATCAGGCAGAACATTGTGGGGGTGTTTGTGGTCACACTTTATCTTCATAAATTCATAGCACTGGCTTTCTGTGCCTCGCTTGAGCTATGGGGGCTCAYGGCTTCCACTGAATTCTCTCTAGGAGGGGAATATCCTATTCTTTCAGCATCCTTCTCCTGTTTCCTAGTTGACGTTTTCAGGTGAAAGACAAATTCCTGAAAGTCTCTATGACCTCTCTTGGTTGTTTTTTCTTTACCAGAATTTGTTCCCAATTGTAGGACTTGTCACCTTTGATTTTGTTCCATTATTGAAAAGCAAAATGAATCCCAGATTCAATGTGATAGCATTTCTCTGCTTCGAAGTAATAGAGTAGCACCTTTGATCAATAAAATGTTACAGAGACTMCCCTAGATGCAGTGGGCTGACTTCTGCTGATTTTAGTGGAGTTTTGAAAACTGAAATGACTCAAATTGGAATTTGGGGTTGTGGCCACAACAGCTTCAGTAAACTCTCTGAAGATTGGTGGCAGCATATACATGACATGGCAAGACAACTTTCCTAATMTCAGCTCTGTCCATCTCTCTTATAAAGGTAACATACTGAATTTCCTCTTCCTGACAAAAAGTAATAGCTATGGAGGAGGAAAGAGAGAAAGAAGGAGGAGGCATGCATTGTGTGGGAAGGAGAGACTGGAATGACTTGATATTTCCAGCAAGAATCTAGGGTCATGTAGACACTTGATTTTATGAAGAGTGAGAGAGACATTCACTGCTTTTGTATGGGGAGTGTGCTGGAGGTAACCAGATCTGGTCGACTCARTCATTCAGGGGATTTGTCCTTCCTGGTCTGCTGCAGCCATATCTGGTGGSCTTGGTCTAGGGATATTCCTCCTGGACCAGCCCAGCAGAGCAAGGCTGCTACTATTTGTATATACAGTGATTAGCAAGGTTGAGCATGTGCACATACACGCATGACTGATATGTCCAGCCACAGAAATCAACAACGAGCAGTGGCTTTAGTGGCATGCAGATAAACACAGRCAGCACTCATGTGGGCATGAACAGCGCAGATGAACCAAACCTGTTCCTTCTCTTCAGCTGATTGGGATTGGCTTGCATTGGACACAAACACAGACACACACACACACGCTATGGGTCTCTCCAAAAGCTGATGTTAGCTGCTCAGCTGTGCAGAGTCTGGCCTCAGCTCTTGTCTCYTTCAGTTGCTGAGCCCTAGACCCTCGAGCCCCTCAGGCTCATGGCCCCACTTCACTGACTGGCATTCAGCCCTCTTACCCTGCTTAATGGCTAGTCTAGCTTGAAGTTTGCTGGTGTTCCCCCACACAGGACCAGGACAGAGAAGGCACCCACACAGAAGACAGAAGTGAGATTTAATAAGAATGTAAGATTGACAACCGTGATGAGGCACAGGGCTCAGTCAGACGAGTGTACTGACCAGGAGCTGGTTTTTGCATGACTGACTTCCTTTATCCCTTCTGCTCTGCTTTCCCCTGTGCTTGCWTCTCCGTGATTCACTTCAGTCCCTTCCTTGGCCTTTCCCCTGGGTATCCCATGTGTGGGGGGATAGCTCGTGTGCAGCCAACTCTGTGCGCTGTTGGTGGCATTGCCCAGGTCTCTGGGGTTCCTCTGTCTGTCATTGCTTCTCTGCTCCTCACCAGGCCTTTGGGTTTATCTAGCATAAAGTTTAGCAAGGTACCCTAACAGAGGGGAGAGTAGGAGGTGCASTGGGGTGGGAAATACACTGAAAACCATATGATTTGGCTTACCACAGTGATGTGGCTCTTGGTATGGAAGAGGAGTGGGGATATACCAGTAAGGGAGCAGGTAAATTTTGGTACATAGAAGTTGTTCCTGAAAAAGAGGACATGAGGGAATGCACACAAGGAATTTCAGTGTGGAAGAGAGGAAGGAGCACTGCTTCAGCAGTGACTGCAGCCTATAGAAGCTACAAAGCTCCTGAAGTTTTGGTCAGGAAACTTTTATTTCCTTCCCAAACTCTTATTTTTTCTGCCTGGTCAAGTAGGCAAGGGACTAAAAGGACAATTCTTGGTGGTGTCATGGTGGATGCTGCCATTCCTGAGATTATGCTTGGTCCAGTGTCTGTTATATCACACAGCTGGCCAGCTGAAGTCACACTGATATGACCTCCAGGCTGACCAAGCTCCCTGTTGGGGCCAGTGTTCCCCTGGGGACAAAGCAATTGCTGTGTTTTCCTGAGTGATTCACACTTCATCCTCCTTACCTCCTCACCCCACTGTCCCTATATCCTTCTTTTGCAGAAATGTACTTATGGGGCTTCTAGATGTTTTCCCACACAAAGAGAGGCTTGAGTAGAGGTAGCAGAATGAGATGAATATTATTTTGCCTTAATCTGTAATGATCATCACAAATGGATCATATGATAGCAATATACGGTGATAAAATTCTATGGGGAGATGTGGCGGAGAAACAAAGGCCTTTGTTTTTCAGGCAGCCTCCTTTCCTTGAAATGTAAGTAAGTACAAGATTAGRAAATGGCTTAATGACACTGTAAATTAGGAGGCATATGTGCCTATAAAATAATTATCCTTTTCACAGATATTTACAAGCATTTACTAGCAAAACCTCACAGTGACCCTTTGAGATGCTTTCATCTCTCTTTGACAGGATAGGAAACAGGAAGAGAGTCTGAAAGAATGGAGAAAAGAGCAGAGAATGGAATTCATCAATTCCCTTACACACTCTAAGAATATGACCTTTTCTATGTCCTTCAAAGCAACCCATAATGATTTTATGTGTAACTTTAATGTCTCATTCAACATAGTGTAAGACTATGAATAATAAAGTTTACACTATATAGGGAGGGTAGCTATTGATTTATATATGATGTATGTCTCATTTATTAATCTGTAAATACTATGCAAATATATGCATGATAAGAAGTTAAATCAATGTCTGTCATTTATTCTTTCAGTCTGCATGCTTATATGAGTATAAATTTGACATTAATACCAGTTTACAGGAATGTACTTGATGAGCAAGCAAGTGATTTATGCTGGTTTGCAAATCATTCATATGACCTGAAAGAGAGATTTTGAAAACAGTGTGTATAACTTAGACAGGCTGTCCCTGGAGTGCCATTTTATAGATTAGTCTAGATTCATTTGTTATACAGATTATTTAAGGATTAAATTGTCACTGTTTGCTTTTAAGATTTGAAATTGTTTGATTTTGAGGCATGAGACCAGAACACAAAATCGAGGTTAGGAAACATCATAGGACTGAAGCAAGCACCAGCGCTTTAGCAACTTACCACTTCTCAGATGAACTATCATAAGGGTCTGGCTGAACGCTCAGCCTATCTAAATGAGAGCTAAAAAGTGTCTTTTTGAGGTGGTATCTGAATCTTGAATTAAAAGGTCTAACAGTTCTGTTATCATGTAAAGTTCCTAAATGAAAGAACTCTGTTTTTTTCTCCCCCTCACATTAAGCATGAAAACTTCCTGCATTCATGCTTCACCTCAGCAGCTACCCTCCTGTAACTGCAATGCCAATGAGGCATACCAAAACACCCTCCTACCTGATATCGGGGTAAGTTCTACCTTAACTTTATGGGGCTTGGGAGTTCCCAGCATTTCTCTGAAGTGTCTTTGTATTAGAGCTACCATTTCTGGTTTGATATAGGGAAAGAAGYGCTCACAAATTTACTTTTCCCAAATGGGAAGAAGGTAGTTTCCTAAACTCAACAGGCAGATTTACTTAGGTAACTTATTGGCATATGCAGCAAGGGAGAGGAAAAATGTCCTGAAATCCACACTAAGAAGCAAACGGCCTTAAGAGAGATGCAGTGAGAGATGAGTGAACCCTGAGCAGAACTTTACATTTGACAAATGGCAGAAATTACAGGACTCCAAAAAATCAAGAAAGGCTCAGAATAATAGGAGAAACTGAAGCCAGGCTTTTCAGGGTGGTGCATGGCAGGAGGGTGCAAGACAGTGGCATAAATTAAAAGGAGAGGTTCAGACTAGATAAAAGGAAAACATTTTTCACCATGAGAACAGTCGAGCAGTGGAGCAGGTTGCCTAGAGAGGTCGTGCAGCCTCAGTCCTTGGAGGTTTTCGAGACCCAGCTGGATAAAACCAGGCCTGGTCTGACTCTGTTGTTGACCTCCCTTTGAGCAGAGGGGTTGGTCTGAATGACCTCCAGAAGTCCCTTTCAACCTGAGTTATCCCATATAATATAGTATGATGTCCCAACAGCAACCCAAATCATGCAAAGCACCCACTTGTATGAAATGCCTGCAAAGGTGAACATACTGAGAAGAGGCTCTCTTGCCATCTGGACCGTGTCACTGTCATCACAAATGTTATAATGTGGGAGAGGGAAAACTCAGCTCCTTTTCTGTATCTTCTGGACAGTCTCCAGCAGGAAAGGGGTRGGAGGGAGTTAGACATTAGGGTTAGACAGGAGACATACATCCATTAATTCAGGCCACATATAAAATCCTGCAGATATAGCTGTGGATTCTACCACAGCTGGAATGTATTACCTGTTAGTGGATGGATAGGTACAAGAAATTCCAGGAGGAGGTATGTTTGTGGAGATCTTCCTTGCTCTTTGTGTGCTACAGTGGTACAAGAATGCCTGATGATTTCGTAATATAGAGTGGGACACTGGGAATCCATGGTCTATGTCTGTGTAATAAYGTCATTATTTTGGGAGTAGTAATTATAGCATTGTATATATACACACACATATATATACACATACATACGTGTGTGTGTGTGTGTGTGTGTGTGTGTGTGTGTGAGTGTATTGCTTAATGACACATGAACCGATAGTTCTTCTAGATAGTCATATGTAATGGAACAGCTACTAAAAAAAAGACTCTGAGTCACCTCGTGATAAAAACAGTATGAGCAACATAACAGTTTTGTTATTTTGAAATGTATGATCTTATTTTCCTCAGCTTCGTTGTTCTTTGACTTTTAAATCGTGTTTCCACTTTTACCATTTTTACATGTTCTGAAACAAGCAAGATGAAGAAGTGCTGATCTGGAGATTTTGCTCTGGGAATCTTTTGCATTACTATGAGGTGGAAGTGTCACACACACAAAAAAAGAATTCCTGTTCTCATAAAATACATTTTTAAAACCCAGCTTTGGGCTTTAAAACTGMTGGACTCCAGGGGTTCAGATAAGCATCCAGTGTGAACATCTTCAGGTCTGAATCTYAGCCATCCCTAATGTGATGACCCCATACCTCATTTCAATACAAGATGGTTTCTGTACTGAGCTGGTTATGGATTATTTAAAATCAGCCTCTGTCTGCTAAGAGTCCCATTTCAAAAATTCCTTCAGAAAATTATTCGCACTGCATACATTTGTGCCTGTCAGTTCACAGGAACCCATCACTGACTTCCAGGAGCAAAAAGCATCAGAACTAACTGAGGATGGGGTTTTACAACTCATTGAAGCCCAGAGCTAGCTGGCTTTAATTTCTGAAAAATCAATAATATTTCCAAGTACCATGTGACTCTATGATAGTCTTACTCTACTGAAGAAGTGAATGCCTCAATACAAAAGGTGAGAATAGATTTTCATTCAGTTGTAGACTGAAGTAGTTTTTCTGAACATAACTCTGATAACAAATCTCAGTTGTCTGGTTTGAGGGAAAGAGCTCTGTGTTGTATTAGAGCATCTGAATCTGCTGCAATGGAAAAAAAGATGAACCTGATCAGGGTTTGGCAAAGGGGGATTATGATTTGAAAATAGAAATGAAAACTTTCTGGAGCTGAATCACTTCTCAATGAACTGATAATGC
Organism: Rhea americana; assembly: GCF_003343005.1. Taxonomy (NCBI): domain Eukaryota; kingdom Metazoa; phylum Chordata; class Aves; order Rheiformes; family Rheidae; genus Rhea; species Rhea americana. The sequence goes on along the minus strand of NW_028187133.1, from coordinate 1,536,551 downwards.
CACAAAATGTGTTTGTTTTAAATATTGCCACTCTCTTTTTCCCCGAGATGTATGAAACCCTTTGTGTTTTACAAACAGTCATTCGATGGTATATGAGTCACAGCACAATTTTCTTCCTGTTGGAAATCTTATGTGTCAGTCAGAGAAAGGGAATAATAATCTATCTCTGGGTTTGTATTGTCCTGTTTAAATAATTTTAGAAAGCTACAAAATGTGCTAGAAAAAAATAGCTTGAATGAAAACTTTCCCTGGCTTTTTAGATGCTACAAGCTTTTCATACTAATTCATCAAAAGGAAAAAAACCCTTGGATCTATGGAATAGATGTTCTAATCTCCCTGCAACAAAAAAATATAGCAAGAAACATTTTTTTATTATTATTTCACATTCCAGGCATCTGCATCTGCAATATTCATTTCTCAGCTAAAGAAATGCAGCACATATTCGGTATGCTTCTTTTTTTTCATTCTCACATGGTCAATTAACATCGCTGCGGGCTGCTCTCGCACGGTGGCTTTGTCCTTGGCTATCTTCCCCGTAGCGTTCAGCCCTCCTTCTTAAACCATCCTTCTAGCTTTGATACCCAAACGAGGCTCTCCATTTGCTACACTGTCAGTATTTACTTGTTAGCCTGCCAATAGCTTTAACACGTTTAATTGATTTACTACTGATTTTTCATTACCAGAGGAGAGATAAAAGGTCACGTGGRTACACTGTACGAGTGAGTTGTGTCTCTCTTGCAGTATCACCTTCAGGCACTGCAGARTATCTCAGCAGGTCTGCAGCATGCAGTGTTTGTACACTTGGTAATTAGAACAAGAGTGATGCTAATAATAAAACCCAGTGATCTAACATGAAAGCATCATTTTTGCAAGGTACTTGTGAACAGGTTAGAATATGTTTAGAATCTTCAAAGTGGCTGACAAGGAGTAATTAAAGAAATGGTGAAAAAATGATGAGGTTAAACAATGTAAGTTTTTTTTTTAAATTATGTTTGACTTTGTCTAATCTCCAGATATCACAAAAGCAGGAATGCTGCRCTAGCAGAAGAGAGCCTGTGTTCACTATGGGAAAGGTGAAAAACAGTTCTCACTAGGGTCCTGCAARTACATGATTGCAAAAGAATCTAAGAAATTCAGAACGTGCTGAAAGAGTCAGAAGATAGAGCTGATTCAGAGTTAATTTTGTTACTCCAGTAATATTATTTCTGAGCTTGTTTAGTAGATGCAGATTTACAAATGACTGTGAATTTGGCAGGGAGATCATTTCAGTTTTATGGGGCACTTGGACCTGCCAGTAGGCGCTTTGCAAACTAAAGCATATGCTGCCAGAATTCACTGTGTCTGTCATAAGGAAAAGATGATGCCAGCTATTCCAGCCTTTAGATTATGGCACATTGTAGAGTTTGTGCACATAAATAATAGTTTCCTTCAGAAGAATTCACAGAAAGAAACCAGGCACTGTGAAAAACTCATTAATGGATCACAAGGAGACTAATAACTGCTACGTGCAGTACTCACCAGCCTCTAATAGCCACTAAGGCTTGAAGGCTTTTACTAAGATGTACCACTTTYTCAGGGCCTTTAAAATCACCCGGATAGGAGCTACGTGCAGTTTTGTCAGTGTGGATGAAATMCCAAAGACACTCCCTTTGAGATGCTAAGGTCTGACTTTGCAGAGGTGGAAATACTTCATGGAGCCTCTGGACCTGATCATCGAGCACTATATAACACCTACTGGTTAGTTCATATTTTTAACAGCAGTCAAGAATAACAATTTTCTCACAATCATTTCCTTGCTGTAATAGCCGACATTCACTATTCTACTAAAGCAAGAAAAAGCAGGTAGTTAACGCTGGAGRTACTATCACTTCCTCAGATATGTGATTATGAAGCAAAATCTTTTCTTATTCATATTCTGTGTTAAAGTTGAAAAAATAAGATATGTTGTGCAGTTTGTTCTCCAGTTCTGTATACTCTACTTTAGTCTGTTCAGTACTGTGAAACATATACATGATATAGCTGCAAATTTCTGCTATTAACGTTCCTTCAAATAGAAGCAGAGTGTTAAGATGCATTAACATGGTCTRAATTCACCAAAGGAGCATGTTTTATTGATATACTTAGTGCTTCATTTATCAGTGAAGAATTTTGGATGCTGAGAGAGCTGCAGTGTATCCAATTTAAGGTTATTATTAAAGAGGAGAATTGTTTACTTCTCATACCAATATTTAGTCAAGTTAAGCTGATTACAGGATTTTTTCCTTCTTTTCCTGTTAGCTAAATCTTCCCATTATCATTACCTCTCAAGATTGTRACTAAGCTGCACATTTCACTGAGATGTTTTGCCATTCTCAAGGAAAATTGATTTCACTAGTACCTCCTAACTTTTAAAGTCAGCAGGTATTCTTTGTTATCTGTCTATTATATGCCAGTAAAGATGATTCTATAACTTTTGTTAATCTTATTTTTGATAATGCTATAAAAAGAGAAGACATTGAGACACATTTTCACAATTCAAGATACAGTCCGTTTTAGCTTTATGGTAGCAAAATTTTCCCCTTTCAACACTCTTCAACTAGTTATTAGTTTTCTGGCTTTTCCTCTCTCTCCCTCCCACACCAATTTTACATGATCAACACTTTCTGCTTGATTAAGAAATGATATAGTATCTTAGATACCATTTTGTGGCCACGGTTGGTGAGTGCTGCATGTTCAGTAAACATCACTACGAAGTATTTGGCTGCTTTGCTGRTCATTCACTGAAGTTTGCGGTGAAGTTTTTGGTTACCAAGGAAACCCACCGTGATATGCAAAAGCAAAATTAAATTGTAATGTCTTTAATGGGAAAGAGGTAAAYCTATTTTCTGTTTTCTGACAAAACTAATTGGAGAATAGGAACAGTTATAACTATCTTATGCTATATTTCTATATTGGAGAAAGTAGCCATCCTGTCTTTCCTCCTCTTACTTGGATGACTTAAGTAAAAYGGATTATGCACCTCCTACACTGATTTCAATGGCACTGCTTACCAAAGATGTTAATTGGCATTGGAAAAGGTGAGAGAATCAAGCATAACCCCACAGTGTTTATGAAGTTATGAGATTATCTTGCATTAAGAGGGTCTCTATTCAAGTGAGATTGGATTTTACATTGTCTCCATCATTTACACTTTCATTGTGTAGAAYGTTTCTTTTTTAAAAAACAGCATATTTAAAAAAAATATATCATGCGGAGTCAATGCACAATCTGGCATAAGTAACTCCAAGTGTGAAATAAACAGAACTCTGTGGGAAGGAGGTGAAGAAATTAAGAGGAGCAACTCCTAAAATGACATAAAATGCCATTTTTAAGCAGTCAGCTACAAATGCAATTTAAATTACTCACATGAAATTAATATTCTGGTAAGGGAAATAGAATAATTTAAGAGGYCAGATTATTTTTGATCATATTAATAGTGTCACATGGTCATGGACCATTCCTTTATCTAATATAGTAACATTCTTTCAACATGAAACACTTTTGCCTTTTTAATTACTTAGCTGTTAAAAAAAATTACACTTTTACTCCCAGCGGATGGTTAACAATTTGTGATTTATGCCTTGCTTCATTAGAACTGGGTAAAAGTGACCTTGACATACTTCTTAGTTTCCTCAGATGCCTTCATGACAGAGGAAGGAGTTAAATGACTATGACTTGCTGTGTGAATTCTCCAACATCCCCCTGAACCTCATAATGGGTGATTTTCTTCCCTGTCTGTGTCTGTTACTGATGTTTTTTGACTTTCATATATTTRCTTCATATGGGGCAATTGCAGTCTGGGCACATTAAATGAAAAGATACGAGTAAAAGGAGGTTTCAAAGCAGAGCTCACATCTACCTTGGGACAGAATAAACCAAACATAGAAGGTTCCTTACTGGTTCCTGCTTGGAGATGATTCTGAAGTGTACCTGTTGATAAAACAAAAAATAAATAGCTTAGGGTTACCTGGTTTACGACTTTCACASTTTGCACAGCCATGTCCCATACAAGCTGGGTATAACAGAAAGGTAAGAAGTGCTGTGCCCACCTATCAAAGTACCCACAAAAAATAAATGCAGTATGTGTAAATATCCACTTCAAAATGGTCCTTAGGAATGATGCTTTTAACTCTGCACAGAGCAAGACAGTGAGCTCTAGGAGATCCTCCCAACAAAACGTGGCCATCACTGCGGCTGCCGTGTTACTGTGTGTACGTGAACACGCACTTGATGGTTTAATAGAAGCGCACATATTTGGCAGCATAGGTTATCGTTGTCCGGGGTGGAAAACCTACTCCTTGTCCTACAGCAAGGAGCCATGCCCAAGGTGCTTCTCATGGGCTCTGCTGGTGGCACCAGCAAGGAGAGCATGGGGGCAGCGGAGGGAGATTTGAGCTCTCTTCACCTCCCGTTGACAGTAACAGCTTGTGCAGATTTGGGGATGTGTCAAAGGTTCGTCAGCACTGCCACTACCGAGGTGTTTCTCCCAAGAGCCTCTCCAAGTATTAATACCTGCTGCAGAGAACTCTTCACTGTGCCTTTGTTTTTTTCTAGTTTCATTATAAGCAATTACATTTTAAAATAGAGGTTTCTGTATTTCTGTCTTCAGATATTTTGTGTGGAGGCATGCATACTGCCTACCTGTTCCATGTGACACTGGAAAGATTTAGCAAAGGCACAGCTCATGCTGGGACACGCGGTGGAGGCTTTGTGAGGTGGTTGCTCTTTAAAGACTGTGTTCCTGAAATAATCATTGAAATATTTTTAAACATCTCAGATTGAGGGGGTTTCTTGAACTGTGAAAAAAACCCTGTTGCTGGAGCACTCACAATTCCTGCTGTAATAGATGTAGATTTATTTGCCAGGTAAAAACTATGTAGCAGATTGTCTTTCACTTTTTAGTAGTATCTTGAAAATACGAGAAGAATAAATAACATAATGCTTACTCTCCCTTGCATGTTACATTATTTCCTGGGATATATAGAAATTGAAGCTAAAGAAATACTGAGAACACCTTGCTTGTGTGCTCAAGGCATATTTTGAAGTTCAAAAGATCTACATATCTTTTGATAATGACTTTTTTAAATTTACTTACAATTTAGGGCAGGTAAGTGTGTCTCTTTAGTGGTCCAACTCAGCAATATTCTATCTGCCAGGCAAGTCCCCCACATCTGTGATAGGTTTACCTACACAGGTCTTTCTAAGAAGTCCTGAAGCACTTCTGTCAACTAGGAGCACTTTCATTCTGTATGTTCATGTACAGTTTACTGTAAGCCTACCTGCATTCATGTCATGAATGTCGCTTTTTAGATATGCCTTAAGTTTGTCGTGGCTGGACATTTTCTCCATTTTCTTGACTCATTTGTGTGGGTTGTTTTGGACTTTGAACATCTTTAAAAATATCAGGACTCTGAACAAGTATTCTTAGGGCCTTGAGGACATGTGGGGAGCTAAAATTAATTACCTCGTTCTATTTACCATTCTTTCAAATATAGCACCAAAGACTGGCCATGACAGCAGCTTTTTTTTTGGAGGCCCATGGTGAGTGGTGAGCACACTTAATCTAGATCCTTTGTAGAGTTATTGCTTTCCAGCGTCTACTTTACTTGTCCTTAGGAAGAGGCTTCATTTCTAGTTTTCATAGTCCTTATGTATATTTTACTGCATTAAGAGATTTTTTTTAGTAGACCCAGGTTATTTAGGTAACCAGCTGCCCTCTATTCGTCCACTGACATCAGTGTTCATCCTGTGCTGGTTTTCTTAGCATGGATTCTACATTTACTTATACAAGAATTGGTGAAAACTGTGAGTAATGCTGTATGTAATACTGATTTCTATACAACCTAGTCAGGTATTGCTATTGTTTTAACTCTACAATATTATAATTATCTTTCATTAAGACAATTAAGGCTAGTAAGGATTAATAAAGGTAATTTATAAGAATTATATAGCAAAAGCAATATTATAATGTGCATGAATGTAAGTTTGCCTGAAGTTGTATGTATAGCCAGTGAGGATTGCATCATAAAATATTAGCTTATGTACTCGAAGGATGCTTAGGAAATGAGTGTGTGACACAGATAAAATAAAGCCTAAGTGACATTTTAGAGGAGATCAGATCTTTTCAAAGAGTCACACTGCAGATGCCATGACATCCATTTTCTGCCAGGCTCTGTTAAGATAAAAACCAAAACCAAAACCAAAAAATCTTTGATTTTACAAAAAAGCAAATGTTGATTATTATTAAAATAAACTAGCGATTTTCTGCAAGTCAGTGCTCCATTAGAGTAGAATCTAGCAAAAGAGACAGCTGGGCCCTAAGAAATCTTAATCCAGTTTGACAGTTAGCAGCAGGCAACTGCCCGTGTCCCAGACCTGTGATTTATTCATCCGTTTACCTCATAACTGCAACCAAACCAAAGTCAATTTATCTGACTTATATAACAGGATTTGCATTGGGCAATTGTCACCTGTATTTGTTTGAAGTTCTAATACTGTTTCTCAGTGGCAGTTTGAGGCCTCCTACCCATTTCTCCTAACCAAAGTTCCTGAAGTTCCTGTATAAACAGTTTTCAATTTATCTCATTACAGGGGATAAACTTATCCTTCTCACCATGTTGGTTTAGCGGTCTGTAGCAGACCCCTGTTATTAGACTCTTTTGGCCTTTCACAGCATGCTGATCCATGTACCAATATGTGCAGAACCTGCTGCGCAGAGTTCCCATTTATTCCACAAGAAATGTTTTCTCTTTAATGTAGCTCACCACACCACCTACTCACCTCTTTTTTTACAACCTTACCCTTACAGTTTTAACATCCCAATCATATGAATTATTCTTGGATGCAGTGATGCCAGTTAAATCACATTTCCTCTTATCCACAGGAATTTCTACTTTGTCTTTCTTGTTACCCTCACATTTGGTATCTAAGAGACGGAAATATTTGTTCTCTTCGAGTTTTTTGTCTTTATAGTTCTGCTGGTTAGCAGCAAATTGACACTGACTTTCTTCCCCTTTGCAGCCCTCTCCCCATGTGCTAGCTCTCTTCTTGACTCTTCCAGCTTGCCTCCAGCTAGCAGTATCCTGCTCACATACATGATGCAAACTGTGCTGTTCATACAGGCCTACCACAAAGGCTTTATTTTCTTCTCTGAGAGGAAGGAAAATAAAGCATACTGAAAGCAGGCCATGGCAGTTGTTTCCCCAATGGCAATTTGTATTGACCATAGTATCTTCTGTAAATATCTTCTGTATCACTCTCAGTGTTCCCGTTCACTTGTATGAGAGACCCTCTACGTAAAGCTTTATTTCTCATTTATTTCTCTTTATTTACGAGTCATCTCATGCGTTAGAAAGCAGTGATTCAGACTTCCCAAATGAATTTTTCACAACTTAAAAAAATCAAAATATAGAAAATAAATAAAAATAAGATTTAAAAGTTCTTACTTATTTTGAAGTTTCTAAAGTACTAGGGTGTTCTGAAGTCCCATTTTCCAATTTTCCCTTGAAATGAAAAGGTCTGTAAATTTTTTTTATATAATAAAACTCAGATTCTCACTGAGGAACTGCAGCTCGATGAAAAATATTATATTGAGAAAAATTGTAACGCTGGGGGAGGTGGCAATGCTTTAATCTTGTGTGCATCTCAGAAGTTCTGGGAATCATAACACAACTCTTTATTTAGCAAACTTTACTACCTTACCAGATCTTCAGCCTCAGTGTAGCACCTGGAGGCTTGGACACATGCATTCAGGAAGTTCTTAGCTGGGATGGTCTGTAACCATGCATACGCTCCAAAAGACTCTGAATTAAAGTATTAAATCCAGAGACTTTCAAACTCTAAACTGCAGCTCTTAGTTCTGGATCTGTATTTCAGAGATGATTCATCTCTCTAAACCAGTTTAAATCATAATTCTAGATAGAAACTATCCTAAATTTATGGGGAAGAGAAAGACCTATTTGAAATGTAAATTCAAATATCGACATTCTAACTGCTGGTAATGCAAATTCAGACCCAATAGGAAAAAAAAATACAATTCCAGTGCTGATGAAGACAGATTCTTCATGAAGCACTGGCAACTTTTTCCCTGGAAGGTTTTAACTCAATAAAATATTGGTTTGGTGGCAAGTCAAGAAGATGGCCCGACTTCTCTTGGACTCTCTTGTTCCTGATGGCATAATCCCATTATGGTAATTCTACCTTAAGGTAATTCTACCTTTTTCCTTTGTCTACCTTAGGTTTTGAAAATTCTTTGATGTGACCAAAGAATATATGTTACTATTGCTGAATGACTGATTCTAATCTTAAAAAACTAATAGGCAGATTACTTATGAAAATGTGACAACTAACTTACCATGAAAAACACAAAAGCAATTCTTCTCTACTCAGGGATAGCACAAGAGTACAAGAGACTGACAAGATATCAGTCTAATTTTTTTATTGTGCTGACTACCTGTAGCTATGAACTTTGCTGGGTGAGGGTGCGCAGCTCTTGTGAAAATGAGCCCCAAAACTTTTGCCCTTGGCAAGCTTTTATTGTTTTAGCTCTGACTGATGGGTTCAGAAAGCTGGAGCCCAAAGATAAGTCTTTAGTGACTCACTAGATTGCAATTGCCAGGCAAATTATTGTGTGTGGGCTTCACGAATTGTGCTATGTAGAAGATAGCACATTTTAGGAGTATAGTTTTACACTGGAGAATAACACAATGCAACAGTATTTTCAGTAGTGGTTTTAATGGCTGATTTTGGTCAGAATACTGTCTTTCCTCTGTCTCCTCTCTTTGGTTAATATTTGCTTAAGTGTCTCTCCTCTCTGCCACAAATGCATTGAAATTGGTAAAAACACATTTTGTTACTCTTGGTATATTGTTTTGTAACTGCTGGTTTTGAAGTTATCAACACTAAAAAGAGTACAGATATATTGCTCTATAGAAAACACATCTTCACTTCTGTCATAGAAGGGAGTTATTTTTGCTTTAAAGCCATTTTCACATCTTTATTTACAATATGTGGAGAGTGAGCTTGGACAGTTAGATTCTGGCCTCTCCTTTTGTTGCAGTCATCTTCACAAACATTTGTTGTGCAGTATTTAATGGCTTCACATGGCTTTCCTATACTGGGGCTTTGTATGCAACCCTCATTAAAATAGTTTTCTCAACACGTTCATTAGTCACTTATCTGAATATGGAGCCTGATTTTATGTCCAATCAATGTGTCCAAACTTTATTTTATGTCCAAATACTGTGTCAGTTGGACACAGTATTAGCATCCAATACCCAGTTTTGTGTTGAGCATGTGTTGAATTGCCTTTGGTAAGGACTGCAAGTGATTCATTCTAACAACTATAATATCATTTCAGGTATTGCTTCCCTTCGAATTGTTATTATTGCCATTAATAACAAGTCTGGGAATAATGTACACCTGAAAAACTCACAGTCATTAACTACTATGATAACAAGTCTGTTTAAGAGTGAGGAAAGTTCATTATGTTTTCAGCAGGTTATTTTTTGGTTAGATTATTTCTTTGTCATCATTTTTGTGAACTAATTGATAAACTAAAGATTTATTCAGCATTGTATGATTTATTCATTTTTTCCTGACATAAACTTGAAATCATAAGAAACAACATGAAATAGAAGTAGAAAGCTGTTACTAAAGCAGTTACTGGATCTGTTTCAGGATGTACAACTGTGTATTACTATCCATTGAAATTAGTTCAAAATAGACAACATTTTCTAAGAAGTACTTTTGAAAATGCATTTATGAAAGAATTAGAATGAGGAAAGGGTAGTAAAAATATTAAATGTAAAAGATAATTTTACTACAAAGCATCAGGAAATTAGAAGTCAGCATCTGGCAAATGAAGCAGAAATCAGAAATTATATATTGTTATAACTTCCATTTTGAGGTAAAATACAAATGGCAGGTATAAGTAATGAAAAATATGACAAAGTTTGCTTTACATCGTAGTACAGATTTCRATTTAGAATGGTCATTTAGCTGACTTTGATTCACTATAGAAAGAAGAATGTTTTGTTTCTGGACTCTTAAAATACATCATTTTTATATCACTATTKATAAAATTTAGTTGAAAATGGAGAAAATATGAATGGGTTACACTTTCACATTTCATTAAGCCAAAAATATAGAATAAAATAACATACATTTTCAAAGTGCACTACAATAGACTTCTGGGCATCCTAGATGAATTTTAGTATAAGGTTGCATTTTGCTTGGGTTAGCATTTTGTGATCACCACAAAACCCTCATAGCAATGAAAAGTGCAGCATGGAATGAGAGTCTGAAATGAAAATCATTAGTTTGCATGAGATGTCTCCAAGGGAACACAGAGATACTGAGGTTTGCAATATGTTATCCTCCAAATTATAACATCTGTGCATAACAGAGGAGTAATAAGTCCCATTTATAGCCAGGAAAATTAATCTTTATTGAGTGAACGGTGATAGACAGCTATATCCAACATAGTGATGATTTTAGCTCACTGTATTCTGCATTTATTGTTAAATCAGTTGGGTCATGTTTTGTCTTTGCTGTGTCAAAACCCCACAATTATAAGGTGCTGTTTTAACTGAGGTGTGGAGTTCATGAAAGAAATGTTTAAAGTTAACTTGCTAACAAAAGAAAAATAACACTCAGCTTAAAAATTTCTCTTTCCAATAGCCTTTTCATATTTGCTTTCTTCTGAAGYAGAATAAAATACTTGTTTAGTGCCAGGATTTTAGTAGCCTGCCCAGTATTCAATAACAACTCTTCAAGCATGGTTAAAGAAAGAAACCCACTTCTTAGGAAGCCTTGGGGAGGTGAAAATGTTAACGTTCTCTCACCAACAGATGCATCTGTGCACTGCAACGCTGACTTGGTTGCTCTAAGTTGTCCCCAGCTTCACATATAGTATGTGTAGACAGATGGAAGAATAAAATTATATTAGAGTCAATACTAGAGAGTAAAAACTGGGAGCGCCAGAGAGGAAATTTTTTGTGAAATTGTACTCCTTTGTTTTTCCCCAAACCATTTTTAATGATGTTGTTGCCATCACTGCTTTAAAGCTGCTAGCACAGACAGCTTCATTCCCAGAAGGTGCAGACAGGGTCTGTAAGTGCCTAGTCAGTAGATTATTTATACAAATTCCAAGGACAGGTAAATTTGAAAAGTGTTATATATTGAGTGCATACCTGTCTTCCTCAGACAGCGGATAATGGAAGAAAGACAGCAAATCCAGACAATGCCCATCTAGAAAAGCATGGGGTAATACTGAATGCAGATGCCCTGTGTCAAACACTCATCTGAGTGGAAATAGCTTGARTTCTGCTCCACATCTGCCCCCCATCCAGGATGGGCAGTTTAGGGGAAGGTACTTATCCAAAAACTGTTATCAAAGACTGAAGAGAAGGCAAGATACAGAAGTGAAGCCTCACAAAGTGTGAGAGGAGGTTGAAGAGATGACCATCAGAAATGTCTTTTTAAAGGAGAGTTGAAGCAAGTTCTGCTGGAAGAAGGAACACTATGCCAGGGCGCCCAAGACAAAGCTTTTCAATAGCAAAGGAAAACTGTACCAGGATGGAGATGAAGCATGGAAGAAGGTACCTGAGCTAACAAATCCGTGTTTGTATGTAGTATGTCATAAAAAAAGAAACTGAGAAAGCTATGCCTGTATCTTAATGGAGGAGACATTGCAAGTTAAATGATGGGTTGACAATATATAGATAGAAGTTCTTGAGTATATGCAGATAACACATTTTTCCAAATTTTATCCCAGCCTGATGGTGTCACAGTGATGAATTTTTAAACTAGKGATTCTTCTGTCACTTTCCATTCATCATCACAGGAACATCAGAAGTTTTTAACAGCAAATGTATGAATTTTTTTGAAACCCTGATAGGCRTGAAGCTTAGTACCCATGATATTTAGATTTTACATTTTGATATTTACATTTGATATTTATATTTTATGGGAGATTAGAATAACATGATGCAGTGTTAAAAGAAGCTTTGAAATAAGTGCAGCCACTAGTCTATCACTAAAATCAGAAAAATGTGTGCTATGAGAAACCTTGTCATGGTAATTAGTACATGTGATTGATAAATGTGATAGTAGCGGCATAATAACACAAAACGCATAGATGAAATGCCACTGTTTACTGGCATGCCAGAACTTCTGTGGATCTTTGATAGGATAATCTGCAGCAAATTCAGGCCTTCTGTTTCCTCAGAAGGCCAAGATCTTTACRAACTACATAAAACAGACTTTGTACCCATCTGGGATAAATCACACAAGTATGCTTTTGAGGATTAAAAAAATGTATTGATCACATCTTCAATAGTGGCATTTTATACTGTGTTCCAGTGCCCAGTGGGGAAGTGTCATTCCTGTTGCATGGAGGGGACAGGGAGCCCAGAGCACACTCTTGCCYGTGGCCTGCAGGTATTGAGACCCAATATATCTACTTTGAGGACACAGTCTTGTCAATCTATGGACTTGCAAGAATTTTAGTGAAGCTTTGGAGCATGTTATTAAAACAGATATTAATGTCATGTTAAGAAAGAAAAAAAAAAGACTCCCCTTGGGACCTCAAAAACTTCTTTAAGARTTAAATTAGATTTAGGCTTGCTGAAAAATCAGTGCCAATGTTGTTACTACTGACAACGTGYACCTTTCCAAGGAGCCCTGTTCATTGCTCCTCTTCCTCTAGGCCAGTGTGTCACAGAAGCTCTTGTRGCCAATTTTGATTAGCCAATGAAGTTTATCACAGAATTATGGAATAAACAAAATAGTTATTACTGACAACAGCCAGCATGACTGGGTTAATATCACATCTGCTTTAYATGCGGAAGGTCCTGGWTCAAGCCCCAGTGGAACCAGCAGCAGGAAATCTTTGGGGGGAGGCTGGACTAGACGATCTCCAGAGGTCACTTMCAACCTTACTGATTCTGTGATTCTGTGATTCTCTTAAAAGCTAAGAGACTACAAAATACCAAATCTAAATAAACTTAAAGCATTTTCCTTGGCATGTAATTGGAATCGCACCCAACTTTTGACCAAAACTTAAATGAAACATAACATTACTTATCTTGTAAAATGTTTGACTGGATAAAACTCAGAAGCTAACATATTTGAAGATTATGAAGRGCTGTAGAAAATGAGAAACAGGTAATATTTTAGGTCTGCAACAAATGTTACTAAATTGTTATATGATCCTAACAGCGACAGTATTTACCTAGTAGCCTTAGTGAAGAGAAGTTATTCCACTAAGACATACTCTGTGTTTGAAAAAGAGTGCAGCACTTTTGGGATTGTTAATGAATGAATTAGATAAAATTGTATCCTAAACAAACGTCCAGATCTATTATTCTATGCAATCTATGGAAGATTCGTCCTGAGTTATTATTCATGTTTAACCTCTAAAACTTGCTGTTACAGATGGAAAAATATTTATGTATAAAATGTTGGCTTTAGACACAGTCTTATCTTACCAGTCTTTTAGCAGGTGAGCACAGTAAGTTTTACTTTCACTCGCTAAATTTTCTGAATAAAGATTGACTGCTGTGTAAAGCATCCTGCTTCAGAATTATTGGATAACTTAATGGCCAGAGTCTTTATTAATTTACAGACAATATCAGCTCTATGTATACAGCTATCTGGGAGGAAGCTAACTGCAAAGTCTTCARGTGAATGTGTCCAGAAGCACTGCTCAGAAACACCATCTACTTCCAAACACATACTTCAGAAAATTGCATGGAAGTTGGGAGGAGGAGAATAAAAACAACTATTTTCGTAGCCTCCGCATTACTTTCTTTTTCTTTAGCCAGTCTGTCTCCTCTACTTACTCTCACTTTACCAGGTAATACATATGTGTTTTAGCTATTAAGGTGAACACRCTTAGAGAAGCATTTGCACTGCACTACCATAAATCACCCAGGGCAGGTGATTGCAGACACAGTAAATCGGAATACAGAGTCCTGTCATCTCCCTTTCCTGTTTTGGCTTTAGGATGCTACTTCTGTTCCCAAGAACCATCTGTGAGAAGAAGTGAATAGGTTTGTTCTCAAAGAAACCTAAAGGGATCAGAACAGTGTGAAACGTGTTAAGGATATATATCTATATCTATAAAATAATTTAATAAAAATAATTTTCTGGTTTCATAGTTTCCCATCTATCTCATTATTGAYTACTCTGCTGTCTGTGCTCTTTGACCATCCCAAATTACCACATCTAGGAGAGTGCCCTTGGCTATTCCCCTGTGCCAGCAGCACGGGTGCCTAACAACACTGAACCTCACCAGAGGAGGTCCTCGTCGGCCTCAGCTGAGAGTCAAATGCCTCAGGTGTTCAGGCATTCAAGCAGCTGAGTTAGAGCAATGTAGACTTTCTCTTCCTAAAGGAAACAGAAGCAAGTACCTCTGAACACTTCCAGGAGCCTATAAGTTTGTTTTTGGCCATGACACTTTCCCCAAAGCTGTTTCCAATACTGAGATCTTCTTATGCTTGGGCAGACTAAAGGTAACTTTGGAAGTGGCCCAGGAAATCTGTYGGCTGGCCCAACTGGGCATACATCTGTGTTGAATACAATACTAAGTGGCTCTGCTCTTCTCAAACTATTTCCTGAGCAGAAGGGATGCAGTTGGCAGATTTTTCTCAATGCCAAGGATRCCTCCTGTGTGTGTTTCATATAATTCTGCAGTCACTGCAAAAGTGCCCTTGAAGGGCTCAAGCCAACAAAGCATTGGCAAGAGTCCCTTTCCATCACCAATATGGAAGTCCAAGGTGCTGACACTGCTATTAGTGAGTTTGAGTCCTACCTAGGATCCAGATRCTTCTTTAGAGAGGAGAAAGAATACCAAAGGAAAAAAAATGGTTTCAGGAGGCATTGAGGTTTGTGTGTGGCTGAAAGGCTCAAAGTCAGTGCCTAGAAACCTGTTCAAGCAGCAACTGTTCTTGGCATCTGCTTATCTGTATGTGCCCCAAAAGCACAAATTTGAAGTGTGTGGTAAGTGTGATCTTGTTGATTACATGAACCGTGTTATAGCTGGGTAAATACTCTGCATGAAATAATCCTGTCCTTTCCACAGCAACTCCAGTCCTAGGCAGGCCATAGATATTTTAAAGGATGCCCAGTATATTAGACCTATCTAGCACAGACTCTTTGGCAAAGGAGTGGTAGAATATTTGGGGCAGTGCCCCTTGTTTTAGCTTGCACCATTTTGCTGGACTGTCCCCAGGATGCTAGCAGCAAGGGCCCAGCTRGCTGAACCTCTAGTAGAGGGCAGTGACTATGGAGAAGATAGGAAAGTATTCTCGATATGAGTTTAACATCAAATCCATTCACCTTACTATCCCAGTGGTACCTCAGTGGCACTATCCACCTCTTTTCCGGGAAAGACCCACTGCTGAAAAAGAGAATGCCAGGATACCAAGATCTTTTCAGTGCATTGACATATTGCTTAGGCTGAGGCACCTAAAAGATCAGGCTGGCAGGGGTAGGCAAGCCTACACACAGCAGAGCTGAGGGAGGAAAATGGATCAAGAAGATCCTGTGCTGCCCAGGATCTCGTTCCAAAAGACAAACCCAAATTACTCTGATCCATGTTTCTACCAAATGCTTATGGCTAGACTAGCCAGTGCTTGCCCAGAAGTCAGATACTCCTGTGCAGGGCCTGGCACTGCCTTATACCCTGGAAGCTGGCCAGCATTGTGACTAGGAGTAAAAGAGGAGGGTTAGGGAGAATTTAGATGACATGGAGTATTGACGCATTCAGCAGAGGGAATATTCTGTATCCAAGGAAAGACCTCTGCTGATTGACTTTTGCATATTTGCATACAGGTGGTGGTGATTATTCAAAATTCTTGCTGAGGTCATGCCTTGCCTGYGGAAAATCGAGAAATATGATCACAAGTGAACCAGGAGGGACTCTTAATAAAACAGAAGAGAAGCAGCCATTACGTTTATGTGTGTGTTTGCTCATCTGTTTTTACAGTGGAAGTTTTTAGCTTCTGCATGKCACATCTGGTACACACAGAAGCTCACAGACGATCTGCAAATCAAATAACTGTGGATGATGATTGGTCACCTAGCTTTGAAAATGTTAGCTTCAGCTTACTTAGTTTAAGTCTGTTCATCCACATAGTGCATAGGTATTCCAATAGTATAAACACACAGTAATGGATGATTTATGTACTGAACCRTTTTTGAAATACATTTGATAAGCTAAAACCCTGTCATTTTTGCTCAGAGTTTAGTAACATTCAGAACTGAAAGAAATTATGTGCTGTGCTGAGTAGGTATAGGAAGGGGAAGAAACAAGCCCTTGTTTTTAAGAGGGAGAAAGAGCAGGAAAGGATTTTAGTACTGAATATTCTATTCCCTTGGTCTCGATAAGATCAAACTGAGAGGGACAATATGCAAACAAAACTATTTTATGTGCTTATGAAGTATGGAAATACATTTTCCAAAGATCCAAGCTCCTGAAGGCTGACTGGACTTTTCTTAGGCAAAATGATTATACACATCATACATACAGAGAGATATATATAGAGATAGAACATGCACGGGTAAAAATGACAGTGAAAATACCTTTCATCCCAAGATGAAATCCTAAGATAAGAAATTTTAAGGACTAATTATTTATAGGTAATTTAGGGAATTAAATAGATTATTTATATGTGTAATAGAGAAGATTAAAATCAACRTTGYTGGAAAGTTTAAAGAAAGGAACCTGAAGCTGTGTGTAAATATATASATAYATAAATATATAAATATCCACCTGAGYAGGTAATRTCATTTTTGAGGATGAGAAGTATCTAGACACACTGAATCCCAAGAATTGAATCCCAGTCTCACTCAAGTTGTAAGTGTGATTTTCTTTTATGTGGAGCTCACCAAAAATTTGGTTCATTTTAGACCAGGGGTTTACAGACTAGAGGTCTTTAAGAGCTGTATCTGTAAAGTACCACAGAAGCTTTCAAAATGGTACCAAGAATCCTTGCATAGTTGATAGTTCTGAACGTCAGCTCTCTACTAGCCCATCACATTATGAACTTGGGAACCTCTTGATCAGCTCTCTTGCCTGAATGGCAAATAACTCCATTTTGGGAGTTTGAAAATAAATCAAAGAAGTCTTTAGATAAGATTGAATAAATGTTATCTTTGCATTTAGCAGAATCACCTCCTGCTGCTAAACAGGTTGTCTGCCTTGGCTATGCAATGAATGTTTTTCTGGTTGTCTTTTCATGATCCATTAGATCTTTTTCTGTTAATGCAATTAGAGTGATAGTTGGCTTTGGGTCTGAACAAGGAGAACTCAGCCAAAAGAAGGTCAGATAACATTTTGATAAGGAAATAACTCTAAATCTGCCTTTTTTATATTATTGCATTAGAAAAGGCATCAAGGTAAAATGTAAATGTGAATTATGATCTCATCTCAGCTCTTGGAAACTCTCCTTTGATGCCTTCCAGGCTTTGCCTCTTCCATGTGTCAGTTTCTAGCAGAGTTCCCAATGTGAACTATCTATGTTTGTATCTCCTAGATGGGAAGACTGCCATGCTAATTCACGTATTTGTTATCAGTAGACAGGACTGTTAACAGCAACTCTCTTTGGAGAAAACCTACTCTGATCTTCTTTTTAGGGCAGAATTAAGCTACCTGCTTTGGGAGTGGATTGAAGCTCACTTCTGTGCAGCTCAGCCTTCAGCTGGATGAAATTCAGGTATTACTTACTGTTCAGAAAGCCAGTGCTTTCCATCACCTGGGCTCTTCACTGCTATGCTGTTGATTTGTACCATATGCTGGGTTTAGGTGATGTTAGGAGATCACCTCAATATCATGGAGAATCCTTCACSAGTGTAATTTTAGTTATCCTTTGTTAGTGAGCTCTAAAATCATCAGAATATGGTTGACTGCTTAGTTCCTGATCTTTTAATTCTGTTTTAATTATTTGATTTAAAGAAAAGGGATTTTTTTGTGTTGTCATAGAGTAATAATCTAATGATAATTTACAGATAATGGATATATTAAAAATGGAAATGATTCTGATGATCACATGGTATAAGCATAAATGCCTACATGCCCCTCTGCCTTTGTAACTGTAAATGCTGTCTGAAGAAGAATTTGGACAGACTTTGCCCTTCAATATGAAATTCCAACCTTTCAGTTTCAGTAATCATAATCTAAGTTTTACTTTATCGTGGTGGATATTATTTTTTCTCTTTTTGTAACTGGATGTTCTAAAACAGAACCAGGAAAAGAAAGGATTTGTTTAGTTCCATCAAGAGATTAACATCACTGTTTTTTCTGTAATAACAGAAAGAAAACTATTTCATACATCTCTGTCTGAGAAAAGTTAGATGCACAGATGTGAACAGAGATGATTCTCTTTGAAAGGATACATATTGAGCCTGAAGGTTAGAGACAAGTTTAGGATTTGGGATTTAACTCTACTCAGAGTGGTCATTCTTCTGTTGCTTATCTGGTATTCCAGCGATGAACATCATAGAGTGTGAATCAGAGTCCTTTGCTTGAACTTCTTTGAAAGTTGGGGGATTGGGTACTATTTGTAGGATTCTATGGTGGGATTTAATTTAAAATTAAGATACTTAAATTTCGATGTCTGAAAGCACTCTCGCTGTCCAAGCTCCTTCTGTGTGGAGATCTAACGTAGGATTCAGTTACCTACCTAGCGCTACTTAGGTGTGTGAGGTTTACTGCCTGGCTTTAGCTGCCTTGCCAGCAGATGAAGAGTCCGGCACTGTGTCTGTTCATCCTGAACAAGTGTCTTGGGTGCCCTGTGGCATCTTTGATACCCTGTAGTGCTGGCAGCTGGATTCTGCTCCCAGTCAAGGGGAGATAAACCTGAAAGGATTTGCAGACATGTAATGGATGAAAGCTGAAGTGCTAGAAAGGAGCTCCATCGAGCTTCAAGCTCTCTTTCAGCCAGAAAGAATACTCAAGAGATTTTGATATAAGGAAAGAAAGAAGAGAGAGGTAGAGGGAGAGAGCCAGTATAGAGAGAGAGAAAGTAGCTACATCATAATCAGATGTGGTAAGCAGAACTAGCTTTTGTTTCCCGTGAGGTTCAACAAGGGCAAGTACAGAGTCCTGCACCTGGGGAGAAATAACCCTAGGCACCAGGACAAGCTGGGGGCTGACCTGCTCTGGAGCAGCTCTGCAGAGAAGGACCTGGGAGAACTGGTGGAGGACAAGTTGACCATGAGCCAGCAATGTGCCCTTGTGGCCAGGAAGGCCAATGGTCTCCTGGGGTGCATTAGGAAGAGTGTTGCCAGCAGGTCGAGGGAGGTGATCCTGCCCCTCTACTCAGCCCTGTGAGGCCTCATCTTGAGTCCTGTGTCCAGTTCTGGGCTCCCCACTACAAGAGAGACATGGAGCTACTGGAGAGAGTCCAGCATAGGGCTACAAAGATGATCAGAGGGTTGGAGCACCTGCCCTATGAGGAACGGCTGCGAGAGCTGGGCCTSTTYAGCCTGGGGAAGAGAAGACTGAGGGGGGATCTTATCAATGTGTACAAGTACCTGAAGGGAGGGTGTCAAGGGGACAGGGACAAACTCTTTTCAGTTGTCCCATGTGACAGGACAAGAGGCAATGGGCAGAAATTGAAGCACAGGAAGTTCCACCTGACCGTGAGGGGGAATTTCTTCCCTGTGAGAGTGATGGAGCCCTGGCCCAGGTTGCCCAGAGAGGTTGTGGAGTCTCCTTGTCTGGAGCTCTTCAAGGCCCTTCTGGATGCAACCCTGTCTATTATGCTCTAGGTGACCTGCTGAGTGGGATGATCTCCAGAGGTCCCTTCCAACCTTACCGATTCTATGATTCTATGATTCTTATTCAATTTAAGGGAACAATGGAGAGACAATGTAAAAGGGTAAGACTAGAGCTTAAACACAGAAACAAAAGGCCTGATTCAATGCACTTTATCAGTGACTTCATTGAATATTCCATCATATGTTATCACATGTTGCTATCAGCTTTTGCTATTTGTAGTGCACTTACATTTCCTTGAAATTTGAGTCCTTGCTGAAAATTAACCACTGACCTTCCCTAATAAATCTTTAGAAGAAATACATTACTTGGGTTTGGAGAAATTTGCAGTGATTGTATTCTCAGAAGTATTCTGTATTATGGATCAAAAATCTGTACACAGTACTTTCTTTCACTCCCCAGCAATTCTCGTGTTTTGTGGTAGGCCCTTTACAGTTTTTACAAAATTACTCTCAGACACTAATGGCTTGAAATGTTTTTTTTTTTTTTTTTTTTTTTTCCACACAGAGCTATACCCTCTGCATTCTCATAGCTGTCAGCTATGAAATTAGCTGAACATAGTTTAACTACAGTTTTCATAGTCAATTATTAATGAATATTTTATTTTATGTACTATATTACTTTGCCAAATAGAACTGCTGTGAAGGTAATTACTCTGCAGGGTTTTTTTAAGGTGAAAATGAGAGATATTGCTTTTGCAGCAAAATTCATCTATAGGATCTGTTGTGTCATTACAGGATAATGCCAACAACATATTTCAGTAAGCAAACAAAGCAGGTCAAGAACTTGTCTTATTATTAGGATAACTGATAAAGCACTCACAAAGCTGAATTCTGGCAGGGTGAAAATCTGCAGCTTTATAATTCAGACTTCATTCAATTGCATCGACAGACTTTCATATTCTTTGAAATACCAAGTATTTTTTCTTATTTATATTTTGACTTGTTCTGCTCATAACACTTATTTAAAAATAAATGCTTTCCACACATCCAGGCACTCCAGGTTGTGGTGGCTTTTGACAGGCAAAATTCAGTGGGAGAGATTCTTTTGTTCTCTGCACCACTCCATGGATTACAGATGCTGACAGTGGCTGTTTTAGGAAACCTTCAATAATCTTTCAGATGCCTTTTTCCTGAAAGTAGTTTTAGTCCAGTTTAAAACATACATTTCTGCCATAAAACTGACATAGGTTTTAATTTTAGACTGAAAGAACATCATTTTATCATTTAGATTTTGGTGATGTTGTTTTAAAAATACCTTCCTCTGCTTGCCCTTCTAGGAAGGGCAGCTATAAGGCATTGGGAGAAAGTGATGGGGGGCTTCGGTACTGGACTGGGACATACAGCATCCATTACCAGCCCGTCTGCCTGGGAAAGCCAGAAGATGGATTTAGCTGACTCTGAACTGGATACAAGGAGGGAAAGTTATTCTGACCAATGCTCAGATACTGTTTCAGACTTTCTGTATGACTACTCTCTATTTCAATTCACTTAGCTCAAAGGGTTCATCACAACTAGAAAACTGCATGTTGTGGAGACTGCTCTGTTAGCTACCTGGCCAGAAGCAAAGCTTTCTGACACCTTTCCCTTTCTGCAGACCTGTTCACAGTGCCCACCTTTGCACACACAAACCAAAAGTCTGCTCTCTAATGCCCATTTACTGAACTTCCATTGGGAAAATCCCAGCACACTCTTGTTCCCCCAAGCACTCCTGCTTCTCCCCTCTGACCCCTCCGAGAATCCAGGGATTTCCAGTTTTGGTTCTTCTCCAGGAGCTCAAGCTCGGGTCTCCCAGCGGGGCAGGGTCAGGCATTGCCGCTAGGGCCTCCTGAGAGCTAGGGCAGGCAGGGCCCTCGTGTGAGGCCTCGTAGGCGCTTTTCCAGCCTTGTTCTTTCTGGTGCCTGGAGCAGCAGTCGCATTTTGGTCTGTGTGGCTGGGAAGCAAGGCACATACATGCATTCCTCACAGCAGATGGAAGACAAAGGCATCAGCTTCAGAAATGTGGCAGGACACACTTACTAGCTGCATATCAAAGTGGCTTGGTGTTAGGACCAGAGGTGGCCATCACAGGTCCTTATTTTTTAGTGATGCTTCTGTGCATCTATTTTCTCATCTCCTGTGACTGGAGTAGCTCCCTCGCCTCCTCATCTCCCACTACCTACACATGRTGTTGTGGAGGTGAGGTCCTGGATTTTGTTGGTAGGACAGACTTTATCTCTCCTAAGGTATTTTTGTTCCTACAAGTCATTTGGTCAAATATTTCCTGGTGTAGCCATGACTGGGATGCAGAGTAATAAAGTCAAGAGTTATTTTTGTGGCCAGGAAATGTGGATGAGATGCTGTGTTGGCCAGGCAGAGAAAAGTTGGCATAGGCAGCCGTTGTCTCTGCTATGCACCTTCAGACACAGGGCCGCAGACAGGAGCTGCTCCTTCTTCAGTGCAGAAAGTCACTTGGGAGAAGAGGCTAAAACACCTCCTTGTCCTCAGTATTTCTTTAAATTTGACTTCTCTTCACAGGCTTTATTCAGCAGTACAAACAGGCAATTCACTCAACTTGGGGGATTCACTGTCCTTAGCTTACCTTGGAAAGTGGCTACATTTGAAAAGCTTCTGCCCAGAAGCAGAATACCTGGGGAACRCTAGTTAATCTGAAGCACATAAGGTCTTTTGGATTAGATACAGTTTAAGGGAGGGGAAGACAGAACCTACAGTATAGACACTGGCATGCTGGTGTGGCCTATAGTTTCTTTTGATCTATGTTATTTCATAGCTGTAGACATTAGTGAATTGCTTCATACATTAATGATCAAATACTACATTTCAAAAACCTATGCARTGAACTGGAGTGCAAAATTATGAYAGGTACCTGATGAGCTTGTGAAACTGCACAGGGTCACTGGGATGAAAATTCCTATATTCACACCTGCTTTTAGCTGGAAAGACAGAACATGTATAGAAAGTCTTTTTGTTGCTTAGGGAGTGTGGTGGGACTTGAGGTTTATAAAATTTATATATGGACTCATGGTCCTTTGTTTATCATTCTCTAYGTGATTCATTCTGTAAAGAAGAAGGTAGTTGTCATTCAAAAGAAAAATGGAATTCTCTTTTAAATAATATTCTTAGGTCATCTACTCTACCCTTTTCCCATGGAATGATGAACAGTACAGGGTAGCCTCCATTCCTGGAGAATTGATTGCTTTTGATATTCAAGCAAAATTGCTCAGTTTTTCTCAGTCAAGTMATTCATATTCATGCATTTGGTGGTATCCCAAATATCTCCATCTTCCTCTTCTAGAAACCTTCTTTATCAATGATGAGAGACAAATTTCTTTCTTAACTGCTGGTTTGTGAGTAAGGAACAACGTTTAGATTGATGCCGATGGCTAACAGATGAATTGCAATAGTATTATACTTCTTCGAAGCATAATAGACCTTTATAACAGCAAAAGGGACACACATGAAGTAGGTATGGCCTTTAGAAAATTTGTATTTTTAAATGACAAGTGAACACTGTCATGATTTCAGATGCTTGGCAAAAATTTTGGGAAATAAGGGCGAAGCTGTGATTGGAGTGTCTCTACTGACAATTGCTTACTACAAAAGGTTTGAGAGGCTGCAGGGACGTCAGTATAGGAGAAATGTTCCTGCCCCCTCTAGTCTTGTTGCTAACTTTGGCTTAGAACAGGAAATCAAACCTGAAGTATTCAACAGCTGGGACTCTGTCAGGGTGTAATGGCAGATTTTGAATGCACTTAGTCAAAGTTCCTCTCAGTCATAACGCATGCATCCCCTTTGGTTTAAAGTCAGAAAGCATAAATTGTTAAAAAATCATATGCCRGCTCAATCAGCTCTTTACTCTAGACTTTGAATAGCCAAACAGACCAACTTCCAGTGATTTCAGAAAATTGCTTGGCTCAAACTGGGACAGAATCATAGATAAATGTTTCCAATTGTACACTTCATTATAACTTTTCAATGCATCTTTAACTTGGAGCTAGTATTCACTGTGCACATTTGATTGCAGCCAGAATCTGGTGCTGATAAACCCTGACTCTTGGTGTAAAGATGCTCTGTATAATTAGAGACTATTCATGGCAGTGAACAACACAAGTCCTTTTCCAGATGTAGGAACTTTCACAGCATCACTTGTAAATTTTTTAAAAAAGAAATGTGTTAAGTAAGTCTTTTAAAAACTCRGAGATAGTCTTTTACTGCTGAATCTCTGTTCTGTTTCAGCAGTACTTGCCCTATTATAATGTACTTAAATCTTTTGACTGAACTCTTAARTGACAAACAATTAGGAAAGGAGAGRTGGAAAAAWTTCAGTTAAAAACATTTGCTGATARTTTTGTACATCTCACTGCTATCTTCTAACTACAAAGCATGTGAGGCAGAGACAATATTTATGCATTAGGCTGAGAGAAATAGGCTTTTTGAGATATTAGTAAAAACTTTGCAAAACTTTSCTGATGTTTTAAAACATGAATTGTTTCAGCAATTAGTCCCCATATACTCCCAGGTCTGTCACGATCTATTTTAGTGCTTATAAAAGGAAGGTTCCACACCAGACTGACACATCGGCACCCTTAGGTACTCATTAATCTGGCGGGTAGTTGGGATAATAAGACTAAGATGCCTGCTTAGAAATTGATAAAGAGCTGTTCTGGCTTCTTCAGGCCCAAGATTTAAAGTTTCTCAAATTGGTTTGGCGTCTTYTTGGTCTACTGTAAGCAACAGCCTCTAGCTGAGTGCTGTGTGTGTCAGTGAGAAGGGTATTGCTGTATATGGAAATCACTGAGGTAGGGTGTGAATACAAAGCATCAAGATATTCTCTAGGAACTGTTGTCTAGATACTTTTATTTCTGAAAAGAGCAGTGCCCCGCGGTGATCTCACTTGCTATTCCAGAGAACAGCTACTCTGCCATTTTCTCTTTCCCTGTAATCGCTGAACTTTAAACAGGGAAAGAAACATGGCGTATGCAATAGTTATGAATCTATTTTAGATAGACGTTATTAGATATTGAATTGACTGATATTTTCCACAAGGACTTTCAGAGCTCTGTTGTCCTGATATGTAAATCAAGATGGGACTGTGACCTGACATGCTACACTCTGGTATGTTATAATGCATTCTTATATTCACCCCTCTTTACTCTTCTTTCAATTATATTTTCTTATTTTTTGTAAGGCTTTTGTGCTCTGAACAGGTATATTGCATGGTGTTTCTAGAGTCTGAGAGGGGCACCTCATCTTTCTTCTGAATACTTGATAACATTGGGCATTTGAAGCCTGAGGAGCATCACTGCCAGCAGCCTGCCAGTCTGACCGGACCGATCATGCAGCTAACTGGACACCCTGGTACCTGCTGAGAAGAGGAATCTGTAGCTTACCTTGGGGTAAYGTGAATCAAGCTTGGTGGTGGAGAGAGACCGTAGCAGAAGCCATGAGAAGAGTGAATACCACGGTGTGATGTAGACAGGGGAATCTGAGCACCGAATACCAACTTTGAAATAACCCATCTGACAAAAAAATAAACCYAAAACAAAAACAAGCAGATAAAAAGCTAACCTCTTGCATTTGCCCAGGCATACGAGCATTTCTGAGATTTCTTTGTCAAAACTGATCACAAACTACTGTGCTCAACTTCTTATTGAAATAGCTTGACTTCCTTTTTACACTTGTGATGTAGCAGGTTTAATATAATACTCTATTATTTTACTTGTGGTTCTCAGGGAAGAATCTTGTAAGGAAAGAATAATATTGCAGAGCCAACSATCTGGGACAGGTGACCCAGGGTTCGTTGAAAACAGGCTGCCCTTGTTTCCTTCCACATGCCACGAGCTGTCTGAAGGCTGATCAGCACAACAAGCTGCCCAAACACACTTTGTGTTCACGAGGCTTTGCCAGGAGAGCTAGTCTGCACATACGAAGTCAGCTCTGTTGGCTGCATGTTTGGAGGCCAGCCAAAAATTTTCTCTGCGAGGTGGCCTGCTGTCCAAGGGATGCCATTTAACCACTCCTGTGAGCCTGCAGGGTGAAGTTACCTGTTGGGGTATTAATAAGTATTAGGCTTGGGCTTGCCAAGCAATATGGGCTGACCACATCCATGAYAGTCTAAGAAGAGTGAGCATGGTACCATGGAACAGATAAAGCAGGTTTCTTACAGACGTTGTGGTGTGTGCCAGGAGCAGCATCAGCCTGGCTCCGTGATCTGCTCACATCTTGGCTGACCACGGGGGACAGCTGTTCCCCACGATCGTATCTCTCTGAGTCAGCTTATGGAGTGCTACAGAGAAACCACGATTTTGCGGTCCATGCAGAGCAATTAATAGGACTTTGGCAGGATATTAACACTTACAATGCCGCTTCTACTGTGAGCTTAGTAACAGCTTATTGGTAAAACCTCCTTAGAGCCTCATGGTTTTTAGACTTTGTCAGCTGGCTTTTCAAGTAAGGGAAGTTGTAATAGCCACAGAACATTATCTCTTAAGTTTCTAGTTTTCTTTGGGAAACAGGGAAACAAGGAGGTTTTGGTGAGCTTTCCAAATAATGAACTGATAACAGTTCATAGGCTGGGCTTGCTGAGCACATCGGGAATGCACACAAATTCCAGAGCTATACAGGTGATTTTTACTGAAGCCAGAAAAACATAACAGATTTTGCAGAATTGTTCTTAGCATTGCTGTTATAACTCTTCCCCTGGCTCCACACTCTGATTTGCTCTGCTCTCAAATGGTGACTGTGGGGGACTAGGCATCAGAAATTGCTAGTAGTTACTGTGGCTTCTTCCTGAAATCTTCTACATCTTTCCTGTGATATTACCTTTTTTTTCTAGACATAGCACATGTGCCAAGACAATAATTGTTTAAATAAAAGTTCTGGGTCTGAAGGGTTTATTTCCCTTACTCTTACTCAACATGATCCAAGGTGGCTGAGTAAGGCATTGTGCTTTTTCTTAAGAAGGAAGAAATCATCAGCTCCGTCAGGAGATAGGCTGACATGCTAAATATACTGATACACTTTCTCCCAACCTTTGCTAGGTGTTGGGAGATGCTGGCTGTGCTCTCTTCAGCTGTGCTGTCTTTGTGTTTGCTAAAATAATAGTGCTGCCTTGCCAGCCTGTGTAAACTGCTTGAATTAAATGTGATGCTTTGCATGTATCTTCAGTACAGCAGTATGTCTCCAGTGAGCAAGCCACAAAGCCTCTTTTGGCTAAAGAAAGTCAATAAATGACTGACATAATTTCTTCCCTAGCTCTTGATGGTACAGRTGCTGCATACACTATGGTGCAGGAAGGGCATGTATGGGAAAGGATTGCTTCTCCAGAGGATACATATGGGGCAGCATGTGAGTTGCTGCCTGTTTGTAAGAAAACTTTATCTGAGATGATTTACAGCTTGGCAATTCAGTGGTTTATGTGGAAGACAGAGGGATGCAGGGAGATTGTCACCCTAAAAATTGCAACATGAAATGATTCTCTGAAGCAATCATTGCCATTCTTGACTTTTTAAAATTCATACAACATATTGAAACAATAAGAAAAAAAACCCAAATGCAGAATAAAACTGTAGCCATAAATCTACTGAAGTAACCTAAGTTATTTTGAAGCTAATTATGGCTGTATGCAAAGCAAATGAAGTGAGAACGGAATTAATGAAGACTAGCTACCTCCCACAATGTAATGAGGCATGCTTTATATCATATCAGTACTCTTCAAACTGAAAAATTAAACCATTCTACATCAAAAAAAAAAAAAAAAAAAAAAAAGAAAAGAAAAGAAAAAGAAAAAAAAAAGAAAGAAAGAAAAACATTAAAAAAAGAATTGGGGAAATTTGTTAAGAATAGTATAGAAGATAATAAAGTCAGTAAGATACAAGCTCCCTGCCTGTTTATTATTGATTCTTGCCATGCTTTTCTGAGATTCTGATTAGCTTTCCCTTTTTTCTTCTCTGCCTTGATAGGCACTTTTATTGCCACTGGACTAAAGAAAATAACAAAACCCYGTTGGTGCTGGCTTGTCTTTTCCAGTCTTCTTTGGACATGTTCAGCGGTATTTAATTTTAAAGATACGTGCCTAAGACAGTGTAGTCAGAGTCAGTTGAGTTTTGTTAGGCTGATTCACTACCTGCTAGCACGACAAGCCAGGGTCATTTTCAGTTGGTGCTCTCTGGTCCACTCCACCTACTCCTCATTGAGTTTGTTTCTCCCCCTTTGTAATCTTTTATTTTCATTTTAGCTGTCTGTTGTACCTTCTTACCTTCATAAGTCAAAGTCCCTATCTTAGTCCTTTTCCCTATTGTTATACATCTGCAGCCATACTTTCGTCTGGTGGAATTTTACATCTTTGCCTCTCTCTTGGAAAAGTAGTAACAACATAGTGTTTGGATTAGTATATCATCTATTTATAAAAAAATGCATAAATCTATGCTTCAGAGGGGCTACGTTCCATCWGTTTAGCTGAACAGCATATTTGTCTACAAGATTTTATTTACATGGGAAAATTTAATTTCAAAAGCAATAGAAGTATTACACAATCTCATTTGGTAATGCCACAATCTAAATTTGGAACATTTCCTGGAAATATTTAATACTTTTTAAAGGCTTATGAATCACTTGGAGCCCATATTGTTATGTTGTATCATTTGCTAGCCCAAACTGAAGATTAAATAAAAAAAAAGAAAAAAAAGAAAAAAAAACCCAAAGTAAACAAACTTGAAAACAGATATGTAGTAGCAGCAAGGAGGCAAAATATTCTTCACTACAAGCTGCCACAGTACTCTCATTTTATATATATTTGGTGGATTTTAATAATGAGATTAGTAAAAAAAAAAACTAATGGTTAGTAACACACAGATTAGTAAAATGAGCTTCACCTCTCATCATCAATAAAACAGATTTTACCAGTATAAAGTGCTGAAGTATCACTTCTTCTATTACTTCCCTGCGATAACTGCTTAAAATGAAGAAAAACTATTTATGGAATAAATTTTTTATAAAAGATAGAATTGAAAGTAAGGTCCACTGTTTCCTTCCAGGTGCCACATCTGAACAAACTCTATTTAAACCATTCCTGATAGACTTTTGTTTTACTTGTTTTTAAAAATACAAAACAAACAAACAAACAAAACCCCTCCCCCCAGCAGCTTCTGTTATGGAAATATCTCTGCTGAAATGGCAAGTTATTCCAGTGCTTAATTACTATTACTTTTATAAAGTTTTCCTAAGGTTTAACCTATTAATACTGGTTTAGGTAAAATAAGATTTGGTCCTTTGATTCCAAATCTTCTTACAAAATACTAATAAAACCTGAATCAGATTACTTTTTTCACCTGTTACTGTGCTTGTTTGCTCCTTTATGCCCACTACCAACTTATTTAGTGCTACAACCAAAGGTATGAAGTCCTGGAAATTCTGTGGGGAAAACTTGCCAGCAAAACCTTGTTTTGCATTTCCAGGAAATCTGTCATTTCTGCCATCTGARTAGGGCATTTGAAACTTGATAGCTTGTGAAATCAGTCAGTCCTTCAGAAGCTTACAGATAGCAACCGTTCTTGGCTGGACTTCGTTTGCTTTGTGACTGGTGTAAATCCCCACCTGGCTAGAAGCAACCTGGTAAGGTGGAACTTTTTTCAAGCCTGTTCTCTTGAAATGCATGTGAACCAAATGGGAGGATTTTGTTTGATTTATTGGAACTCTATTTAGCTCCTAATTGCCATATCTGCCAGCAAAAGACAAACCAAAGGAAGCTGCAAGGTCTTGGTCACTATGTTTTTGGAATTAGCTTAAGTACAAATGAAGCAAGTCATTTCTCTAATCCTAACCTACTTTAGTTTTACACTGTTAAAACAATTCATGGCATTAAGGAATTAATGTTCACCAGAGACTTCTGTGTGAAGCCAGAACTGACTGGTTAAAAGGTGTGAAAACAGCACTATTGTTTCCAGATGTTTGTGAGAGCTGTACTCCTGTAATTGAATCATGCCTTTGCATGGTTCCTCATCACATTACTTCTGATTTAATGTACAATGACATTAATTTCAATACAACACATGATTTACGTATATGTATTTCTTCCTTTACATCCCCTTTGTCACACTTCTTACTAGGCTTTCATGATGTGTTAAGAAAAGGTTAACTCATCTTTCTGGCTTTTTGAACAGCAAGTTTATGGGGGTTGGCTCTGACATGAGTATATCGTCCGAGATGTACTGCAGTGTATTTCTGTCTTTCCACGTTTAGGCTGGTTCAAGCTGTCAGGCTGAATGACTTCTACATTTGCAACCTTAGCTGAGTACAAAGCTTTGGCCCTATATACAGAACTGAGAAAATCAGTTTTTAGATTAAGACAATCTGATTGCAAAAAAAATGTACTGCATGGTTGTACATAAATGCCTTTTAATTAAAGGAAAACATTGTCTCCATAGCAGAAATAATTCTAGTTGTTCATTTTTTGGGGAACTGAGAACTTATAGTGCAATCCCATATAACTACTTTCAAAATGAATCCAAAATATTAACACAGCCTTTTAAGGTGTGTGCCTTTCCATATGAAGAAAGAAAACTAACATTTAATAGTTTGAAGAACAAAATAATTTAGTATTTAATAGTTCAAAGAACAGCTTTCAGATAATACCCGGAGAATGAGCACTTTTTTTATCATTACTGATTGCAGATGTATTTTTATACATGCATGAATTTTATATATATGGACATATATGCTTATATTTCATTACACTTTCTTCCTAAACTTTTCCCTCAGATAATAACCAGTGTGAAAATACTTCAGTCACTTGCATATAAAGTATAATCCAATAAGCCATTTGCCATTTTTCATCTGCTTTAAATGCACTTTATTTCAAAAACAGGAGAAATTTCAGTTTTGCCAGCGTAGCTTTCAGAGAAAAAAACTTCTGTGTTGACATGCTTTACATTTCTAGAAAACACCTTACTTCTGATTCACTATCTGGTCTGGACAGCTGGTCCTCCAGCGTTAAGAAGAAAAAAAATCCTTTCTAAGGTGTTTAGGAATCAGTTAGGCCTGGATTTTCCCAGCGTAATTTCTACSAGTGCAAAGTTAGAAGTGTAGATGTTGGAATTAACTCGTGGCTCTGAAGAGGAGCAAGACAGGAGCTCCCACCTCATTCATCCGCAGACGGGCAGAACGAGTCACGCTTTGGAGGTGCCTCTCTGAGTGCAGAGGGAGCTAAACTAGTAGCTTAGACGTGATGCCCAATATTCAGGATGCTTAGAGTAGGGGACATCAGTTCTCCCTTGGGAAGCAGGGCTGAGGTCAGCTGCACTTAGCCACTTAGTGTTGGGTTAGCATCTAATCATCATTATTTATAATGAGCTGCCACGTAAGATCCTCAAATTTTATTTATGAAAAACAACCCCCCCCCCAAAAAAAAAAAAACAGTTCAACAAACTTTCTTTAGCTTATTTTTGGACAGTCTTCTGCTTCAAAAAATACTGGCTCAGAAATCACTAGTATTTCCGGTAAGCAGGGCTCCAAGGATATTTAACATGGTAAGAAACACATTTTTTGGTTTATAGCCTCGGTCAACTCATTTTCTCCTTGAACAGCCAGAGAGACAATATTCACCATAGCATTTCACACCAAGTGGATGGAAAAGCATCTCCAAACAGACAACAGTAGCCATTATTCAAGAACACTTCTTTCTGATAGTAAATTTTTTTAAAAGAAAATGTTAGAAATTAGAAATTAATCTTGGAGTCCCCTCCCTCCCTGGAAACTTCAGTTCAGTAAATGCTGACCAAATGAGCGAGTCCACCGAAACAAAAAAAGAACACAACACAAAAGTGCTAAAGAGTTTTCAGACCATCTGCTATCCAGTTCTAGATAGTTCCTTGAATTCATTTCTTTTAAAAGCTTACCACGCAGTTATTCCCATCCCTGCCCCTCCCCAAGCTTTAGCTCGCTGGCTGGTAAACTTTGATAGAAAGTATTATTTCATGTTTCTGTTATGGTTATGTCTTCTCTGAGCTATGTTTTTATACCGTGACCACCTACTGAATTCCCTCTCTGCATATATATTTGAATAACATTTCAGTACAAGTGTACAAGTGAACAAGGATTTATTACAAGGTCTTCCTACAGACTGCTCCCGAAACTCTTCTTATGGCCATATCTTTTTTTCTCTTTTGTTTTCTTTTCTTCTTATTTTTTTTCTCTTCTTTTTTTCTTTTCTTTTCTTTACTTTTTTTGGTTATTCAATTTCAACTTTTTGAAAGGCACCTTCTTATTTTAAGTAGCCTTCCTCATCCTCTTGTTTAGCCAAGGCAGCATCACTGGCTTCCTTCTTCGTGATGTTTCTAAAAGCTTTTGGCAAATGGTGTGCATTCATTTTGACTCTTTAGCACATTGTCTGCCAGCATTTTACAGTTTTGGCTCCCTCTTTTGGTTTCTCTCTAGTAGTTTTTCTCATTTTTGTTGTAACTCTCCTTTTGGAAATGAAGCACTGCCATATTTTGTTACTCCTGAAAAGAACATTTATTCATCGGAATCTTTGAAGACAACATTGTAAATCAGGTCCACAAAGCTGTCATTGCTGTTGTCTAAAAAGTTGTCTTGGCTTTCACACCCCAAAGCAACTTCTATCCAGCCTACAGCCCAATAGATGCAATCTCCTTACTGTGCTTTCTCATGTCCTCTCAGCTTCTGACCACCCTCAGCCTGTCACAGCCACTATCACTGCCCTAGCTGAGTAATCTTAATTCTATACTTTTCCTATCTGGGCATGGAATTTCAATCCCTCTAAGGATTTTATGTTATTTGTATCTACCTGATTTGCCTATGTTATACAGATGAAACAATCCAACATCCAAATAAAGCATTTYGAAAATGGAATGGGCTAAGACAAGTCAGTCCAACATCTCAATATCCCACCATATTTAAAAGAAAGGTACTACTGTTAGAAGATTAGAGCCTCCCAGAAGAGTGATTTTAGACTCTAGTTGCTTATAGCTATTTTAGCTATATATACATATATATATGTATATATATACATATATATATACCAGTATGATATGCAAATGGTTGTGTTAATTTATGATGTAGTTCTGGGTACTGCTATTTATTGTAATCATGGCTCTGGGTTAGCAGTTCCTTCAGACCTTCTCCAATAGAAAATAATCAAAATACTGTTAATGGTACCTCTGTTATTATGAGACATTAGGCAAAGTAGAGAGCAAAAATATGTGAGTAGACTGCAGCAATAGTGTAGAAACCAAATCAGTACTGTAGGAGACATAATAAGGATATGAGACTGATAAATAATACCTTTCCTTTGCCTCACTCTCACTCAGTCCAGGAGGAAAATATGAACAAGCCTTTGCATCCTATTGCTCTACTAATCAGAAAAATCATTTTTCCCAGTTTGTCCAGAAATTTCCAGAAACAATGAAATTATATACGGCAGATTACAGGAAAAAAAAAAAAGAAAAGAAAAGAGAAACCTGACTTAATTTAGAATAAGGTCGGGCCAGTAAAAAATCAGTCTWCCAGTGGAATAGTTGAAGAGTTTTACAAGCAAGAATATGCTTAAAATCCAGAAGAGATAAGAGGAAAACTGAAAGGTTGAGAACACCTTGAGCTCTCTCCAGCTGATAACAGTAATATTGCCCGCTGTTCCCAGCAAGTGAAACTGAATTGCTTTCTTGCTTTTAAATTTAGTGGTATTGGTATATTACTCTTAAATCTTCAATAAATTGAAGTTTGGATGATAAATCTTGGTGTAAAAACTGACTTCAATTCCCCATTTATTGGAAACGAAAAAGTCCTTGTATAACACATCTCCACTAGAGTTCTCCGATTTGTCATACAGCTTTTAATGGAGGATGTTTAACTCAGCTTTAAGTTCTGATACTGTTCTTGTGTTAAGAAGGAAACAAGGAACAATTAAGGAAAAGAAGCAATCTGGACAATGTGGCTTTTTATTGACATTTATGAGACTCGAAATGATTGATCTTTCTGTCAGCAATCCAGAATTTCTGGACAGGCAGTCGGCCGGTTACTCGGGCAGAGTTGATGTTTTCAGTTACTGTGGGCACAGGCTGAATTTGTTGTACATCTGGCATCATCTCACTACTCTTGTCTCCAACCTGTTTTTCAGACAGGTTGAACAGGTGGGGGTCTCTGTTGTAGTAGTTCCCTCTAGGGTCCTCAGTAGTTCAGCAGCAGTGGTAGCGTGCTTGCTGAGGTTCTGGTGATAGCCAAGGCTTGCTACAAAAGGGTAGGCTCTTCAGCAAAGTGCAGGTGGCTTTGCTGCTTCTGAGGCAATCACCTTAATATCCATATTTCTACTTTTAAGTACGTCCTTTCCTAAGGGTGTTAAGGGAAAGGTAATGGGCAGCACAGGGAACACCTTCATTTTTCAGGATCTTCTTGCTTGAAACCAAGTTCTCTACATAGCTCACATGCTAATTCTTCTTCTCATTCTCTTTTTCTAGTTCTTTTTCACTTTTTTTCAGATGCTATTTTCATTAGTGTTTCCAGGTTACCATAATATGTTATAAACTTCTAACCACTTTTGAGTACCTGAATTCAGAGGCAAGATAAACCTACTGGATCTGAATTTGCTGTGCTTCAGGGAGGCCTCCCAGTCATGGTGGAACCACACAAGGACAATACGACTTCATGGAGCAAGCCATTATCCTGTACTACAGGTGAGCTAACAYGCCTATTGCAGTGGATCTGCTGTGCTGATTTTGCTAAATGATATTACAAAAAATATTGTAATTSATAAGCAAGTTTGTCTTTCCTGCAACAACACTCAGAATTAGAAAATACAAATAGATGCCAGTAGCAAAGCAATATTTTTATATTTCTTTTACAAATGAGCTGTATGAACCATCTGTTTATAATGAAACTCAGCTTTCACTAAAACAGTTCATTATSACGAATAAGTTAACTTCTTCCATTCCAGTCTTGGAAACACCAGGTTCGCCAAGTTCCTTTAATTTTAAGGMTGAGCAGTGGTCCCCTGAAACAAAATGGAGTTACATTTCTTAATTTACCATATAATGACTCAGAAGAGAATGTATGTCATCATAATTCAATACTGCACATTTCCTACGTATCGTGTAGTGATAAAATCCACTCTTCATCTTATCAGTAGAGGTAAAAAAAAATGCTTTTTAAGTTAGAAGAGATAAAATATCAATAATTTAAGGTCTACCTTCTGTCTTAGTTGTAATGAAATTTGAAGATAAGTATATTTTGAAGAAAATGATAAAGCAGAAATTTCTCACAAGGCAATAGTCTAGCCTGCTTTGTTAGTCAAAATTGGCCACGCTCAATTAGCATCAAAATAAAAATATATTATGCTTTTTTATGTGTTTATTCTATATATTTATCAGTAGAAGTAAAGTAAAATTATATAATAAGCTCAAAGAGATAAAATATAAATGATTAACAACACATCTTTCTAAAACAAGATTATCTATTATGAAATGTAGARACAGAACAATCTGAAACAATAAAGTAATGGTCATTCACTGTACAATGTTCTTCTAATCTGCCTTGTCAATCAAATTTTACCTTATTCAGTAAGCTTCAGAGACAAATGCATCATTACTTGGTTTCTGCTTGTATTAGGTGAAGAAACTTATGTTGGTACTCAGATACAAAAAGCCCTAAATAAAACAAAATTCTCTAAATTATATTCTGTAGGTCTCTATCAGAGCTACTCTGTTCTGAACTTTCACGAAATTAAGTTACAATATCTTCCTTACAAACTAGAGACATCTTAACAGGGCAAGTGGCTGTGGCAGGCAATGAAAAAGCCCAAGAACTTCATGAATCTTAGTTACAAAGTCACATTTATAAGTGAATTCATTGAAATGAAGCAGAAGAAAGCAACTTTGCTCCTGCTTTGCTGTTCTTCGGGTATTATACAAAGGAATTGCAACCACTGGTGTGGCTATAGCAGTTCAAAAGAAGTACAAGCCCAATTTACACAAGCTCAGTTCACTTTAGATAGCTGGAGAGCTGTACATCAAACATGCAAAACATTTTTATTAACTCCAAGGGTCTATGCCTGGATGGAAAAGCCAGGAAGGTATCCACAACACTTRTTTAAATAGGGTGCAGACTGAGARTGTCTAAAACCTCCCTTTATCAACCGTGAGAGGTTATTTCCTAACAGCACAGACAGCGTCTGGGCAGAGCTTTCTCCCACGGTCTCCTGGAGGCTCTCTCGCTGCCACYGCACAGCTTTCATTCAGGGATCTCCACCGTCTAGAAAAGGAGCAGGGAAATGTTTCTATTAAATAGATTCTAAACGAATGAAAACTAGGATCACTTCTCTGCACTTGCATGAATATTTATTTTCTTCACATGCTATCTCAAAAATGAAAACTGAGCTAACGATTAAAGAAATCCAGAATCTTGGGCTTATTCCACTGTAGAAAACTGCCCTCACACTAAGCAGTAAGAAAACCTTTTTATGTGCTGGAAAATATGGTTGATAAATACAATTAACAAGTTCAGAAAGTCTGTCAAAACTGTGAGAGCTAGGAAGTTTTTGTTAATTTACGGAAACTTCAGAGGGGACGCCTATAGCCATATCAATACAGCACAGTGCCTAGTTTAATTAGTCCCAGCGGCTGCATCTGTAATGCTAAGCTGAGAAGAATTAGGGAATGAGACCGAGCACAGGTGCCCATCTATCCCACGTGTAGTCCATGTCATGGTTTTGCCTGCGGCCAGCTTGCTCTCTTCCAGATTAAGTTCAGACCTGCCCTGGGGGCTGGGAACAGGCTCAGTAGGAGGGTTGGAGAAGGCAACTATGTTTTGGTGGTGGGGAAGTCCAGCTATATAGRTGCAACCCATGGTGTGCCCAAAGGCTAGAGGGTGCTTTTGGCTTGTTTCCTTTCTCCTTAGAGGAAAAGATGGTGAGTCCCCACTGTGGCTGGAAAGCTTTGGGGGCTCATACCAGTATCTCATTGCTGCACTACCTGGTTTTATTTCTTCAAGTGTTGTTTTTTCTCACCAGTGTCGCATTGTGCTGTGCAGACCCAGGCTGAGGGTGTATTTGGTGATTCCCTCCTCATTTTTTTATCTGTGGATTGTGCACCATAGCCATGTCCATCTCCCACCCTTGATTTACATTGGCAAGTCACAGTGTAAATTCTTTGGGCTGAAATGATCTCACAAGTGTTTTTTTTGTTTTTTTTTTCTTTTTTTCCCCTCCTTAAAGAACTTGGTTCTTTGGGTGCCAATCTGACAGCTTTTAGAGGTTAGAAATGTACACAGGAGCACAGTACTAGGTGGTCCCTTAGGTTCACTAAGGCAACCTCAAAGCAAACACACATACATGTGCAATTCCTTTCATAAGTTTATGAAGCTGAAATAGAATATTAAGTAGGTTTGTGTCCCCACTGCTCTGAAAGRAATCCTGCTCCAAAACTTGCCTCTCTGCTGATTAAAGCATTTTTCTGATCTAAAGTCTGAATTTCGTAAGGCTATTTGCTCTTTTTTGCTTGCAGTGTTTTTAGCTCATATATTTCTTTGTTTCCCACTTTGAGGCAAATCTCCACAAGGTTAAGACCTTGTTTTGGTCTTAAAAGAAAAAGATTTTATTGCTTAAATACTCTGAAAGGTATCTTCATCTGGGTCTTGTAGGAACAAAGGATTGTTAGCTTATTTGTAACTTCATTTTGTTAATTTATAATTTGGGTTTATTCATCATCAGTTTATCCCACCATCTGGACTTGCACAGACACTGAACTTTAGCTTAAATATTTTTCTGCCTTCGAGAGCTATGTGCTTCATGTATGCGGACACAGAAGTGACTGAAGGCACCCTGCACACGGTGTGGATGTGCGTCAGCCCACGTCACGTGCCTGGGAATTGGGGTGTTCCTCCGCTGAAGGCAAGAAAGACAGAATATCCACAGTGCCTACAGTGATCAATCCACCCGAACGGCTGTTGTCCGAAGCTGCTTTGTGCCAGGCAGCGTGCCCTCAGCTGTGGTATCACTCACGCTCCCGGACTGGAAGCAGGGCAGCTCGCTCCCAAGCTGGTCGTGGCTATGTGCACTCTGCACGGCACCAGGAGTTCAGAGTTGAATTCTTTCTTTGGGTAAAAGAACTGAGAACGAGCAACTAAAAGCTCATATAGCAAGTAAGTGCTGACAAAGCACATTCTGGTTAGTCAGCTACTAACCAGTTAGTAACTAGTTGGTTCTGGTAACTAAAGAATGGGAGATGAAAGCCATCTTCCTTGTCTGCGATGTTCTGCCCTGCCAGCTGGGAAGCCAGCTCTCTGCTCTTTCAGTGCGATTTTTTAATAATTACGTTTAAAGTACATCTACAAGGGCTATTGTGTGCAATCACAAGCTTGYTCTGTCCATGCACCAAGCCAGCAGGATACTAGCCATCTTCAGTGAGTATTGTTTGAAGAATATTGCAGGCACATAACTGAGAAGAAACTGTTGTTGAAACAGGAATTGGTTTGCCAAATTTCTGCACACACGGCATACATATGAACAATAACAAAACAGAATCAGGCACTGGAATTGTTCATTTTAGCACATGGCACTGGAAATTCCCCAGCATATTTCCAAAAGACAGAGTGACTTTCAAAAAGATGCAGATGGAAACCATTTTTGAACATTTAACAAATCTTCAATTTAAACATTGTTTGATGTGACAAATAGGTGAAAATTAATGGCAGTTGTCTCTAAGCGTAAAAAGAAATAGATGATAATATCTATCTAGTTCCATATAACACTTTTCATCTGTAACTCTCAAAGACTTTGCAAAAGGAGGTTATGACAACTTCAAAGGAATTTGGAATTTATTCAAATGTGACAGAATGCAAGATTTGTCACATTTATATTCTATGAATTTATTTCTGTACAGGATGGCACACCTGAGAATTGCCAGTGAAAAAAACACTACAGCAGACATAAACCCTAAAAATAGCAAAAAGAAATAATCTATTTCAATGTTGTTTTTCACAGTATTCTTGTGCATAGATCTTTTTTAAATTAGCAGATTATAGTTGTATATATATCTCTATCTGCTAAGAGAGATTATACTCCTTTAAAAATGTAAGTTAAGAGAAATATTCTTTACAAATCAGAATTAGATATTGAAGAACACTGAATGTACACTTAGTGGATGGTTGTATTTTGAAAAAAATCATTTCTGATGAAGTACTTCTTAAATGTTGGGTAATCCAGATTAGAGGAAATCAATGTGATGTTTTACAGTCTCAGGGGAATCCTCACATTATAAATATAGCTGAAATGTTTTTAGTCTCTTAAACTAATGTGTCTTTAAAAATAAAGCTGAGGAAGGCTCCTTGGTAGATAGCAGGTAGAGCCCTACTTGTGTAGAATAGACTATGTAAAATTATAATTTTTTCTCTCATCTTTGAATGTAAGACTCTGGTACTTCAACATGATCCAACGATAATTACTTGTATCTATGATGGGGTGAAATATGAGAATCAGAGTATCATAGAAATGTTCATTGGAAGGGACCATKGCATGTCAAATAGTCCTACCTCCTGTTTGAGGCAGATCTACTGCATTGGGTCAGCCTTGGCTTTGTCTAGCCACCACCAAGGATGGTAGTTCTGGGCAACCTGTTCCAGTGCTGCACCACCCTCCTGCCGAGAATGTGTTTCCTAATGTCCCAATATGTCCATATCCTCTGGCACTACTGAGAAGTGCTTGAGTGTCTGATCTTTGTAACTGCATTTCAAATAGTCGTAGGCAAATATTGGATCACCTCTTAATTTTCTCCTCTTGAGTGCAAACAAGCTGATCTCCCTTTACCTCTCTTCACAGGTCCCTGGTGGTCCCTAACTACCTTTGTAGCCCTGTCCAGCATCTCCAATTTCAGAAAATGATGAAATCTTTGAAATCTGACCAGATACAAATGCCTAATTTCCCACTTAGAAGAACAATGTTGGTCGGTTAAGCAAGGTAAGCTACCTGTGTCTGATGAAAGAGAAAACTCTTCAGTGTAAGAAAGGATGACAATTATTTATGCAAGGTGGACATCATACCTGCGGTAAACTTGCATTAAACCCAGAAATGAAATATGAATAAAATCTGTAGCTCATCTGATGATAAACATCTGATTCTGGCGAAGTCAGTGGGTCACTGACTGCCACTGGCTAATGACCTGATTCTGCTTCAGTTCTCGAGCCACTTTGCCTGCACCACTGTGGGAATTTAACAAAGGAATTTCTACCAGTTAGGAAAACACATACTTTTTTTTAAACACATCAAACTACTTTGATTGACATARATTGTTAAGAGAGGCAGAAGGTAAAAACTAATGAGTTAAGGCTTTTTTCCCAGTGTTTGCTTTGGAAGTTGGGTTGGAGAGTTTCCATCCTGTGAAAAATTTTGCTTTTCAAAACTTTGTCTTAGCCAAAATTCCAAATTCTAAGAAGAATTTCATCTGCTTTCTTCTTGATCCTTACTCAGTTAAATTACCATTATTGACAGCTGTCAGGTTCACTGCCAATCATTTCAATAGTCAGCTGCTGGGATGTCTCTGGATTTTAGCTGTTAGGTATTGGTGCCACGCTGATCGTAGACCTTAGATTGAAAAGCCCTGCCGTCAGGTGGGAGCCAAGCTTTCTTTAAAGTCAGTGTTTCTAGGCACCCATTAAGGTAAACAGAAGTAGAATTCATTTCACCAGAGAGAGGTGTCATAARATAGATGTGCCAGTCTGAGCTGACATATCCTCATCTCCTCTCATAGTCAGAAGAGAGAACAGAATACAGGCAGTGTTCCTCCTCTACTTCTGTTTTATTCTGGTCATTTTGGTCTTCAGTCTTGACTAAGAGGATCTGGAGTGTTCTCTGGTCCAGAGCCACTCTAGCAGGTGCATCTGCTCCAGCCACGGACTTAAATTCTGCCACATAAATTGTATTTGAGCTGGAGACCATATGCTTCTAATGCCCATGCTACAGGGGCTGATGTGGCATGTGGACTGCATAGAGGCATGGACCTTGGGGAAATCTGGCTGTAATCCAGACCAGAATCTCTTTGCGCCTTACCTTAGATTGGTGGTGATTTTCGGAGCTGAGAGTTTTTCAGGAAGCACACATCTTATGAGTTTAGTGTATGACATGCACACACAAAGAAGGAGAGTAAAAAGGTTTCATATTCTCTGAAAATTTAAAGTATCTTCCAGAGATTCCTACAGTATATAGATCTAACTGCCAAAAATTCTTACCTTTTCTGCAGAAATAAGCACAGAAACAAAGTGCAGAATTTTAAAGCCTCAGAATATAACAAAAATTATTGACAGTAATGAGGACATGGAGTAAACAGAATTGTTAACAATGGAATAATTTACTTGGTACACACCTGAGCTTTCTCTTGAGTAGCTTCTCGCTCCTCAGCTCCTGATCATTAGCAAATGTGTTTGACAGCTAGTTAACTGTTAGTTTGCTATGGTGAAAACCYATGCCAAAAATACCCAACAGGTTCAGGGGCCAAGATGGGTGCTTTTGAATTATAGCTGGTACTCGGTTTATTTTTTACTTTCTTACTCTGACGATGGACAGACTAAGATCTATAAACATTGTATGCGGTTTCTTTCAAAATAGTATAAAGAAACTGGTGCATTTGTAAAAGGGGTTAAAGGTTAATTCAAACCTGCCATCTGAGGGATGCTGTCAGTTTGTATTTAACAGAGGGATTTCTAGATAGCTTTCTCATTTTCTATGCTTGTCAAATAATTCCATATGCAAAACATTCCAGTACCTTGCCTCCCACCCAAGACTAAGGAGGGAAAAAYACCTGAAGTTATTGCAGATGGGATTGCACTTCACTTCTGTTGGCCAGCTCAAATAAGTTATTGTGTTGAGGCAGGATTTCCTCTGATTCAAGACAGGTCTTTCTTCTGATTCTATATGAAATTTCAGCTTGGTTTTGTTTGTCCTTTTTGATGGCATTTTGTATTGTTGGGTGCCTTCCAAACATGGAAAAATTCTGTAGTTCATCCCATTCCCTGCCATTTCAGATCAGGACTGAGAAAACTAAACAGAGATTAGCAAGGGGACGCAGTGCTCTTCATAACATTGCCTAAATTCCAAAGGAGATCCGCACTCAGGTCTTGCTCTGATGACCAYGAAGGATACTGCACCCTCTTCACTGAATGTAGAGAGAACTTAGGTATTTATTTTTCAGAAACAACCTAATGAAGTACCCAAAATTCAKTTTGCTTAAATTAGGGATAATGGATCTTACCTATAGTGCTGAAGTATTTTTAAGATCTTGGCTTTAGGATCTCAACATTACATCTTACAAATAGGGCTAAATTGAAAATAAATACATTAAAGATTGTGTAACAGTATGGAAACATAGGTCACCATGGATTGCTCTACCTGGTCACAGTATTCGGGAGTTGTGTGAAGAGGACTTGCAGATACAGCGGCTGCTCAGATGCCTGATTCCTGTTCTTAGGGGGTGGGAGTCAAACAGGAGGGGACACAACAAGACAGAAGAGAGAATGGATGCCTCTGTAGAGACTTCTGCATGTGGTGAACTGAAGAAGCAATTTACTGGAATAGTGACAATTCAGTCCAAGTTGACATGGTGGAGAAAAATCTGAAAGCTGAGAGAATGAGAGAAGGCTTAATTCAGAGAGTCTTTTCCTCCAAAGCACCACCTCCCACAGGAGTGCYTGGGGTTTGAAGTCCCCAAGAGGTGAAGACTTGGATGAAGAAATGACTACTCATGCTTTTCTCTGGAGTCATGGCCTGTGCGGTGGAAACAGTGAAACGACATGTGAAGTAGATCCTGAATCAGTAGATCCTGAGTGACTAAAATCTGATGTTGCAAGGCTTGACATTAGGTCAGCTTGAGCTGCTCCTATCACTTAGGTGACAGCCTGAGGGCAAGGGGTGAGGTGGACAGCTATTGACAGTAACACCTTCAGATCTGTAATCCACTTCTGAGTGTGAAAAAACATCTTAGAGCAG
This sequence comes from Rhea americana, assembly GCF_003343005.1. Taxonomy (NCBI): domain Eukaryota; kingdom Metazoa; phylum Chordata; class Aves; order Rheiformes; family Rheidae; genus Rhea; species Rhea americana. The sequence continues at coordinate 1,493,773 of NW_028187133.1, read as the reverse complement.
CTCTTTCAACTGTGGAAACTCTAGATAAAATCACAACCACATAGGGTGAAACAGGCTAAGAAGGATGGGCCAAGACACCATAAGGACTCAGAGAGCCTGGATGACATCTGAAGAGACTCTACCTTCCTCTGYGGTGCCTTGAGCGGGGTTTTACAGGCGATGTACCCAAGCTCTTCCCAGAGGCGTGCAGTGATAGGACAAGAGGCCGTCACCAGCTGCAGCAAGATAAATTTTGACGAGATATAAAGAAAGAAAATCCACAACAAAAGGTGTTAAGCATTGGCACAGGCTGCCCAAAGAGGCTGTAGAGATTTTTCAAAGTCTGMGTGGATAAGGAGGAGCCCAGCAGCCTGATCTAACTCTCTTTGAAATTAACCCTGCCCTGGGCAAATGTTGAGAGCAGGTGACCTCCAGAGTCATCCGGCTAAACTGCTCCGGGGTTTGAAGACTGCGTGTGCTCCAGTGAAGAGTCAGTGACCACAGTGGGAACCTTCTCCCAGAAACAGATGTAGGTCTAGCTCCCTTTCCAGTAATGGGAAACCAGTAAAAGGTATAAACAAGAATTGATGAGAGCAAGTACAAAGAAGAGAAACATTTAGCTAAATGTTTGGTAAGATCTGCGTTAAATATTCCATTCAGAAATCCTTTTATCCATAGCACACTATTCAGCATCGATATTTGTCATGTATAATTAGGCAATTCTTAGAAACTTTCAGGCATGGGCTATGTTAAAGTTGTATATGGCCATTTGGAAGGACCTGGAGCACTTTTGACACCTAAATGTACTTTTTTGGATGGATTTCATACAAATGCATTGCTCAGAAATTACCACATCATATTTACAGCTAGCGTTTACATATTTAGATGGTATGTCTGCTGTTGTTTTATAAACAGTTGCAGTTGTAAATCTTCAGAAATAGGTGATTTTTTTTTCTTATATCTTATATTGGATAAGGAATAAAATATAGTTTAAAACTTAAGGCCATAAAATCCTAGCTTTGTGAGGTAATGAAAATTCTGAGAAATGAAGAAAAGAGTTGTTTTCCAAAAGTTCTTTGTTTAAGGGTTTTTCAGGCATCATATCTTCGATAACATTTAAACCAAGACCGCACAAAGCTTTTTATAAAGAAATATACTCCTTAGTACAAGATACATATCCAATAACTCTTAAATAGAGCTTGAGTTACAAGTAAAAAAATCTTAGTATATTGAACTATTTGATATACAGTTTAGTAGCACAGAGCACTGTACCTGTACCACAGTTGCTGTGGGAAAAATATGAATATTGATAGAAAAATTGCCTTATGCGTTACTCAGTCTGCTACACAGCAGTATCACTTATATGAATGGATCTTTTAGATTAAATACTTGATGTGAAAAATTGAACAAAAATGAGAAAGGCTAGAAAAGATAATTTTTCATTGAGTATCTCTGATGATACATAGATATTCATGCAGTCCCTAACTTGTCTGGTTCAAACCCACTGAAGTCTTTGCAATGGTCTCATTTAATATTTGCTCATAGTAACTGTCATCAGCCCACTGTGTGCACAGAGTATCCACATCATAGTGGAAAAAAAAGACAGACTTTTTGCCTCAAACTTTTTGCTTAGATTTAAGCATATACTTCAGTGCTTTCCTAAGCAGAGATGGTCTTAGTGTTAACAGTCTTTTTCTTTTGAGACCTATGACCCTTTAGTATTGTTATCTATCTTTCAACAATTATAATGTTTAAGAGTTCATAGAAAGTCTCAATATTACATTTTCTTGTAACTGGCAAATTTTGCAATACTAGTATGGGATGCATTGACCCCTCTCTACTGACTTCTCTGACTAAATCAATCTTAAATGCTTAGCTTAATTTGGATTTTTAACTCAGGTGAAATATCCTGGATTCAACCAGAGGGAATTTCTGTGTTGAGATCATGAATGGGATGTACCCACTGCTGAGGGAGCTGGCGGATGTTGTTGCCAGGCTACTCTTCATCATCTTTGAAAGGTCCTGGAGAACTGGAGAGGTGCCTGAGGACTGGAAGAAAGCCAGCGTCACTCTAGTCTTCAAGAAKGGCAAGAAGAAGGACCCAGGCAACTATTGGCCGGTCAGCCTCACCTCCATCCCTACAAAGGTGRTGGAACAGCTCACTCTGCATGTCATTTCCAGGCATATGGAGGAAAAGAAGGTGATCAGGAGTAGCCAGCATGGATTCACCAAGRGGAAATCCTGCTTAACCAATCTGATAGCCTTCTAGGATGAAATGACTGGCTGGGTAGATGAGGGGAGAGCAGTGGACGTTGTGTACCTTGACTTCAGCAAGGCTTTTGACACTGTCTCCCATAACATCCTCCTAGAGAAGCTCAGGAAGTGCAGGTTAGACGAGTGTACAGTGAAGTGGATTGAGAACTGKCTGAAAGGCAGAGCTCAGAGGGTYGTCATCGGTGGCGTGGAGYCTAGTTGGAGGCCTGTGGCTAGTGGCATTCCCCAGGGCTCAGTCCTGGCTCCCATCCTGTTCAACGTTTTCATTAGTGACCTRGATGAGGGGACAGAGTGCCTCCTCAGCAAGTCTGCTGAYGATCCTCCAAGCTGGGAGGAGTGGCTGACACACCTGAGRGCTGTGTTGCCATTCAGAGAGACCTGGACAGCCTGGAGAGTTGGGTGGAGAGGAACCTCCTGAGGTTCAACAAGGGCAAGTGCGGAGTCCTGCACCTAGACAGGAATAACCCTAGGAACCAGGACAAGCTGGGRGCTGACCTTCTGGAGAGCAGCTCTGCAGAGAAGGACCTGGGAGTGCTAGTGGAGGACACATTGACCATGAGCCAGCAATGTGCCCTTGTGGCCAGGAAGGCCAAAGGTATCCTGGGGTGCATTG